>NC_067398.1:725952337-726257588 GCF_016432865.1 Antechinus flavipes
ATTGGAGAAGAGCACTCTGGTACAAACACAGAGCACTTTGGGAGATTTCAGCGGAATTACGCCAGAAGCCCTCTCTCCGAGGCAAGAGAGATTTATTCCAGAATATTTTCCACTTGGCTGGCTGGTGGCAGAAGAGAGTTCAGCTGGATTGGAGAAGAGCACTCTGGTACAAACACAGAGCACTTTGGGAGATTTCAGCGGAATTACGCCAGAAGCCCTCTCTCCGAGGCAAGAGAGATTTATTCCAGAATATTTTCCACTTGGCTGGCTGGTGGCAGAAGAAGAGTTTTCAGAGGAAAAAGCTACAAGTCGCGAGTTCAGCGGACAACCAGATTCATCTTCATCTCACACCACTGTAGTTGGTGGCTGGGCTCCTGCACTTCCCCCACTGAGACCAAGCTGGTCTGAAAGACTCACCAGAAGCTAGCCGAGCTCTAAGTGAAGGAGACAAGAGATTCATTCCATCTCTGTGCTGGTTGGAGGCTGAAGAAAGCAGAGGCAGAGGCTAAAGGACAGAACCTTTGGATTTGGAGACATTCGGAGGGCTCTAAGCTAAACCGGCTGTGTTTTGAGAACAAGAACTCCATCATTTGAACTCCAACACCTCAGAGTTGTTTTAATTTACATTTCTCTTAGAGCATTTTTTCATATGATTATAGACAGTTTTGACTTCTTCATCCATCAGTCTTTTTTCATAAGTCCTGTCTTCCCATTATGTGACTTCAGCTTCAGATTTGTCTTTCGAATGAGGTCTGAATTAATTTATTTAAGTACTGACTTATTTGATGTACTTGATGTCCAATGGGACCTGTTACCAAGATCTTAGGTTTTTTAATGTTGAGCTTCAAGCCAGTTTTTACATAGTCCTGTTTCACCTTTCTCTTAATTTTTCACTTTTGGTATCATCTCCATATCTAAGATTGTTCACATTTCTCCCAGCAATCTTAATTCCAGCTTTGGATTCATCCACGCCTGGCATTTTGAATGATATACTCTGAAAATAAGTTAAATAAATAAGGTGACTATTGCAGTATTCCTTTTTCAGTCTAAAACCAATCAGTTGTTCCATGTTCAGTTCTAATTGTTGTTTCTTGGCCCATATACATCTTCCTTGGGATTCAAGTAAAGTGATCTGGTAGTCCCATCTCTTTGAGGACTTGCCACATTTTGTTGGGATCCACACAATTAAAGGCTTTAGTGGAATCAATGAAGCAAAAGTAGACGTTTTTCTGAAATTCCCTTGCTTTCTCCATAACCCAGCAAATGTTGGCAATTTGGTCTCTAGTTCTTTTACCTCTTTGAAAACCAGTCTGCTCTTTGAGGAATTCTCGGGTCCCCTATCATCAAAGCCTTCCTTGCAGAATCTTAAGCAGAATCTTACTAGTGTGTGAAATGAGTTCAGTTGTTTGGAATTTGAACATTTTGGGGAGCTTTGCTTTTCTTTAGGATTGGGACATAAACTGACCTTTTCCAATCTAGTGGCCACTTTTGAGTTTTCCAAATTTCTTGGAATATTGAATGAAGTACTTTCACTTTAGGATTTTAAATAGCTCAATTGGAATTCCATCACCTCTGCTAGCCTTATTAGCAATGCTTAGTAAAAGGCCTACTTGAATTCATTCTCCAAGATGTCTGATTCTAGATTAGTAACTACCATTATAGTTATCAGTGATATGAAGATCTTTCTTGTATTCTTGCCATTTCTAACTCTTCTTACAGTTAAGTCACTCCCATTTTGGTCTTTTATCATGCCCATTTGTGCTTGGGACGTTCCTTTTATATATCTATTTTTCTTGAAGAGGTGTCTTATCTTTCCCATTCTATTATTTTCTTTTATTTCTTGGCATTACTTATTTAAAGAAACCTTATTTTGGCGCAGCTAGGTAGCGCAGTGGATAGAGCACCAGCCCTGAAGTTAGGAAGACCTGAGTTCAAATCTGGTCTCAGATACTTAACATTTCCTAGTTGTGTGACCCTGGGTAAGTCACTTAACCCCAATTGCCTCAGGAAAGAAAAAAAAAAGGAAACCTTATCTCTCTTTGCTTTTTCTCTGAAATTCTAAATTTATTTGGATTTATTTTTCCCTTTTTTGTTTGCCTTTCTTCCACTTATCTTCCTGACTTTAAATGTGATGTGAGAACTAGACTCTGTATATTTTTGGAAGTTAGAGCTGAATCAGTCCTGCAGGCTTTCAGTGTTCTCGAAATGGTACAATCCAGAACAAAGTATATTTGCTTCTTCTTTGGCCTGAGAGCTACAAGTTCTCAACCTGGGTTTGAGTCTGTACAAGGTTAGATGTTGCTAGACTTTACCTTTATCAGCCAGTTGGAAAGAAAGCTCTGTTGATTCCAAGTGGTAAGAGTATCACTTCTTCAATTTGATTTCAGTATTGACCATCTATCTGGTCCTGATCATGTATAGAGTTCCTTTTGTGTTTTTGAAAAAGAGGGTTTGCTCCGATTTGCTCCAACCAGAGAGTTATGTTGACCAAACTATATCAGTCTCTATCTTGCTTCATTTTGTATTCCAAGGCCAACCTTGCCTGTTCTTCCAGTGATCATTTGATGTCCTCCTTTAGCATTTCAATTCCCTATGATAATGTGACATCTTTTTTGGATGTTATTTCTAGAAGATGTTTTCCTAAAGCAGAAAATGCTTCATTTGGAGCAAGAGTCCCTTAAAAGAAATGGAGCAGCACTCATGGTCACTAAAAGGGTGGGAGGACCATACTTGGGTAGAATTTCCAATATGATCAAATATGTGTTTGAATCCAAGGAAATTGTTCAACATTGTAGTAATACAGGTCCAGGTTCCAAACACTGATGCTGAAGTGGCCAGAGTTGATGTTTTATGAAGTGGTTCATGGTGTTAGTGGTCTATCCCAGCTTCATATCATTTTAAAATTTGTTTTTATTTACCAGTCATCTCTTGAGTGATTCCTTCTAGCCTTTCCCAAGTGTTCAGTAATGTTCTCCAGTGACAAAATCACTTTCTTTCTTCTTCCTTTGCTTTCACCTATCACTTCTGTTGTGCTTCTCCCCTGTGATCCTGGATTTCTTCATATGATTACACTTCATTAATAGACCATGCTACCTCCACCACCCCTAATTTTTATCCATCTTGTTTCTTTCTTTTGAATAATATATAAACTTAGAGTCCTATTCTATTCTATGGTTTCACCACACAGTCTTAGTAATATTCTATGGTTTCACCACACAGTCTTAGTAATAGCTATAAGGTCAGATCTGGCTCTATTGGTGGATGCCTAAAGCATTTCTTCAGTACCTGCTATGTGCCAGGCACAAATGCTGAGGTCACAGATACAAACCAAACAAGACTTTCCTACCCTGAAGGAGTTAGGGAAAAACAGAAAATAAAGGGAAGTTGGAAAGTCAGAATAGTGGCAGAGAAGGATCTGGGCACAGTTGCCGAGAAAGAGGTAACCCTTTTTTTTTTTTGTTGTTGCCCAGACATAGGGTTTTATGTACAGATCTCTGACCTAATGGCTTCTGCTCTCCTCCTTTCTTTATTGTGGCTACTCTCCATTATATTTAGGGAGTCGAGGGAATTAAGACAGCAAGTATTAATTGTGGGGATTGAGTGAACTAGATTTATGGAGCAAGTGATGAAATCATTGCAATTCATTCAATTTCCTCATTTGCATAGATTAACTACCCTTCTAACCCAATAACTTTGTTGTAATTTTATTGTTGTAATTCTTGGGGAGGCAGTTCCTTCATAACGACTACCATAATATGAGATTGTACTATATGTAAGGGTTTTTTTTTTGGTTTGTTTAAAGTGTGGTAGTCATTATTGATGGAGACAGAGACCATTGCAGTAAGGCCCTTTCTCTCAGTTATAACACTATTAGACACATACACCAAAAAGATAAGTGACAAAAGGACCCATTTGTAGGAAAAAAAAAATAAAGTAGCACCTTTTGTTGTAACAAGGCATTGGAAACAAGGTACTTATCAGTTGGAAATGATGACTTCATAGAAACTTCAGATAACTTTTATTAAATTATAAAGAGTAAAAGGAGCAGATCTAGGTTGTCTGTTGACATAGTGAGTACAGTATTGTAAAGGAAAATTGTAAAGTCTTGAAAGACTTGGGTATTCTAAGTAATGCATTGATCAGTCATAATTTGATATTTATCAGGTATATTATAATGGGGATTCATTTGGTGTCTGGAGAACTTGGACTAGATAGCCTATGAGACTTTGATATTGATTTTATTTTAATAAATTATCATATATAATATGTTTATGTATGTTAATAAATTTAAAAATTTTATTTATAATTTATAACAAAAGAGGAAGGAGGAGAAGTTCTATAAAACTAACCAACATATCAAAAAAAAGTGTTATGTTATATGTCATATTCCACATTTTTGACCCTGTCTTCTTCAAAGAATTCATTGGGAAGGGAAGGGAGGCACATTTGTAATTCGTGAAGACTTTTGATAAATTGTGTTTCTTACCTCTTGGCAGAGAAGGGACTAGATTTATTTATGAGACCTAACATTTTCAGATATGGGAAGTGTGTGGATTTAGTTTACTTAATTTATTACACATGGGCTTACTTTCTTGTAGGGGCACATAGTAATGCCAGAAAGAAATGAGCATCAATTAAAACATGAATAAAACACAAAAAGCAGAATATTCAGAAGGGGACATGGGGAAGTGTTAATAAATATGAACAAGATGTACATAATAATAAATTCCCAATTTCATATGAAATCTTTTTCTGGATTGGGACCTTTCTGGTATATGGAAATGTTCATATTGATGCTTTTCAAATTCATCAAACTTTAAAATTTTGATAAAATAGCAACAAGAACAAAAGAGATTTAAACAACTTTTATTTCTTTCAGATTTGGAAGCTAAGCCTGAAGTCAAAGAATCAGCTTTAAAGTTTGGCCTTTCTATGGAAAAATTGTCTGAGGAAATGCTTATGAATGTTGGTGATTGTGTCTTTGAGTTAAGAGAATTCTGCAGATTTGATGCCGGTTCAGAAAGGCAGCAGAATAATGAGGAGAATCCTTTTCAAGCCACAGCATTCATCCAGAAGAAGCTTCCCCAAGGAGTACGACTCTCTGAATACAATAAATGTAGTGGAAGCTCCAGTCCAGCACAAAGACTTTTTCCGCTACCAGTTGTAAGTGTGAAAAGTGTGCATGAATGTGACACAAATCAAAGACACTTCACCTTGTTTTCAGATCTTCCAAAATATAATAGAACTTGCTCAAAGGAGATATTTTCTAATTATCATGAATTTGGAGATTGCTTTAATTATGATTCAGAAATTAATGAAAAAAGATTACATTCTAAAGAGAAACCTCAAGAATATAATGAATGTGACAAGGCCTTCCACCTGACCTCACAGCTTATACAACACCAAAAAATTCATACAGCACAGGGATCATATAGGCAAAGGAACATGCTGAGCTCATCCAGAAACTTTAATGTCCACCAGAGAATTCAAATAGAGCCACCATACGAATGTAAAGAGTGTGGGAAGGCATTCAGTCAGAGTAGAAACCTTACTCTTCATCAGAGAATTCACACTGGAGAGAAACCATATGAATGTAAAGAATGTGGGAAGTTCTTCCGACAAAAGGCACATCTTACTGTACATCAGAGAAGTCACACTGGAGAGAAACCTTATGAGTGTAATGAGTGTGGCAAGTTCTTCCGCCGGGGTACCCATCTTATTCTGCATCAGAGAATTCACACTGGAGAAAAACCATACGAATGTAAAGAGTGTGGAAAGGCTTTTACCCAAAGCAATACACTTACTCTCCACCAGAGAATTCACACTGGAGAGAAGCCATACGAATGTAATGAATGTGGGAAGGTCTTCAGTGATTGGTCAAACCTTATCCAGCATCAGAGAGTTCATACTGGAGAGAAACCTTATTATTGTAACGAATGTGAGAAGGCCTTCAGCCACAGTGGAGACCTTACTCTGCACCAGAGAATTCACACTGGAGAGAAACCATATGAATGTAAGGAGTGTGGGAAGTGCTTCCGACAGAAGGCACATCTTATTGTACATCAGAGAATTCATACTGGAGAGAAACCTTATGAATGTAATGAGTGTGGCAAGTTCTTCCGCCGGGGTTCACATCTTATTCTACATCAGAGAATTCACACTGGAGAAAAACCATATGAATGTAAAGAGTGTGGAAAGGCTTTTACCCAAAGCAATACACTTACTCTCCACCAGAGAATTCATACTGGGGAGAAGCCATATGAATGCAGTGGATGTGGGAAGGTCTTCAGTGACTGGTCAAACCTTGTTCAGCATCAGAGAATTCATACTGGAGAGAAACCTTATTACTGTAATGAATGTGAGAAGGCCTTTAACCACAGTGGAGACCTTGCTCTGCACCAGAGAATTCACACTGGAGAAAAACCATATGCTTGCAGTGCATGTGGGAAGACTTTTCGCCAGAACTCAGCCCTCACTCAACATCAAAGAATTCATAGTGGAGAGAAACCTTATGAATGTAATGAATGTGAGAAGGCCTTCAGCCGGAGCAGAGACCTTACACTCCATCAGAGAATTCACACTGGAGAGAAACCCTATCAGTGTAATAGATGTGGCAAGTTTTTCCGTCAGAGTGCACACCTTCTTCGACATCAGAGAATGCATACTGAAGAAAAACCCTATGAAGTGTATTGAATGTGGGAACGTCTTCTGCAAGAGCTCATACCATACTCAAAATCAGGTAACTTCATACCTGGAGGAAAACCTAGCAATGCAGTGAATGTGACAAGATTTTCAGCCAAAACCATAATTCTCCATCAGATAATTCATATTGAAGAGAAATCTTATGAATGTAACACATGTGGGAAATTTGTCAGAATATACATCACAGATTTCATGCTGGAAAGAAAACATATGAATATATTGAATGTGCTCAGATCTTACTCAGCATTAGAGAATGAATACTAAGGAGAAACTATGCTAATTTCATAACTGTAGGAAGATATTTCTGCCTGGGATGAGAGCTTAGTGTACACCATATATTCATTTTAGAGAAAACCTTATGAATGTAATAAATGAATTCATGTCTTCTGTCAGAATATATACCTTTCTAGCAGAAAGTTTACACCAAAATCTGCCCTTTACCATATAAAGTAATGGATGTGGGAAGTTTGACTGCTAACACATCTGACTCACCATCAGAGATAAGAACATAGCTGAGGATTTTAGACCATGACACAGCCCTCTTCATGTTTAATTAAGTGCAAATAAAGTTTTTAATCATCAATATTCGTCAGATGTTGTAATCCCACTTTTCAGAAAAGGGAACATGGGAAGAAGGTGAATATCAGGAACTTTGTCAGTTCACACATAATGAGAACCATGAGAAACTTCAGCAGCTGTAGAAGCCATCCCGTTCACAGAGTCCTGCTATCAGTATGCAGGACAAGTAACCATCTGGCCTCTGCTTGAAGACCTGTAGCAGGGGTGTACCAGGACAGCTCCAGGATTAGAAGTCTTGCAATCTCAGTCACAAATTTTCCTCTGCAGCATCCATCTATTGCACCTGGTTCTGTTTTCTGGACCCAAACAAAAGTAATTGAATCCTTCTTCCACAATGATGGCTTTTCACATTCTGTGTCTTCTCCAGGTGCATCTAGCCCAATTTTTTTAATGTCTTCTGATGACACAGACTCAGCAAAGACCTCTCTTCATCCTGGATGGTTTCCTTCGGACACTACAACTAATCGGTGATGTCCAGAATGGAATATGCTACTTCTCTGTTAAGATCTGATGACTGCAGGTTAGGGGGAGACTATCCTCTCCCTATTCCTGGGAACCATACTTTCTTAATGGAAAGAAATTAGCATTTGTTAAGTGTCTACTGTTTTATCAGGCAGAGTGCTGAACACACTTTATAACTATCTCATTTAATCCTCACAACAAATCTGGGTAATAAGTGGTATTATCTCCATTTTCCTGTTGAGGAAGCTTAAGCATACTGGAGGTTAGGTGACTAAGACTGGATTTGAACTCAGGCCTTCCCGACTCTGGGCCCACAGCTCTAGCTACCGTGCCACCTAGTTACCTCATATAGTTGTCCCACTATGAACCTATGGACCACAACTGTCTGTAAGACTTTCTTGGCAAAGGAACTTCCTTCTCTAATGGATCCTTTTGTTAGGCAGAGATCAAATGACTTGCCCAGGGTCATCTGGCAAGGAAGTATCTGATTTGAAATCTGGATTTGAACTGAGGTCTTCCTGATTCCAGGAACCCAGTGCTCCAACTGCCTCTTATTATAGCCCAAGTTCACATTAGCTTTTTGGATTGCTACATCACACTGCCAACTCATTGACCTTTTAGTGCATTAAAACTTCCAAGTCTTTTCCAGAACAACTGCTTTCTATCCATTCTTTTCCTTATACTTATAAAGTTGATTTTTTTTTTTTTTGCTCAAGTACAAGGCTTTACAATTATCACTGCTGAATCTCATCTTAATGGATTTAGTCTAATTTTGAACCTATCAGGATCCATTTGGATTCTCTTTCTATCATTTGTTGTGTTGGCTATCCTAGCCTTCCATCATTTGCAAACTCATTGATCATGCCATTTGCAGCTTTATTATGATAAAATGTTCAACAGCTCAGGGTCACACATTCCTAAAATACTTTACTGGATATCTCTTGCCATTTCAGCAGTCACCCTTGGAGTCTAGCCATTTGGCTTGTTCTAAATTTGATTGGGTTGTCATCCAATCTACATCTCCATCTTCTCCATGCATCTAGAGCCTAGCATGGTCATTGCTCAGAAAAGGATTCTGGGTAATATGGCAAGAGACACTTTGCTGACTTTTGCTAAAAGCTAATTATGCTAGGGCCATAGTGTTCCTGGCACCTGCTGGGTTAGCCATCCCATCACAGAAAGAAATGACCTGTTCTTGGTCTTAGTCTGCAGCCTTTTTGTAATTACCAGGTCCCATTCTAAATGCTTGCCAACCATCTCTTTGAGACTCTTCAGAATTTGCCCAGGATTCAGTCAATCTCACTGCCTGAAAATAAAATATTCTTTTCCGTTTTTTTTCAAAGCCACAGTAATATTTTCCAGTTTTGTGGTACCTCTCCCATTTTGGGGGATCTTTCTAACATCATTGACAGTAGTTTAGCAGTTAGGTTTGCCAGTTCTTTATGGATCCAAGGACAAAATTCCTTTGGACATTTCTGTCTTATTTCCATTGCAAAGGTCTTCCTTTGTAGCGAAAACAGAAAAGCAATATGCCTTGAGAAACTCTTAATTCTTGGTTCTAAAGTAATCCCATGCACTCCTCTGACCCTTTCCTTAATGCTTCCCCCAGTCCCCAGATGTCATTTGTCCTTAGTTTCCTTCATTAACCTCAGCTCTTTCTGAGCTTTGGGATTTCTGACACTTTCTCCAGGCTTTTGCCATTGTCTTACATTCATTCTGTTGCCTGGCCTTGCTTGTATCTTACTATGGGTTTTTTTTTTTTTTTTAATGTAAGTTGACCAAACATCATATTTTTGCTTTTTTTTGTTATCATTTGATTGGATTTTTTTTCTTGTGTTTTTTTTTCCCCTTTTCATTTGATTTTTCTTGTGCAGCATGATGAATATGGAAATATGTTTAGAAGAACTGCATGTTTAACTTATATTGAATTGTTTTGTATCTAGAGAAAGGAGGAGGAGGGGAGGGAAAGAGCATAAGGTTTTGCAAAGGTAAATATTGAAAACTAGCTTTGCATGTATTTGGAAAAATAAAAAGCTACTAAAAAACAAACAAACAATAATGTAAATTGATCAGTGAGTTCCCTTAGCATTCACATTGATTTCTTAAGACACATCACATTGTATCTCCTCACTGGAACTGTTTGATTTTACATCTTTGGAACTTCAGCCTTGAGTGTTCCCACCCATCCTGGGCTGATTTCCTTTGAAGCATTTTACTCTTATAAATCCTATCTAGGTATCCTTTGAATTGCTTTCCCAAAATTGAGGATACTTCTCCAAGAATGCCCATATTTCCTCTATCACACATTTTCAAATGAAATGGTTGCTAAGTCTCCCATACAATTTTTTACCTATTTCTCCTTTGTGAGAAGAACAAGAGTAAAAATTCTCCTTGTGGGTTCCTCCATCTTTTGAAGGATAAGATCATTAAAGAAAGTCATGGAATCATTAGCTTCCCAGTTTGTGATAGTGATAGAGTGCTTACTCTTTAACAAGTGATCTGGACTATTATCATAGAGGGCTGAGTAAGGAATACTTACAAAAGTAACCCCTCAGCAGTATTTTTAATAGAAAAAAAATTAGAAAAAATAGCAATTTGTTATTACATATCTAAAAAATTAGACATTATAAAAGCTAATAGTTATAGACTTTTAAAGTGATTCAGAAATTGAGATAGAATGTTATGAGAAATTTCTGATTCTATTGATATTATTAGGAGAAATATAATTTTTAATCTTCCCTAAAAGTTAATTTCATATACAGTTCTTTTGTGTATTTTGAAATTTGTTTTGATGATTTAGTTCCTAATAAAAAGAAAAATTTAAGAAAAAAACTCAAACCATCATGTTTCTTTTGAATGGGCATCCTGTCCAGAATCAGTTTCCCCATCTTCAAAATGGAGATAATCATAGTACCTGCCTCATAGCATTCTTTGGGTGATCAGATGAATGACATGCAAAGCATTTGCAAACATTAGCATTATGGCAGTGTTACTATTATTATTGCTGCCACTGTCTTGAATACATGCCTCAAGAAGACAACAGCCTGAGTGAAGCGGGAGGGAGCACAGGCTCTGCAGGGGTGAATGTTGAGGGCAGGTTTTCCATGTGTTTGAAAAAATAGAAAACTACTTTTAAAAAATGGTAGCAGACTTCTCAGATTATTATCAGGGCCCCAGTAACTGCCTCGATATTCCTGAGCAAGAGATTGCTGCCTCCAACTGTTGCTAGATCATATGGAACCCCCTTCTGAGGTTCTACCACAATCTTGGTCGACAGGTTGCTGAACTCTTATAAGCTTGACTGCCCTCCCTCTTAAAATGGAGAGAATTGAATTTGCTGGTCTCTAATTTCCCTTTCAGCTGGGAATCTGCCATCCTGTGATGAGCCTCTTCTCCCCCCAGCCACTTCAAGAAGAGCTTTGGCCCTCCCTATGGACCTGGTATTTTCCTTTTCTTACTATTTTTGTACCATTTTCCATACTCCATTGTCCTGAGGAAACTCGTTTCCTGTCAACCTCAGACTCCCTGCTCTTTTCCCAGGGAGGTCTCCTTTCAGAGCACATGTTCTCTTGTAACTACAAGAATAGAATGTGAGGATGGGTTCCTCATGTCCTTTACCTCCCCACAGACAGACTGCACCCCATTTGGCACGAAGTACTCACCTGGTGTGGCAGAAGTACAAGCATTGCCTGTTTGGTGCACGTCACAGGGCAGTTTCCATAAGAGTAGATATCTTTGTCATTTTAAAACTACTCACAGGGCTTTTTTTCTGGACACGTGATCTATCATTGGAGTGATTTCTTCCTGCTCCAATACTCTTTTCTTCTTCTTGTTCAGAATCCAATCACAGGTTTTTATCCTTTTTTTTGAAACTCCCTTTACAATCCACCCTCCATAGATATTTATTTTATTCATGATTTGATTCTCCTTGGTTCTGTCTTTCCTCTTAAACATCACTCTATGTTCTTGTGGGTTTCCCCGTTGTCTTGGCTTCTTCCCCAAACTCTTTGGATGTGTGTTCTACCCTTTGTCTAGTTTAGATGAAAATAAGATTCGTGCAATACCTAATTCCCTCACCCCTTCCTGCATATTTAAATTAAATAGTATTCCACATCACATTGATGTGCAATGATTTTATTCACTTGCTTCCCTTTTCTTGGCTAATGTATTCTTTTTTCCTTTCCTTCGCTTCACTTTTGTGTCAATCATGAGGCTCCTCTGTTTTAATTCCCCCTTAGATCTCTGAAGCCACTTGAAGACTTCTTGTTTCTTCTTTCTACTATTAGAATGCAAACATTTTTGCTTGCATTTTGTTTTCTTATTTTTTTCCCCTTTTTGATATGATTTTTCTTGTGTGGCAAGATAATTGTATAACTATATGTATACATCTATTAGATTTAACATATATTTTAACATGTTTAACATATATTGGATTGCTTGCCATCTAGGGGAGGAGGGAGGGAAGGAATGGAAAATTTGGAACACAAGGTTTTGCAAGGGCCATAGTTGAAAAATCATTCATGCATATGTTTTGGAAATAAAAAATCTTAATAAATAAAAAGCCCCCCCAAAAGCAAACATTTCCTCTTTGCATAGTCCATTACAATTGGTCAAATGGATTCTCTTCCTAGATCAAAGTTTCCACCCAGCTCTGGTCTTTTCATGAAAGAAAGTTCTCTATCTCATTAGAAGTCTAATCTTTCATTGTAGGATTATTCTGTTTTGGCAGGTAAATCCTTGACTGTAAGCCTTTATCTTTTGTCTTTTTACAGTCTAAGTTTTCCTATCCTTTATAGTAGCAGTAGCTGTGTGTTGCATTATCCTGTCTGTGATTCCTTGGTAACTAAAATGTTTTTTTGGGGGGAAAAGGGGCTTAGTGATTTTCTTTTCACACCTGGAAACTCAGAATTTTAGCCATTTTGTTGTTTCAGGAGGTGATGGAAGGATTCTATTTTCTCTTTGCCCTCTGGCTCAAATAAGTATGAGTGATTTTCATTATTTCCAAAAATATGGTATCCAGATTTTTTTCTTTTTTGGTGAACTAGAGGTGAAGAAGGTGTAGAGGGCCAGAACTTTGGAGAAGTATACTTGAAAAAAGGATACTTACAACAAGGTGTTAACTCAGTGGAATTGATAAAATGATGATTCTCTAGTTCACATATACATAGTTCACATCATACATAGTATGATGTAATCATACCAAGGAATTTAAGGGCTGAGAGGACTGAAAATGAGACATTTCATTTTTGACCAACCTCCTGGTGGCTTTCCTGCCTCCTGCACTCGTCCACTAAGATCAAGACTGGGTCGGACTGTGGCAGACATAGACTGTGACAGAAACAGACTGTGAAGGAGACAATAAAGACTCTAGACTCTATTCCTGACCATTCTCGTGGTGTCTGCTGAGAGAGAGTAAGGCCCATCCGAAGGATCCAGAAAGCTAGCCTAAACATTACAAGAAGGTAATTTCTCTTTGACATATTTTCCAAATCAGTATTTTTTGTTAGGAAAATTTCATTTTCTTCAATTTTTTTCTAATTTTGTTTGAAAATTTCCTGTTCTCCTATGGAAACAGATTTCTAATTGTTACATCCTCAATTTTAGGAAAGCAATTACCTGGAAAAAGTTTTATGCCTTCTTAAGTTGTTTATTCTCCTTCCTGGTCTTTAAATTGGAGCTTTTGTTTAATTTATAGTACTGTTTTTAATCTCTTGCTTCATCTTTCCAGGAATTCCAGTTTTTTTTTCAAAGCCACAGTAATATTTTCCAGTTTTGTGGTACCTCTCCCATTTTGGGGGATCTTTCTAACATCATTGACAGTAGTTTAGCAGTTAGGTTTGCCAGTTCTTTATGGACCCAAGGACAAAATTCCTTTGGACATTTCTGTCTTATTTCCATTGCAAAGGTCTTCCTTTGTAGAGAAAACAGAAAAGCAATATGCCTTGAGAAACTCTTAATTCTTGGTTCTAAAGTAATCCCATGCACTCCTCTGACCCTTTCCTTAATGCTTCCCCCAGTCCCCGGATGTCATTTGTCCTTAGTTTCCTTCATTAACCTCAGCTCCTTCTGAGTTTTGGGATTCCAGGCTTTTGCTATTGTCTTACATTCATTCTGTTGCCTGGCCTTGCTTGTATTTTACTGTTTTTTTTTTTTTTTTTTTTTTTTTTAATGTAAGTTCACTGGTATACAGGGGAGGGGGTGGACGAGATGGAATTCACAGAGGCTGAAAGCAACATGAATGATCTCGTGTCTGAATATCAACAATACCAGGATGCCACTGCTGAAGAGGAGAAGGATTTTGGTGAGGAGGCAGAGGAGGAGGCGTAAAGAAGATACCCCTGCCACCATCTCAGTCTTCTCAACTCTCATAACATTCTTTCCCCATCACCCTTTTCCTCTAAAGTTTGCATTTTCTGTCTTCATCTTTCTCTCTTTTGTGGGTGCTGAGCTTTTTGCCCTCTGTTCTTCCTTTATGACTTGTCACCTCAGTAATATACTCTCTTCTTCCTCACTACCAGATTTCTCTTCAAGAAGTAGAATGTCTCCAACCCAGAGCCTCAATTTAGGGGTTTTAGTGCCCAGTAAGTGCCCTGGACTAAAATGGTAACCATGAGAAAAGGTCCTTTGACTTCCCTTGAAGATGGGGGGACCAAGATGTAATATTCCTAGTGAAAAGCGTCTCTTGTGGGTGTTTGGGGGGAAAGAGGAAATAGTATTCCATTCCATAAAATCTTGGGGGGGGCAGGCTCTCATATTCCCCAAACTGTCATTCCTGTCTCTAAATGCCCCTTCATTTTCTCCCTAGCTCTGGGGAAGTGTTGACAGTATTATCTCCCTCCTCCCCTCCAAGTTTTGGTTTTCTACTTGTGTTCATGTTTCTTTGGAGGGGTCTGTGCCTCACTCAGCCAAGTGGGCTTTCCCCTTCAAGCTCTTTTTCCTTTCCTCATTTTGGGACCCATCAGTGAGATTTGCTTCAACTTCCAAAATTCCAGAGAAATCCCTCATTTGAGGAAGATTTCAGTTTTCTTTCAGTTTCTCCTCCCTCCCCCAAATCAATTCCCTCCAAAAGAAGAGAAGCTGGGGCAAGAAACACTTCCCATCACTATCTCATTTTCTGTCATCTTTTCCACTTAGCATTTTCTACACTGGGCTCATCCCCCCAGTTCTAGGTTTCTGTTTTGTGTTGAACTTGCTTTTTTTCATATTGAAAAGATACCTCCTCTTCCTTCTCCCCCCCCCCAAATAAACAGGAAATGAGGGGGAAAAGTAATGATTTGGAGCATATTTTCATATGTCTATAAATAGTTTCAATTTCTTCGTCTGAGAAATGTCTGTTCATATCCTTTGACCATTTATCAATTGGAGAATGGTTTAATTTCTTATAAATTAGAGCCAATTCTCTCTATATTTTGGAAATGAGGCCTTTATCAGAACCTTTGATTGTAAAAATGTTTTCCCAGTTTATTGTTTCCCTTCTAATCTTGTCTACATTTGTTTTGTTTGTACAAAAACTTTTCAATTTGATATAATCAAAATTTTCTATTTTGTGGTCAATAGTGATCTCTAGTTCTTCTTTGGTCATAAATTCTTCCCTTTTCCACAGGTCTGAGAGATAAACTATCCTATGCTCTTCCAATTTATTTATAATCTCATTCTTTATGCCTAGGTCATGAACCCATTTTGACTTTATCTTGGTGTACGGTGTTACGTGTGGGTCAATGCCTAGTTTCTGCCATACTAATTTCCAATTTTCCCAGCAATTTTTGTCAAATAATGCAATGAACAAACAATTTTAATGACAAAACATTTTGTTAAAGTTAAGGAGAAAAAATAATAAAATACAGTTAAAGAAAAAACTTCATTTACAGATGATAGACAATTTTGATCAACAAATATTTTTCTTCAGCAATAAAAACAATATAGGCAAGGAATCACCATTATTGAGAAGAAAGGAATGAAACCAACTATTTCATATATAGACATTATGGAGGAAAAGATTTATTTATGGAGTAAAACATAGGCTCAGTAAAACAGCTAGAAGGTGCAGGTGAATAGAGCACTGGCCTTGAAATCTGAACCCCAGTTCAAATTCAGCCTCTAATACTATCTGTGTTACTTAACCCCAATTGCATCTCACACACACACACACACATCACACACCAACACTCCCTTCATTTTAGTTTTGGCTTGTAGCCTTTTCAAGGATTTCAAGAAGAATTTATCATCAATGTGATAACTGACTTTGATTTCATGTTTGTCCTCATTGAAGACATTTGACATGGCTGAAAACAAACCAGGAAGAGTCAAAACAAAAAAAGAAAACTATAGACCAATTTGCCTAATAAATTGATACAAGCATTTTTAAATACTAGCAAAGAAATTACAGCAATATATTACCAGGATTGTGACCAAGTAAAATTAACACCAGAAATGCAGTTCAATATTACAAAAACTATCAATCAACATCATTGACCACATAAATAACAAACCCAACAGAAATCATGCAATTATTTCAATAGATGAAGAAAAAATTTTAGACAAAATGCATTTCTATTTCTATTTCTATTAAAACCACTAACTAGCTTAGGACTAAATGGGATTTTCTTTAAAATAATAATAGCAGTCTTAAACCACCAGCAAGTATTATGTTAGATCATCTAGAAACCTACATAAAACATCAGTATTTCTATATATTTCCAAGAGAAAGATATGTATATAGATCTATTCCAATTGTTCGACCCTGATTTTCAGTGAGGTATTTTCTTCACTCACTTTTTTAAGATCTTTTTCTAATTGTCCAATTGAGTTCTTTTGTTCTGTGGAATTCTTTTCCATTTCGCCAATTTTGTTTTCCAGTTCACCAATCCTATTTTTCAAGGATTTGGTTTCTTTATCCACTCTCTCTTTAACTGACTTCTCCAGGCTCTTTTGCCAAGCCTCCCTCTCCTTTTGCAGAGCCTCCTTCCCCTTTTGCAGAGCCTCCCTCTCCTTTCCCCATTTTTCTTCTAGCTCCCTTGTGAGAGCCTTTTTAATTTCCTCCATGAGATTCATCTGTGCTGAGGAACATATGATCTCCTTTGGGGATTCACCTGGGGACTGTTTGTTTTTAGTCTCCTCAGGATTTGGAGTCTGCTCTTTATCTGTATAAAAGCTGTCCAGGGTTAAATTCTTTTTCAGTTTCTTGCTCATTCTGTCTATTTATCAAAGACAAACTATCAAAGAAACAGAAGGAAAAAAACCCCTTGAATGGAGGCTGCTTTCTTTGGGGGAGGGGCAGGGTGTTCGTGAGGCACGGGTCCTACTGTGCTATGGCGCCTGCGCGCTGAGATCCGAGCGCTCTGAGATCCGAGCGGGCTGAGACACTGTGGAGGAGGGGTGGCCAGGTCCCGAGAGACTCCAGCTGTTTGGGGTTATATTCTTCACCCCCCGATGTTTTTAGCTTCTCTGCTGGGCTGCTGACTTGCTCCTGTAGCAAAGCTCTCCCCGCAGAGACGGCTGCGATCACGCCCCACCCCCTCTCCGCTCTACCCGGTTCTGAGCTGCTATCTGTGCTGTCGCTTGCAGCTGCTGCCCGCAGACTGCTTCCAAATACCGTCCCCGCCCTCGCGCAAAAACAGACCTTTCTTGACGAGTCTCAAGGATGGTTTCTCTTGGTAAGTAATTGTATGGTTTTTTTTCAGTCTAGCATTAATTCAGAGGCATGAAATGAAATGAATAGTGAGAGAAAAACAGGGAGGTTACACAGAAGTGTATTTCCTCTCCGCCATCTTGGCCGGAAGTCATGTATATAGATCTATATATTAGCAAGAGAAAGAAATTCCATTTAAATAAACTGTAGACAATATAAAACATTTGGGCATTTCCTTGCCAAGACAAAGCCAGAACTATGTGAGCACAATTACAAAACACTTTTAACATGGAGTCAGATATAAGCAATTGGAAAAATATCAATTGCTCTTGAATAGGCTGAGCCAATATAATAAAAATGACAATTTTACTTAAATTATTTTACTCATTTAATAACATGCTGACCAAATACTAATAAAGCTAAAAAAAATTAACAAAATTCATCTAGAACAGAAGATCAAGAATATCAAGGAAATTAATGAAAAATACAAAAGGTAGACTTGCTGTATAAGATCTCAAACCACATTATAAAGCAACAATCATCAAAACAATCTGGTTACTAGTTAAAGAAACAGAGTAGTGGACTAGTGGAATAGATTAGATACACAAGACAGTAGTAAATGACTATAGCAATCTAGTATTTGATAAATCTAAAAATTGCAGCTTTTGGGATAAGAACTCAGTAACTGACAAAAACTTCTGGAAAAACTAACAGTATAATAAATACTATGCATTTTATATCATATATCAAAATAAGGTCAAAATGGATATGTGAGTTAGACAACAAGGTGATACCATAAGCAAATTAAGGGAGCAAGAAATAATTTACTTGTCAGCTATGTAGAGAATGAAAGAATTCTTAAACAAGAAATAGAGAGCATTACAAAATGTAAATGAATAATTTTGATTTTATTAAAGTTTTTGCACAAATAAAACCAATGCAACCAAGATTAGAAGGAAAACCAAAAACAAGGAAACAATTTTTACAGCCTGATAAAGGTCTGGTCTTTTAAATACATAAAAAAATTGAGTCAATTTTATGAGAATTGAAGTCATTCTTCAGTAGACAAATGGTTGAAGGATATGAAGAGACAGTTTTCAGATGAAGAAATCAATGCTATCAACATGTCAAAAATGATGCCCTAAATCTCTATTGATTAAAGAAATGCAAATCAGAACAACTCTGATGTGGCACCATATTGTATAGATTATCTAATATGACCGAAAAAAATGATAAATGTTGGAGAGAATGTGGGAAAACTAGGACATTAATATACTCTTGTTCTTGAGTTGTGAACTGATCTAACCATTCTGGAGAACAATTTGAAACTATGTCCAAAGAACTATAAAATTGTATATACACTTTGCTCCAGCTGTGCCACTACTGGCTCTATATCCCACAGAGATCATAAAAAGGGGGGAGGGGGTGACTGAAAATATTTATAGGAGTTCTTTTTCTAATGGCAAAGAAATAGAAATTGAGCTGCCCATTAAGTGGGAAATGGGTGAACAAGTTTGTGGTATGTGAATATAATGGAATATTATTTCTTTAAAAGAAATAATAAGCAGGTTGATTTCAGGAAAAAAAAAAACCTTGCAAAACTTACATGAAATGAAAACTTACATGCAAAGTGAAGTGAGTGAATGGAATCAGAGGAACACTGTACATAGTAGCAGTAAGTTTATACAGTGATCTATTATGAATAACTTAACTCTTCTCAACAATGTAACAATCCAAGACAATTCCAAAGTTCTCATGATCAAAAATGCTGTCCACATTTAGAGAAAGAACTGAGGAAGTCTGAATGGAAACTGTTTCTTATAGAACAATAATATTCTATAACATTCATATGCCATAACTTATTCAGCCATTCCCCAACTAATGGGCATCCACTCAATTTTTAGTTCCTTCCCACTACAAAAAGGGCTACTACAAACATTTTTGCACACATAGATCTTTTCTCCTCTTTTATGATCTCTTTGTGATATAAGCCCAGTAGAAACACTGCTACTTTTATAAATTTGAATCAATTATATATTTTAGAAATGAGACCTTTATCAGGATCTTTGGATGAAAAAAATTTCCCCTAGTTTTCTGCTTCTCTTCTCATCTTGTTTCCATTGGTTTTGTTTACACAAATACTTTTTAATTTAATATAATCAAAATTATCCATTTTGCATTTCATAATGTTCTCTAGTTCCACTTTGTACATAAATTCCTTCCTTCTCCACAGATCTGAGAGGTAAACTACCCCTTATACTCCTAATTTGCTTATAATGTCACCCTTTATGTCTAAATCATGAACCCATTTTGACCTTATCTTGGTATGTTAGATGTTAGGCAATGCCTAGTTTCTGCCACACTATTTTTCAATTTTCCCAATAATTTTTGTCAAATAGCGAGTTTTTATCCCAGAAGCTGAAGTCTTTGGGTTTATCAAACACTAAAATGCTATCGTCAATGGCTATTATTTTGTGAACCTAACTTATTCCACTGATGTTGGAATCCTTACAAAGTGTAAAGTCATTAGAGTTGATAGAGACAATAATTATCTAATTTAGCATGGTTCAGTATGATTGATCTGATCTTACAAGGAGATATTATGGGCCAGAAGAAACAAGGTACAAAGTGAAACTGATAGAAACAATGCTTGTGTTCACATCTTTAGAGAGTTCATATAAGCAAGAAGCTCTTAGGGACAGAGAGCACTCTGGGAGGAAGCCCATAATCCCACTCTCAGATCCCACAATCCCACTCTCGGAGAAGAAGCATAAATAAAGCTTCAGTGAGCCAGTAAGTAAGTTCAGCTGAAAAGATTGAGAAGGGAGCGTCAAGTCAGTGCAGAGAGAAGCCCTCTCTCGTAGACAAGACAGATTCATTTCCAACTTTCACCTTGGTGCTGGCTGGAGACTTTTGGAGTTGAGCTAAAGGCGTCAGATCCATTCCATTTTCCACCTTTGTGCTGGCTGGAGGCTGAAGGACAAACCTTTGGATTTGGAGACATTTTGAGGGAGCTCTTGGAACCAAGGAAAGAGATAAGAAATAAACATTTGGATTTTAATCAGCTGGTTGCATTTTGGGGTGATTATTGATCTGAACTGAAAACTAAGGCTGCCTCCAGAAAACCTCCCCAAGAAACCTGCTCCCAGAGAGAACCATTATATTTTAAAGAAGAAAAACACCACACACTGATCCACCCCTCTATTTCTTAGCCAGTACCAAATGGTTTTGATGATTGCTGCTTTATAATATAGTTTTAGGTCTGGTATAGTTAGGCTACGTTAATTTGCATTTTTTTCCATTAATTCCCTTGAAATTTCAAGGGAATTTTGTTCTTCCAGATGAACTTTGTTATTTTTCCTAGTTCTATAATTTGACGGTTTGATTGGTATGGCACTGAATAAATGGTAGAATTGTCATTTTTATTCTATTAGCTCATGAGCACTTGGTATTCATTCAGTTGTTTAGCTCTAACTTTATTTGTGTGGAAAGTGTTTTGTAATTGGAATCACTTCATTGTGGAGAAGAGCCAAGTCCATCACAGTTGATCATCACATGATCTTCTTGTTACTCTGTAAAATATTCTCATGATTCTGATCACTTCCCTCAGTATCAGTTTATATTAAGTCTCTCCAGGCTTTTCTGCAATCAGCCTGCTCATCATTTCTTATAGTACAACAGTATTCTATTACATTCATAGTTGTATTTTCATCATAGTTGATGATAATCACATAATCTTGTTGTTGCCATGTACAATGATCTCCTGGTTCTGCTCACTTCTCTAGGCATCAATTCATGTAAGTCTCTCCAGGCTTTTCTGAAATCAACCTGCTCATTATTCTTTTAGAACATGTACCATATGTCATAATTTGTTCATATACCATAACTTAAAGAATGCTTAATTTTTAAACATTTTGTTTGGGAAAAGGTGCTGATTTTAGATTAGATTCCCCTTATTTTCACTAAGATTCTATGAAAATTAAAGGAAAAAATACTTTGAGCCCTTTTTAAAATAAGAATCACACTATATTTTAATTGTGCCAAAATCCAAATTAGTGGAGTATGTCAGGTTTTACTGTAATTTTGATCAATGTTTAATACATCTCTACTTGAATGAGATCAGATTTAGGCATTTAAGATATGGAGAATATATTGTTAAAAAATTATTCTCTTCTCTTGTACATAAATTGTCTGTTATTTATTGTGAAGCCCAGCATATCATGGTATTTAAGATGAAAGAATGTAATCATTTTCAAAGCTAAGCTATAATTATTTCTTTTTGCATGTCAGAGTTAGATATGTTTTCTGCGTGTGAATAGCTTTTTATTTAAGTATGAAAATTAAGAAATGGAAATATTACTATGTTTTCTTCCTTGTACAGTACCAGTAAAATATTTCTTGTTACCAAGAGAAAAAATATACATTGTGACCAAGTGGGATTAATAGTAGAAATGCAGGGATGTTTGAACATAAGGAAAACTATTGCCCTGATTGATTATATCTATTAAAATGTAACAAAACTATATGACTACATCAATAGATGCAGAAAAAAACTTTTGATAAAACACTCATTCCTACTAAAAACACTAAATATGGAAGGTGTAAGTGGATTTTTCCTTAAAATGATAAGAAGCATCTACCTAAAACCATCAGCAAGCACTATTTGTAATAAGATTAAGCTAAAAATCGTCACAATAAGATTAGGAATGAAACAAGGATGCCATTGTCATCAATATTATTCAATATTACATTATAAATATTAACAATAGCAATAAAAAAAGAAATTAAAGGAATCAGAATGAGCAATGAGGTAATAAAACTATCTCTTTTTGCAGATGTTATGATGATATACTTGGAAAATCCTAACAATTAAACTAAAAAGTTAATGGAAACAATACTTTTTAGCTAAGTAGCAAGATATAAAATAAACACACATAAAACATCAGCTTTTATATATCACCAATAAAATCTAGCAAGAAGAGATAGTAAGAGATATCCCATTTAAAATAATTGTAGTACATACAAGAACTACATGAACATAATTATAAAACATTTTTATACAAATAAAATCAAATTTGAATCATGAGAAATATTAATTGTCATGGGTAGGCAGAGTCAATACAATAAAAATAACAATTTTTTTCAAAACTATATATTCAATGCCATCTCAATTCTCAAAAAACATAGAATTAATGGGAAAATGTAAATGAAGAAAGTTTAGCAGTAGCAGATCTTAAACTATACTTCAAGGAGGTTTAGTAGTACCAGGAAAAGAAGGAGGAAGGAGGTGGGAGAGGAGGAAAAAGAAAAGGAGAAGAAGGATGGGAGAATTGAGAAAATCGTAAAAATGTCTACCAGAAATTGGCCATAGGCTACACCATTTACAAAGATAAGGTCAACATGAATACATGACAGAAATAAAGGAGAACATGGAACATATTACCCAGTAGAATCAGACAGGAGAACAATTTATGAATAAATGATAGAGTACATTGTAAAATGGATAATTTTGATTACATTAAATTCAAAACAAATAAAATTAATATAGCCAAGATTATAAAGAAAACAAAAAATTGGGAGAAAATTTTTGTAGACAGTTTCTCAAAGGTTTTATATATAATACAGAAGGAACTTTATCAAATTGCTAAGAAGGAGTCATTCCCCAATTGATAAATGGCCAAAGGATATGATCAGGCAGTTTTTAGATGAAGAAATCAAAACTATATATAGTCATATAAAATGCACTCAATCATAATTGATCAGAGAAATGCAAACTAAAACAACTTTGGACTATCTTACACCTGCCAGATTGACTAAAATGGTAGAAAGGGACAGCGATAAAGGAACATGGAAAAATTGGGACAACAATTCACTGTTGGTAGAACTGTGAACCATTCCGAACATTTTGGAGAGTAATCTGAAATGATGCTTAGATTTATAATACTGTATATACCCTTTGTCCCAACAATACCATTATTAGGAGTATTTCCCAAGGTGATTGGAGAAAAAGAAAAAGAACTTCCACATTCTGAGATACTTATAGCAGCTTTCTTTGTGGTGGTAAAGAACTTAGGAGTTGAGGGGAAGCCCCTCATCTGAGGAAAGATTAAACAGGTTGTGGTACATGATTGTGATGGAATAATTTTATGCTATAAGAAATGACCTTTAGGAAAACATGGAAAGACTTAAATGAAATAACAAAGAGTGAAACAAGCAGAATAAAGAGAATGTTGTACCCAGTAAATGCAATATTGTTATAAGAACAACTTTGAACAACTAAGTCATTTTGAATATTAAAAATGCTGACATTAATTACAAAGGATCTTTGAAGGAAGATCTAGAAAAAGAACTAAGAAACAGAAGTATGCATGGTTAAATATATATACATACATCTGTGTGTGTCTAATGGTAGCCCTCTCTATGGGGGCTGGGGAAGAAAGGAGGTTAAAAAAAAAAAAAAAAAAAAAAGTACACAGAGAGAACAAAAGAAATCTTAGAAAGAAGGCCAGAAAAGCAACATGTTTTGAAAAGGATATGGAGTATTTATTAGTGGTTTTTTTTAAGTCAACAGTGTAAAATGGCAATTCAATTTTTTATGTTGAAACTTTTTTTCTATTATAGCATTGTGTATATAAAGATGGGGGATAAGTTGGTTTTTTTAGATCTAAGTTCAAAATGAATAACTTTTTAAAAGCCTGAAAGCATTTTATAAACACTAGCTATTATTATTATGGATGTTTGATTTGGAGGGCAGAATAACAACAGAGCAGAGGAGATTAAGGTTTGAAATTCAAAAACAACTTTAGCTAGTTATTCCTCTTCCTAATTATCAATGTCAATCAATGGAAATGTCTTCGGTTACAGTTACGGCTGCCATAGTCAAGATTACTCTTGGACATCTGTAAGTTATTTTTATTCTATTCTGGTGGACAGCAGAGGCTTTTATTGTATTCATATGTATTGGGAAGCTTGGGGTATAAATGTAAAGAATGGCGGTTACCAGATTTGGAATACTTTTGTGTAATCTTTGAAGATAATTTTCATTTTCATTCCTTGTCAAAGTTTCCAGTGACCTGGAGGCAAAGCCAATTGATAAAGATAATTGATAATTCCATTCAGTGAAAGTGAAAGTTTTCTAGTTTTACAAAGCTCTAAAATACTCTGGGATGAAGGACACCTGGTGGAAGTCTGTGCACAGGGACTTTGGTAAGATCAACTACAGATTAAGTGTAGCCAAATAGGGTGTCATGGCTGCACTGTAAGGAAAAGTTATTGACAGAGATCCCCAGGGAAGAGGTGACTGGAGGGAGTTGAGCAGTACTTACCTTGGAATCCCGGATAAAGGAAATCTCTACTCAGAATAAAAGCCCACCAGGAGCCCTGAGTATATGAGTCCTACAGGGCTTGGTTGTAGTAATAGCCAGTTTTAGTGAAGTCCAAAGTAATTCACTTTGTTCAGAATGCTGCACACAGCCCTTAACTATTGCATAGCATTCCAATCTTGTGCAGGGGGAGGGGTCTCCCATTATTCTAAGATTTACGAACTCTCTGACCCCCCCTACTTCTGGAAAGCAGGGATTCCCCCTTGACTTCTCCCTCAATTTATGGACCAGATCTCCCATACCTTCTGCTGTCTGATTGCACAGCCACTGTGCCTTCCTACCCACAAGAAAGTAGGCTACTTGAGAGAGAGGACTATTTCATTTAGATGTATTGCCACAATTTAGGACAGTGCTTGACATATAGTTAATAAAAACTCTTTTTTAAAAAAATCTATCATCTATCTATCGATTTGTCTCCAGTGCAATGAACAATCCTAATTCCAGGGTACCAGAGAGAACCTCATACCCACCGGCTAAAAAGGATAGATTCAGATACAGAATGAGCCGTACATTTTCAGGCCAGGTTGATGGACATTTTTGTTTTGTTTGACTTAATGTTATGAGTTTTGCTTTGCTTTCAGTCTGGGCGGGGTGGGGGAGGGCGTTGAATTGAGAGAAGGGGAACTAATTGTCTTTTGCCTGTCTTTGAATCCTCTCAGCTTAGTATAGTGCCTGGCACATAATAGTTATTAAATGTTTATTGATCTCCAACAGATTGCCGCCCCCCCCCCCACCATCATTCCCCTTCCTTCACTTACCTTTAATTTCTTCCTGTGGACGACCCTCCCTATTGCCTAGAATTATGCCTACATCTCCTCAGTCTCCCCCCCCCCTTGATCCTTGCATTCCCATTATTGATCTATACTGCTTTATCCCAGTAACTGTTGAACTCTACCTTTTGCTGATAAACTCAGTCAATAATTTGTACCTTCACTCCCTTTCCTTTTACTCTCTTCTCCATCCCTTACAATCAAGTTTCCAAACTCTTCATTCCACCAAAATCACTCTCCCAAATCACCAATGATCCTGAAATTGCCTGATCAGGGACCACTTCTCAATGGCCACTTTCCTTGATCTGTGGCACTGTTGGCTATTCTCCTCCTGAGACTGTCTTCCCTCCAGGCTTTCAGGAAATCCCTTTCTCCTGTTTTTTTTTTTTTCCCACCCCCCAGCCCTGGCTGATCCTCTGCTGGATCTTCACATCTACATCACACCACTCAAAGGTGGGTGCCTGTCCTGGGCCCCCTTTTCTCTTCTATACCATCTAACTCGGGGACCACATTAACTCCCATGAGGTCAACGTCATCACTATGCAACAATTCTCAGATTTATCCACTGCTAACTTTTCCTGACCTCTAGATCAGTTAGCAACACCAACTGCCTAATGGACAAGTCCAGTTGGACCTCCCATGGACACCTTAAACTCAACATGTCCATTATCTCTTCCCCGAAAAAAACCCTCCTAGCTATTTGAGCACTGTCCTCTCTCCCAGAAGATAGGTTTTCCTACTGCCTTCCCCATGAGCCCTTTTCCCTCTGACTGCCAACACCCTGGTCCCCAGTGGTTAGCTGCCTGCTCCAGCTCCTGTCCATTCTCCATTCAGTAACCAAAGTGACATCCCTGAGCCGAGGGTCTAACCTGGTCATTTCCTCCCAGCCCCACTCAATAAATTCTACCGACTCCTGGACCCAAAACAAACCCTGTTTCACTTTTAAAAACTCTTCAGGGACTTCCTGAAAACCAATGTGAAAAACCTCTTCCCAGCTTGGAACTCTCCTCCTTCCAGTCTCCATCCACACCGCTCCCCACCCTGCCGCAGCTACATCAGCCTGGGTCGGTGCCCTCCCCTGACTCTACGCCGTTCCTCCCCCATCTGTAATGTTCAGCGGCCTCTCGCAGCTCCCTCGAATTCTCAGGCCCAATCTCATCTTCAGAGGCATCTTTCAGTGCCCCCGTGGCTAGTCTCCTTCTCTCTAGGTTACCTTCCATTTGCCCCCTTTGTATCTTTCATGTCCCTAGTTATTTGCTTGTGGTCCCCATTGGGTGAGCTCCTGGAGAGCAAGGACTATCAGAGCTCAGCACAGTGCTTGCTGCCCCGACTCTGCGATCTAGCCCTGCTCCTTCTGATGTTCCTCCAACTCTATGTCCTTTCTCCCCACTCTCTCTAGTGCTCTTCTAGGCTTTCCACAGAACTGCACTAGGACTTTGGGGACCCCTGTATGTGCCTTGGGAGCATCTTTGCCCTTTGGCACAGTGCCTGGCACAGAGCAATGCCAGGTGGCTGAAGTCCTGGGTTGTGGGGTGTCTTTTGATTTTCTAATTTCCTGCGCCAGACTTCCTGGCACCCATTCTGCCTGCACCAATTCCCCAATGGCGAGCGCCCTTGCCTTTGTCTTAGGCACTCAGCAGTGACAGTGAACCCGACTGCCAAAGAACTCCCCCCAATCCCCATGCCCATCCCCTGAAGTACCCAGTCATAGCATTTGCACAGGGCTGAACATCTCAGCTGCTCCTCCCTAGGTGTCTTGTTCTTCTGATGATGGGAACCCAAGTACTAGGAGGTGAAATGGCTCGTTTAGCGTCACAGGACACCAGAGCTTGCTGTCTCCGTCTGGGGTTCCACGCGGTCTCCTCCTCTCCATGTGGCAGTCGCTCCCGCTGTGCCATCTGCTCTGCGGGCAGCACACTTCCTTTTATTCACATTTCCATCCTCTACCCCTCACCAGTACCAGGGGCACGTTCCTCTGTAGC
The DNA here is from genome assembly GCF_016432865.1 of Antechinus flavipes. NCBI lineage: Eukaryota > Metazoa > Chordata > Mammalia > Dasyuromorphia > Dasyuridae > Antechinus > Antechinus flavipes. Next base: position 725,979,843 of record NC_067398.1, read on the forward strand.
CCGCTCATGCCCAGGGAGTTGCATCACTCATCCCTCAGGCAGCACCAACCCTCTGCCTTTCTTTTTACCATGACTCACCTTCTCCTATTCTATCCGAAATTCTCATTCAGCTCATATCCTGCGGGAGTTTAATCTACTTTTTTTCTTAAAGAGTTCAGTGCTTGGATCAGTCTCCTCTGGACCCCACACTAGGGAACTTCAAAATACACGTTGATGTTCCCTTCAATACTCCCTGGCCAGTCTATTGGTCTTCTCAGACACAAGGACCGGCTCCCCCATTCCTCAGCCACCCATAGATAGTCAGTATCTGCTGTCATACTGCTGCTATCATACAGAAGGGTGCATGTTGATTTTTCTTTATACCACCTTTTACTGCTCCATCTCTCTCTCTCTGTTACTCTCTGAACCCTTTTCTTTCTACCCCTCCAGCTTCCCAGGCCCTAACTCCTGCTCTGATGACACGTTCCTTCCTTCCATATCTCAATCCTTTGGTGAATTGATTAGGTTTATACAATCCATTACTCTTGAACTCCCAGTGCCCATGTCTTACCTACCAATAATAACCCACTTTCTCGGGTCTGTACACAAATACAGATCAACAGAGTTTAAAGACATCAAGAAATCATGTTGACTGAAATCGCTACTAAATTTTTGTCTAATCTTAACTGGGCTCTCACAGCAGCAAGGTCATCTTTCTAGTCCTCTAAACTATCTTCTCTCCTACTCCCAACAATGGTTATACCATGGCACTCCAAGATCCACAGCTGAGAGCCTTCTCTCAACCTTAAAAGATTCACCAAATGAGTTTTATTATTTAAAATCACATTTCACTGCTATTATCTCCCACTAGCTCCTCCTTTTGTAGTCTTGAAGATATAACCAATCTCCTTGCCAAGGCAGACACCGCTGTGGGTTCCCTTCAATCTTTCCTCCCATTTTTTTCCTAGGCTGATCTATCACTCCCTCAGTTTCTCCCTATTTACTCTGCAACTTATGAACCCAACAGTCTTCCTCATCCTTAAAAATCTCTCTAGATTCTACCATTCCTGATATCAGCCTAGATTAGCTCTTCCTCTGGAGGCTAAAGTCCTTGATGAAAGCCATCTACTTTGTGTATTTACTCCATGGCAAGAATGTCTACACTTGTGTCTATTTTCACTTTTTTTAGTCTTCTGCAATGTAGCTTACTATTTAAATGAAACGTCTTTCCAAAGTTACCAGTGATTTCTAACCCGTCAAATCCTAAGGCTATTTCTGGGTCTTCATCCCTTTGGACTTCTGTGTACTCTTTGGTATTTCTTAAGTGGCTCCTTGAAATTTGCTTTAAATTTTCATGACACTACTTCTTGCTAATCCTATCTGACTGGTTCTGATTACTTCATTGTACCATCACCCACTTCAAGCCCATTAACTGTGGGTTTAAGGTAAGGAGTCTGAGGGTCTGCTCCATACTCAGACTTGATAACCTCAATAATTCCTCTGGGCTCAGTTACCTTCTGAGCAAACAAATCCCAGCTTCACATCAGACCCCATTTGTCTTAAATTCTAGAACCACATATACTGACTGCCTATTTGATATTTGAAACTACTTACTCCATACATCCCAAACCTCCTTATTACTGCTGAGGGCACCAATTTTTTTCATCATTAAGATTCAATCTTAGAAGGCATTTTTTCTCACTCTCCATATATCTGTTGAGTTGCCAATCCTGTCTTTCCCGAGTCTATATCAGCTCTTGTACACAGCCTTCTCTCCATCTTAAGAAGTATAATCAAGTTCAAACAAGTGCCAACCTCTCACCTTAACTACTGCTGTTGCCTCATGACTGGCATCCCTCCTGAAGCCCTTCCCAGGCCAATTCATCTTCCAAACTGCTACCAATATGATTTCCTTAAAGAACAATTTTGGCCACGGCACCCCCACCCATCAGGCCTCCCATCCCCTGCTCAATACTCTTAATGGATCCTTATCACATCTAGGATATCAACTCCCCTGAACATAACCTGGCTTCTTCCTGCCTTTCCAGCCTTCTTACTCATTCCACCTTTTATGTATCCCATAGTCCGGACACACTGGCCTAAGTGCTAATTCCCTCCTATAAAGCTCCATCTCCCATTTGCACTCATTGCAGTAGCTGCTGTCCCACATACTTAGACCATCACCCTCCATAGCTCCCTTCATCTCAGGGTCTGTGTCCTGCTTCAGGACTCAGCTCAAAATGCTGCTTTGTTCAAGAGGCCTTCACCACTCCCATTCATCCCTTTCTTTCCCCTTCCATTCCCCCCTCCCCACAGTTGCTCACTTTCTTGTTTTTTTGTTTTGTTAAATATAAAATTTATCTATGTGTTGTCTCCCCAAATAAAATGTACACTCCTTGAAGGGAGGAACTTTATGTTTTGTTTTGTATTTCTACTCCTAGCACAGTATCTGGCATATTGTAATAAATGCTTGCCAATTAAGTACATTCATCTAGTTGGTCTCCAGTGTGAATTTCCTACAAAGGATTTATAAGGATTCTGCTTCAGCTCCTGACCTTTTCCCGTTCATAAGGATCTTCTACAACATGAATTCTGAGACAGAACTTCCCAGGCATTCCATTCATGAGAAATTCTATTCTGAATGGGGCCCACTGGCTTGTGACCAGGGAATGCTTCTCCTATTTATGAGATTCATATAGTTTCACGCCAGCATGAACTGAGATTTAGGAAGCTTTGTGCTCTGGAAGATCTTCCAACCTTCACTCTGCTGATAAAGTTGTTGCCCACCCTAAATTCTCTGATCATCAATAAAGTCTGACTTGTGATGGAGGTACGTCTCACAATCATTACATTTTTACGCTGTCCTCCCAGTATGAATTTTCTGGTGGAGACTAAGATTTCTGTTTGAGCTAAAGGTCTTTCCACATTCATTACATTCATATGGTTTCTCGCCCGTGTGAATTCTCTGGTGGAAAGTAAGGTTTCTACGCCGATTGAAGGACTTCCCACATTCATTGCATTTGTAAGGCTTTTCTCCAGTGTGAATCCTCTGGTGTTGAGTAAGGTATGAACTCTTGCGGAAGGCCTTCCCACATTCGTTGCACTCGTAGGGCTTCTCTCCAGTGTGGATTCTCTGGTGGACGTTACGCTGTGAGCCCAGGCGGAAGGCCTTCCCACACTCACTACACTCATAAGGTTTCTCTCCAGTGTGGATTCTCTGGTGCAGAATAAGGTGTGAGCTCTGGCGGAAGACATTTCCACACTCCTTACATTCATAAGGTTTCTCTCCAGTGTGGATTCTCTGGTGTTGGGAGAGATCTGAGCTCTGGCGGAAAGCTTTCCCACATTCATTGCATTCAAAAGGTCTCTCTCCAGTGTGAATTCTCCAATGGAGAGTCAGGTTTTTGCTCCGCCTGAAGGCCCTCCCACATTCACTACATTTATAAGGTTTCTCCCCAGTGTGGATTCTCTGGTGTAGAGTAAGATCTGAGCTCTCCCGGAAGGCCTTTCCACATTCATTACATTCAAAAGGTTTTTCTCCAGTGTGAATTCTTATATGTATGTTAAGTTTTGCTTTCTGGCGGAAGACTTTCCCGCATTCATTACACTTATAACGTTTCTCTCCAGTGTGCGTTCTCTGATGTACTCCAAGTTGGGAGTTCAGGAAAAATGCTTTGCTACACTGTTTACATTTGCAAGGTATCTCTCCGGCTTGAACTAACTGATGTTCAGTATGATTTGTACTTGGCAAGAGGACTTTCTCATATTCAGTAACTCTGAAGGGCTGCTCTCCAGTTTGAACTGATTGATGCTCAATAAGCTCTGAGCTCTTGCTGAAGGCTGTCCCACATTCATTAGATTCATAAGGTTCCCATCCAGAATGAATTCTTTGAAATTGTGTAAGCTGTGAGCTCAGGAATAAAGTGCTACATTCATTAAATTCATGAGGTTTCCCAGTAGAATTCATCACACAAGTCTCAGTAAGGTTTGAATTGTAACTAAAAGAATTCTGAAATTCATTATACTTAGAAAATACTTGTTTAACACAGATTTGGTTATAATTTCTAATGTCTGAATACAGGCTAAAGCTCTTTTGATTCATTTCACATTGATGTAGACTGCTTCCTATACTTATGCTCTGTTGTGGAAAAATAATTGGTCCTAGACTGAAGTTTTTGCCATATTTATTACATTCACGCCTTTGCACTTCGTGGGGAAGTTTGTTCTGGATAAATTTTGTTTGCTGAAGAGATTTCTCTTCATTGTTGTGATGCTTTTCTGACTTGGCATCAAAACTGAAGGCCTTTCTCAATCTGAAAGCAGCAGCCCCATCTCTCCTGACCCTTTCCTGAAAGGAATTTTCCCTGGAGAGATCCAACTTTAAAGACGAAGCCATGCTTTCAAGTCTAGTCTCCCAATCTGAAAAACAAAACCAAACCAAAAAAAGTAAACATTTTCTGTTGTCTTTTTATCTTTAAAAAATAAGGAACAACCTGACAACCAGCAATAAACATGAATATTGCCATATGTATAAAAGAAATAGGAGAACAAGAATTGTAAATTGTAAATTTGTAAATGTCCGTTATGTGCATCTTATGGTTTCTTCAAATATGGACTAGAGCTAGGAACTGAATCTATTATTTCAGTGGCGAAGGAAGTCCCAGGTGAAAAAACTCCTATTTCAGGTTAGTACCATCTTTGCCCACTATGATCTTAGAGATCTGGCTGAGGCACAGGGAGGTGAAACAAGCTACCCAGGTCACATGGCCAAAGGTCAGGATCAAGAGATGAGATAATGTCTTTGTGGCCACTATCTTACCACATTAGTAGCCACAATGTCTAGCTTGTCTATGTCTGTTTCTGGATTTCCTTTTGCTATATTATTACATTTTTCACTAATGTTCTTTTCTAGTTTTTACCATCACTATCATTAAGCCTTTGCTCTTCATACAGCTTTCAACTCCAACTTAAAAATACAAGCTCTCCTTTGTAACATATATTTAGTCATGAAAAACAAATCTGGCACTGACCATGATTAAAAATACATGTTTCACGAATCACATCTCTATCCAGACTTGGAAAGCAGGATTAGTGGAGCTTGGAGGTAGGAAAAAATCTCAGCAGCTTCCAGTCTAGTCCACACACAAAAGGGTCCCTTCCACAAAAAACTGAAATAAATCATCCAGTCTCTACTTGCAGACTTCCAAGAAGGAACCTACTACTTGTTAGGGTGGTTCCTTCTACTCTGGGTGGCTCCAATTGTGACATGAAGTTTAAATTTGCATCCTTACAACTTCTGCTCCTGGTCCTACCCTTTGAAGTCAAGTAAAAACAGCCCTAATACATAATTTAAAGGCAGCTATTATGTTCTCTTCAAGTCCTCTTTTATTCAGGCTAAAAATAAACATCCCTAGTTCCTCTGACAGATTCTCCTGTGTCACAGATTTCAGGCTTCTCACTATTCTACTTGCTAGGTTCTAGACACTCTTAAGTTCATCAAGATCATTCTTGAACCACATCACTTAAAACTGACCACAAAACTTGAATGAATTCTGAGAAAAGAAGAGGAGAGTGAACCTATATGGTATTTATCACGGTGCCTGGCATTTAACAGGCACTTTATAAATGCTTGGTGACTCGGCTTCATTATCACCTCCGTGTTCCTGGAAGCTATACTCTTCTTAATGTACCCTATTGGTAACTAAGCTTTTTAGTTGCCACATAATATTTTTATATCTGAAATTTTATATTTATATATAAATATATATTTAAATTTATATTTATAACCTGGAAACAAGGTTATGAAGGGCTTTGAATGCCAAAGAACTCCTTACCTGATTCTGGAGGTGTTGGGGAGTCACTGGAGAGGGTATGACATGGTAAGACCTGAGCTTTGGGAAAATCACTTTATAGCTGAAAGGAGGATGGACTAGAGTGGGAGGACACTTGAGACAGACCCATCAGCAGCCACAGTAATAGCCCAGATGTGAGGTGGTAAGGGACTGCTCCAAGGTAGGGACAGCATCAGAGGAGAGGAGAAGGCTGATAAAGAGATACTGCAGAGGGGAAATGGACCAGAGATATAATACAGTGGTGAAATATACCAAAGGTGGAGCAGAGGAGAAATGGGCCAGAGGGGAAATGGACCAGAGGAGAAATGGACCAAAGGTGGAGCAGAGATGAAATGGACCAGAGATGGAGCAGAGGAGAAATGGGCCAGAGGGGAAATGGACCAGAGGAGAAATGGACCAAAGGTGGAGCAGAGGAGAAATGGGCCAGAGGGGAAATGGACCAAAGGTAGAGCAGAGATGAAATGGACCAGAGGGGAAATGGACCAAAGGTAGAGCAGAGATGAAATGGACCAGAGGAGAAATGGACCAAAGGTGGAGCAGAGATGAAATGGACCAGAGATGGAGCAGAGGAGAAATGGACCAAAGGTGGAGCAGAGATGAAATGGACCAGAGATGGAGCAGAGATGAAATGGACCAGAGATGGAGCAGAGGAGAAATGGGCCAGAGGGGAAATGGACCAAAGGTGGAGCAGATAAGAAATGGATCAGAGATGTTACAGAGGGAATAAACCACTGATGCTTCATCAGAGATGAAGGGAATGGACTTAATAATTGGCTGACCAAAGTAAGAGGGCAGTTTTGTACAAGGGTCCTGGGTCTTCCTGGAACCACTGACCAGATCAAGGTCAAGTGTCTTCTGGCCTCTGAAAGGCAGAACCACTGCTCAACAGAAGACAGACAGGGTCCAGTCTCCTCCAGGGAGGTCCCTACTCCTAAAAGAACAGGATACTTTGCTCCATCCACATCTGTGCAATTTCTTCCCCTTTTATTTCCTGCCAGTTAGAAACTGCTTGAGCCTGAAAACTCTCAGAGCAGCAGGAGAAACTCTGCCGGCCGAGCCCCGCCCACCACATCACTGAGCGCTCTCTGGAGGAGAGTGACCGGGGGTTGTGTCCCACAAGTAAGCAGGACCTCGTTATTCAAGGGAACATATACATTAAGGAGAGAACAGAGTCAAACGAGTAACAGAAGGGCTGCCAACAATAGGGTGACCCCAAGGAAGGGGAGCAAAAAGGTCAGTTCCTACTTAGGGCCTCTCTCCCAGTTCCAAAGGACACACTCATCAACATTTGAGCTTTTCCCAAAATCCCATGTGACCCTAGCAAGAAGCTCTTCCCAAGTGTTCTTCTCCTTCTGGGCTTTAAAGTATTTTCCCATGGGAGGCAGCATCGAAAGTCAGGAGGTTCTGGATCCAAAGCCCACCTCACACCCTTTCTAGAGGTCAACCTACCAAAGTTCCCAACCTCCTGCCTCAGTTTCCTCATCAGAGAGAACGTCACCAGGAGCACTGACATCATGGGGTGGATGGGCCAATCAATGAGGTCAGGACTAAGAAGAACAGAGCAGCTCCTGGGGGTCTCCCACTCACCTGGACCGCAGCTCCTCGGGACCCCTCCCCATGGTGTCCACGGCGCTTCCCCTCGCTCCAACTGCTCAATCACACGGGGTTTGGAAACTGCGAGTCCTGCCCAGAGGAAACGGAAAAGGGTTGGGGCCAAGGAAGACCCCAGACTCCCATTCCTAGGCCCTTCTCCAGGACAGGTGGGCCCCACCTGGGGGATCTGCACCCGGCTCTTGGGCTGGCCTCATTCTACAGGTCTGGGGCCCCCTCAAAGCCTGGGAATCATTCCTGATTTCAAGGGCCCCCCAAAGATGAAGGCCCTGGAGGCCCCTGTGCTCCCTTGGCATGGACTCAGGGGGACCCCCTTACCCAGGCCCACCAGGTTCCGGTAGTTCTCCAGCATCACCTCCCGGTACAGCTCCTTTTGCGCGGGGTCCAGGTGCCCCCACTCCTCCTGGGAGAAGTCCACGGCCACGTCCCCAAAGGTCACAGAGCCCTACAAGATGCAGGACCCATGGCTGCTCAGGGAGGGGGATGGGCAGGTGGAAGACCCTGCCCACTGACCCTACTTTGGTGGGGGGGAAGGCCTGCTTCTGACTCAATGGGACCCTCCCTCTCACAGGCCTAAGAAGACAAGGGCAGGTGAGGGGTTCCAGGCAGATGCCTTCTAGGGGTCAGCTCTGGCTTCTGCCCCAAGGGCCTGTGCCCTGCCTGGGACTCCCCCTTCCCCCAAAACCTGCCACCAAACATTTCTCCTCTCCCCACACCCCATTTTACAGATGCTGGGCAGTCCTCCCCCTGGGAGCCTCAGTTTCTCCATCCAGCCTGACCACAGAGGGCCTAAGAGAAGCCTGACCAGGATTGTGTCAGTTGGAAGTACTGGAAGGAAAGTGTTCCCCCAAAATGAATGTTGGGTCTTTGGAGGACCCTCCACGGGGGACCCTGCCTGGCACAGGGGTTGGGGGTCCCTGCAACCCCCTAAGGATGACATCCTAGACCCAAAGGACTTCTGGTCTCCCAAGGCTCCCTTGTGAGTGGGAGACCCCCAGGAGCTGCTCAGCTCCCCACGGGTTGTACCCCAGTCCGAGGCGGGGGACCAGGGAGTCATAGGGAGGGTATTGCCTGGGGGCACAGGGGCAGAGCCCAAGCTGGAGGCGCAGTCCCGGGCCCCCTGGTGCGGCTCCTTCCCCCGCCTGTGACCTCCCGGGGCCCCTCCTGCTCGGGTCACAAGGCTGTCTCCGGGAGCCCGGAGAGGGGATGGGAGAGCCCCGGGAGGCCCCTCACCCGGGAGGCGCTGTCCGCCAGGAACATGGGGGCCATCTCCTCCTCCCCGTGGGCCGCTTCTGCGTGGGAGGGGCAGCACCGGGCACCCGGACGTCCAGCTGTGGAAAAAACAGGAGGAGAAAGGGTCAGGTCAGGCCCTTCTAGCCAGTGTCCAAGCGGTGTCTGGGGCAGGGAAATGGGCGCACGAGGAAGTCCAGGCTGAAAAGGCCTGAGGCTGGACAAGGGTTCGGGGGAGAGGAAGGAGTGGGGAGGGGTCCCGCGCGATCTGGCCATCACCGAACCCGGTGTACAAGGGGGGGCCTGAAGTCCTGATCTAGTGGGGGGGGGGGAGCCTGGTACAGAGAACATGGGGTGGGGGGGGGCTGTAGGGGCTTCTCCGAGGCCATGGGGAGCCACAGCAGGCTCCACAGCGGGGCTGCGACGTGCCCTCGGGCCTCAGGACTTTGCGGACTAAGTTTGGAGCGTGCTGAGGTGCCACAGCGGGCACTAGAGGAGGGCAGGAGCCTCAAGAGCTCAGGGCGCATGCTCACAAGGCGGGAGCCGGAGTGGGAGTGTGTGGGGGAAGGGAATAGGCGCGCATTGCGCATGCTCAGTGTTCCCAGCAGGTAAGCCACCCCTCCCCCGACCCGGTGCAGCAAAACCTGGCGTCGAGCTCCACCTCCGCGAGTGCCTGGTCCCGGGTCCTACTCACCCCGGTCCGAGGCCAGGGGCTCGGAACCGACACCGGTTCAGAACGGGGCAGGGCTCTGGCGGCCGCGACTAGCAAGAGCCCAGGCGGCGGCGGCGGCGGCGGCAATGACGTAACGCCACAGGCAGAGCCGGAGTCCCTCGAGCTACACGGCTTTCTGGGAAATGTAGTTCGCGGAGCCCTCTGCGCATGTGCAGAGTCCTGCCGGCTCTTGGCCATTTAGGCGGAGTAGTGGGTATGCTGGGCAGAGAAAAACTGAAGAACTGACCCCTGGGCTCTGAGAGGGGTCACTGAGCTCTGGGGGGGTCGCCCAGTCGGAAGTCCCAGTGATGTGAACCCCCTGGGCCCCGCCCCCGCGGGGGTCGTGGGCAGCCCCGCCCCCGCTAGTCAGAAACCCCCGTCCTGTCCCTGAGGGGCGGCTGCCCGGGTGGTCCCGTTACAGGCCCCTCCGCGGCAGTAAAGGGTCACAAATAGGTTTGACCGGCTCTTAAGCGTCGCCTGCTTTGGCCCCCTCGCCCCGGGGCAGTGGTCGGCTGGGGGGAAGGGAGAGCCAGACTTTGTGGCCCCAGGTTGCGGGCCCAGGCTCCGCTCTGTGCTAGCCCACGGGCCGCGCCCCCGCCCTCACCCCGACTCCTTCCCTTTGTCCCAAGCTTCCCCTGTTTGTCCCAGCTGAGGGGCGGCCACCTCCCCGGGGCCCTCCCGGCTTGCTTCTCCGCCCTGGCCCGGAGGTGTGGCTACTTGGGCCGGAATCTCCCCCGGGGGACCCCGGGCGCTGCTTGTTTCTTGCTGTGCTCCCAGCAGTCGGGATTGCGTGTGATGCAGCAGCTTCCAAGGTCAAGGACAGAGGCCGGGAATAGGATATGCTGGAAGGCAAAGGGATTGCCCCCCAAAATCTCCTGCCCGGCGAACTTGGGCATCAGCTTTCTGGGGGAAGTGGGCATTTAACCAACTGGAGGCTTTCCCAGCATTCCTGATCCAAGGTGGAAGGAACATAAAAAAGAAAGAAAATGCAAGAAATTCAATAAGGTTGAACTGTGCTTTCATGTGGCAAGATTAAGTCTAACAGCTTTATTACTATAAAAGCAATTAGGAGGAGTATATACCGACAGAGGGATATAAAATGATTTTGCTAGGGTGGAACCCTCCCCTCCCCCCAAATAAAGGTCTGAAAAAAATTGATCCCACGTGAAAGAGTCATGAAAAAGCTATTATAATGGAAAGAAAGGTGGCTCAAAGAGGGTATAGCACATACACATACATGGATATGGAAATCTGCCTTACCCTACAGGAAAGCAAAAGGAGATGAGGATCACAGAAGGGGAAGGGAGCCGTAAAAGCAAGAGTGTATTGGGAATGGGGTAATCAGAAGTGAAACGCTTGTGGAAAGGGAAAGGTAGGGGGATAAGAAAGGGGGTGAAATACGAGAAAACAGCATGGAGGGAAATACAGAGTTAGTTATCATAACAATAAATGTGAATGGGACGAACTCACTCATAAAATGGAAGCAGACAGAATGAACCCAGAATCTTAACCAGAATCTTAAAATATGCTGTTTACAAGAAACACAGGGTAAAGGTAAGGGGCTGGAGCAGAATCTATTATGCTTCAGCTGAAGCAAAGAAACTGGGGTAGCAATCATCTCAGACAAAGCAAAGCAAAGATAGATTCAATTAACAAGGGAAGTATATATTGCTGAAAGATACCATACTAAACATACTGCACCAAGCAGTACAGCATCTAAGGAAAAGTTGAATGAGTCATAGGAGAAAATAGATAATAAAAGTATATTAGTGGGAGGATCTCAACTTTCCCCTCTCAGAATTTAATAAATCTAATCAAAAAGTAAACAAGAAAGAAATTAAGGAGGTAAATAAAATTCTGAAAATGTTAGATATGATAGATTTTTGGAGAACACTGGGAATAAAAAAGGAATATACTTCTGATCACTACATAGCACTTACATAAAAACTGGCCATATGTTAGGGCCATGCAGAAAAGCAGAAATGGTAAATGCATTCTTTTTAGATTATAATGCAAATAAACATTTGATTCAATAACGGACAATGGAAAGATTAAAATTAATTGGAAATTAATCTAATTCTAAGCAATAAGTGGATCAATAGATGAACCACAGAGACAATGGATAATTTCATGAAAGAAAGTTACAACAATGCGACAACATTCAAGGGAATCAATGAAAAAAAAATGTGAAAGAAAGTGATCTAGCCATAACAGGTTTCAAATTATATATGTGGTAATTATCAAAACAGTCTGGTACCATTTTAAAAATAGAGTGGTGAATCCATGGATAAGGGACAAATTACATTATAATAAATGACCATAGGAATCCATTATATGCTAAACCCAAAGATCTACTTTTTGACATTATTTGACAAAAGCTTCTGGGAAGACAGAATGGCAAAAACTAGGAATAGACCAGCATCTCACATATGTACCAAGATAAAGTCAAACTGGGCCTGTAATACCATAAGCAAATTAAGAGATCATGTAATACTTTGTCAGATATGGATAAGAGAAGAATTTAGGATCAAAAAAGAGATAGCATTACAAAATGCCTTTTTTTTTTTTTTGGTTTGGATTACATAAAATTAAAAAGTTGCACAAACAAAACCATTTTAACCAAAATTACAAGGAAAACAGAAAATTGGGGGAAATTTCTGCAACAAGTTTCTCCAACAAAGGTCTCATTTCTCAAATATTTATAGAACTGAGTCAAAATTATAAAAATGTAAGTCATCCTGCTCACATCAGGAATGGATTAAGTAGGCTACACTACATTCATACCATGAAGGGTATAGTAGCATCCAAAATCTATAAAGGAATAAGGAGAAAAAAATGAGGGGATGGGGAAGCAAAGAAAGGGAGAAGACAAGGAAGGGAGCCATGGGTGGGGGGAAGTTAAGTAATAGCAAGGCAAGCTAAAGAACAGAATTAAAGGAAAAGAATTAACAAAGATAGGAAAGAAATTAAATATACAAACATTACAAGGATCAGAAATAGAATTTGTTAGGAAAAAAAAGTAGGGCTAATAATCATTGATCTTAAACAAAGTCAAACTTAAAGATTCAATCAAGAAAGAAATCTACATTGTATATCAGCTATACTTAGATTGTTTTAAATGAATGTTTACATATGGATAAATGCGTATGTATATATATGTATCTGAGTATATGTAGGTATGTATGCATGTAGCTCTATGTATGTGTGCATATAAATGTGTCTTTGTGGGTATGAATGTATATGTATATGTGAATATGTATATATAAATACATCTGTTTTACTGTAGTTTGCTTGGGGGAAGTGGAAGGATGAAAGGGGGAAAAGTATTTTTTAAAATTGCACAGCAGAGAACAAAAGAACAACCTACAAGAAAGCAAAGATAGACACTCATGAATATAATTTCTTCTGTTATTATATATACTTTCTTGAAATGGAAATTTATTGTTATATATTTTAAATCCTCCCTGATGTTCTGTCCTATTTTGTTTTCCTTTCTGTCTTTTATATATATATATTTCTTATCCGGAAAAAGAAAAAAACAAAAAAATAAAATAAAAAATATGTCATTCTCCAAAAACTGGGATAGTAATGCACTACTGATGGAATTGTGAACTGATCCAACTATTCTGGAAAGCAATTTGGTATTATGCCCAAAGGGCTATTAAACTGCATACTTTTTGATCCAACAATACCACTGCTAAGTCTATGTCCCAAAGACATCCAAAAAGGAGAGAAAGGACCTTTTTGTATAAAAATATGACAAGTTTTTGTATGGTGGCAAAGAATTGGGCTGCACCACACTGTACAGAGTGCTGGGCTGGAATCAGGAAGATTCAAGTTCAAATCCATCCTCAGACCTGATTAGGTGACGTCCCTGGCTGTTCCGCCCCTATGGACTATTCTAACCTGGTAGCTCCCCTTTTGAGCTACTCTTTCTTAATGCCCATCTGTCGACGGCACGGCTAGGTCACATTTACCCGTCTTCGGGCACCAACCCGGATCCCATAGAGACAGACCAGCAGGAGGTAGGGTTGAAGCGAAAGAGAATTTTATTCTTAGACAGCATATATTTATACCCCCGAGAGGATCTGGGGGAAGGGGAGGTCCTCTAGGAACCTGGCATAATGGGATTGGCCCGAGAAGAGGGAGGGAGGCGTGCTAGGCTTTGAGAGCACTAAGGAGGGAGACGATACCTGGGGTCAGACACCGCCTCCTGGGGCTATGCCCCACCTCCACGTAGGACTCACCTGTGGCTCAGTACTTCTCATTCCTCGGGTCCTCCCACATTCCTTGAACGGCATTCCTTGCTCCCACAGGCTTTTTAACCCTTACATCTGGCCAAATCACTTCATCACTGCCTACCTCAGTTTCCTAATTTGTAAAATGGGGGTAATAATGGCACCTCCTTCCTAGTGCTATTGTGAAGATTTAATGGGATAGTATTAATCAAGCACTTTGCCCAGGATTTGGCATGCAATAGGTGCTTAACAGAAGTTATTCCTTTCCTCCTTCTTTCCCTAATCCTAATAACATTAATTTGCCATAGCCCTATAAGGTTGCTGTTCTAGGGATCCCATCCCATTTTGACAGAGGAGAAAGCTGAGGAGGCAGCAGGGAAGTGATTTGCTTGCGGTCCCCCAACATTCCAGAAATGTGAGGAGCAGGATTTGAAACCAGATCCTTAGGCCTTCAAGCTCTAGAAATCCTTCATTAGGTTGCAATGTGAAAAGTAAACCAAATCCATGTCAAGTGTTCAATGTGAGGGTTCACAAGCTTGTCTCCCTAATTATAATTTGGGGGAGACAGCCAAATATCTGCTGATCTTGCTGATCAGCAAGGGGTTTAATGACCACCAACTAAATCTGTTTGCGGTCACAGTATTTGAGCTTCTCGCTGTCCTTTGTCCTGAGCGGGCCATTTCTGGAAGACCTTCCCAGGATGCTGTATTTGGGGAAGCTCAATGACACTGGGGAATGAGGCTGCAAGTCTCTGACACGGAACGGTCAAGAAGTATTTATTAAGCGCCTACTATATGCCAGGCCTGTGCTGAGATCGGTGTTCCTGCTGTCAGTGAACTCACAGTCACAGCCAACAGCCACACAACTAGGGACCAACTTGATGTAGCCATGGAGAAGGGGAAGCAGGAGCTTTCAGTCTGACAAGCCGCAGCTGGGAGCCACCTTCCTCCCTCTGAAGGAGTTCAGGATGGGGAACAATCATGGGGAGGACACAGGCCGGGGGAAGCTCCACGTCAGGGCACCTTGCCCTCACTGGAGAGTCTCCAGCAGAGGCTGGACAGCTACTGGTTAACTATGGCAGAGAGCAAGAAGCTCCCAACCTCTTCCCAGAATGAAATCTAGTGGTTTTGAGGTTCCCTGGGGCTCTTGGCAATTTGGGCTTTTTGTTTGTTTTTCCAGAGCTATTTGTTCACATGGCTGTTTTTTAAACCACTTATTCTTTGAGGAATGGTTTTTATTCTTATAATTTGAGTGAGTTAGAAGGTCAGATTTTTGGCAGAATATTTATAGCGATGTTTTTGGACCACATTAGTTTCGTTCCCTTTTTTCAGGGCACATTTGTTTTTTTGTTTTGTCATACACAAGCAATTTTCTCTGGTTCTATTCCCTCTCCCACCTCAAACCTGGCACAGTACTCCTTGATATTTCTACCTGTGTGTTCATCCCTACATTTAGCTATCAGTTTGTGCAGTTCTATGATGGTCCATTGGGGGAATTAATTTGGGGCAATATCAATGAATCTTCTATAAAGCCCACCTAAACCCAAACATGGGTATTTCTGCACTTCAATCCTGCCTTTATTTCTGCTTAAATAGTTTGATAGAACATCGAGGGGAAAAAAAATCACCCCCAATGACCAAAAGAGAAACTGAGGCAGAGCTCTGAGGCAAAAACTTTATTCAAGGAGTCTGGCTCCTCTCTAACCAAGTGGACCCCAGACCTCCCTCTCGTCTGAGGTGCCACCTCCTCTATGAGCTCTACTTTTATAAGATAACAACTAGGCTAAATATAAAATAGCAATTTCATTGGATTCCATAATACGTAGGTAAAACATGTATACTAGCTGGGTCACAAGGTTGAGGGATGAGCAGGTCAGGAAATATTTCTACTGACTGGATGCTCATAAGATGGATGAGCTACCATTTGGGTTGGGCAATCAGTGACAGCGCATCCCCAAGAATATTTGCCAGCATGGATGTGGGCAAAAACACGACTTACTCAAATTATGAATGGCTTACACTTATACTTACTATTAGATGACTGACAAGATATGTGTTGCTAAATGAATAAATACTAACTAAAAAATAACTTGCCCCTTACAAAATTTTATCTTTTACACATATATTTACATACACATACATAAAATATTACAAAAATAATTAACTGATTAGAGCTTAAATAGGGCCCCCAAGAAATCAGCCTTTTCACATGATAGTGATTTTGTCTTTTTGTAGATGAAGGATATTTTCATATTAGTCATTTTGAATAAGAAGACTCCAATAAAAGAAATGAGGAAAAGGAGAAAGAAAGAAAGAAATAGCATCCTTCAGAATTTATTCAACTAATATCAGTTCTTTCTCTCAAGGCAGTTAGTAAGCTTCCTTTTGAGTCCTTTAGTATTGTCGTAAATTATTGTATTGTGAAGAAGAGCTAAATCACTCATAATTCTTCATCATACAATATTGCTGTCAACATGTACAATGATCTCCTGGTTCTGCTTACTTCATTTGGCACCAGTTTGTGGAGGTCTTTCCAGATTTTTCTGAAATCACCCTGCTTGTCAATTCTTATAGCACAATAATATTCTATCAAAATCTATACTATAGCTTGTTTAGCCATTCCACAATTGATGGGCTCCTCTCACTTTCCATTTCTTAGTATTGTAACTTGTTTAACTTGAAAGGGTTCCAAACCAAAACTAAAGTAGAGGGAGAGTTACTGGTCTATGATTTTTAAAAATTTTGTTCATGGGCCTCAAGAATCAATACAACAAAATCAAAAGAATGAAAAAAAAATTAGGAAAAATGTGAAATATTTTACTGGAAAACAATTAATCTGGAAAAGAGACCAAGAAGAGATCATTTAAGAATTACTAGACTACTCAAAGTCAAGATTAAAAAAAGAGCTACTTCAATAAATTATTAAGGAAAACTGACCTAATATCCTAGAACTGGGGGGGGGGGGGGGGCAAAATAGAAATAGAACAAACTCCAATCATTTCCCAGAAGAGATTCTCCAAACTCCTAGGGAAATCAAGTTCCAGAGCCCCCAAATCAGGGAGAAATATTTCAATCATGTAGAAAGAAACAATTCAAGTATAGAGAGCCACAGTCAGGATAACACAGGCTCACTATTTGAGGAAGGCAGAGCCAATATGGCAAAGGCAGGAACCAAAACCACTCCAGATTGCTTTGAATAATGACTTTAAACAAATTTCCGTGTCAGAACGCACAAAGATGGAGTAGAACAATTTTCCAACTGAGGACAATTTAGCAGAGCCGCAGGAAAGATCTGTGGCACCCCCAGGAGAGGAGCCCATCATGCAGTCCCAGTTCAGGACCCACTGGAACATACTGAACCCAGCCTGAGCTCCAGCCCCAGCTAAAAAGAACTCACCTAGGAACCTCTGAATCAGCCACAGTCCTCGTGGCTTCCAGACCTCTCCATCCAGAGACACCAAAGACACTGGGAAGGTCCGCAGAAAAGGCTTGTCAGGATGATGAGAGGACCTTGGGAATACAAGATGGGTATGGGAAGCGGTGGCAGCTTCCTGGCCACATCTCCCAGGAGACCTCTTCATTGTCAGGGAGGAAGGGTCCTGTTGCTGTAGCACACTAGATCGTACAGCTACAGAGGGGCAGGGACCCTCCTCACAGTTTCAGAACAAAAAAAAGCACTTGTGGTCCGATCCCTAGAAGAATCTCTAAGAACAGTGGTACAAAGCCCTGAATCTTGGGAGAGTGCACTCTCCACCCTGAAAACAGAGCCCTTCTTTAACAAAAAGTTAAAAGCTGAGTAATAGGATGGGAAAATGAGCAGACAACAGAAAAAGATTCTGACCACGGGAAGTTATCATGGTGACAAGAAAGAACAGAATACACACTCAGAAGAAAATAACATATCAAAGCTCCTACATCAAAGCCTTTAAGAAAAATAAGAACTGGTAGCAGGCTATTAAAGAGCTCAAAAAGGATTTTGAAAATCAAGTAAGAGAGAGAGAAAAATTAGGAAAAGGACTGAGAGTGGTACAAAAGGAAATACAAAAAGCTAATGAAGAAAGGAATGCTTTAAAAATCAAAATTGGCCAAATAGGAAAGGAGGTACAAAAGCTCACTGAGGAAAATAATTCCTTAAAAATTAGAATTGAGCAAATGAAAGCTAATGACTTTATGAGAAATCAGTAAAGCAAAACCAAAAAAATGAAACAATTAAAAGTGTGTTTGGGTAGAAGGGAGGAGGACTATCTCATTGGAATAACAACTGATCAGGAAAATAGATCCAGGAGAGAAATTTTTTAAATTATTATTATTATTTCTACCTGAAAGTCATGATCAAAAAAAGAGCCTGGACATTATCTTTGAAGAAATCATCCTGATATTCTAGAACCAGAGGGTAAAATGGAAATTGAAATAATCTACCAATCACCTCCTGAAAAAGATCCCAAAGTAAAAACTCTCAGGAATATTATAGCCAAATTCCAGAACTTTCAGGTCAAGGAGAAAATATTGCAAGCATCCAGAAAGAAAGTATATTCAAGCATGTTCAATTCAAATATAGTGGAGTTGTAGTCAGAATAACACAAGATTTAGTAGCTTCTATACTAAAGGACTGGAGGGCTTGGGATATGATATATTCCATTAAGCAATGGAGCTAAGATAACAACCAAGAATCACCTAACCAGCAAAACTGAGTCAAATCCTTCAGGGAAAAAAAGTAGAAATTCAATGAAATAGGGCATTCATGATGAAAAGACCAGAGCTGAATAGACAATTAGATTTTCAAATACTGGACTCAGGAAAGGCATAAAGAAGTAATCAGGAAAGTGATATCACATGGGACTTAAGATTTAGCTGTTAACATTTCTACATGGGAAGATAATACCTGTAGCTCATTAGAATGTTCTCATTATTATGGCAGTTAGAAGGAGTGTGTGTATGTATATGTGTGTGTGCGTGTGTGTATATATATATATATATATATACACGTGTGAATTTGAATATGAAGGGATAATATCTAAAAAAAAATAAAATTAAAGGATGAGAGAGGAATGTACTGGGTAAAAAGTTAAGGGAGAGTAGAATGGTGCAAATTATTTGACATAAAAAGAGGCAAGAAACTCTCATTAGAATTAACTCAAAGAAGAAATAACATGTACACTCAATATGTGTGAATAGACATCTATCTGACCCTGCAAAAAAATAGGAAGGGAAAGGAATGTGAGAAGGGGGGAGGGTCATAGAAAAGAGAGCATATTGGAGGAGGGAGTGGTTAGTAGTAAGATATTTTTGAGGAGGGACAGGGAGAAAATAGTGAGAGAGAAGAGTATAATAAGGAGAGAAAGAGTTAGCAATAGTAATTGTAAAAAGAATTTTGGAGCAATTTCTGTGATAAGACCTCATTTTTCAACTATATAGGGAACTGAGTCCAATTTATAAAAAATAAGAGCCATGCCCCAATTGATGAATGATCAAAAGAGATGAACTATGTCTGAAATGTTATAAAATCTTGCATATCCTTTGACCTAACAATACTAATACTAGGCAAGAATCCCATCAGAATTTCTATTAAAAAAAAAAAAAGAAAAAGGTGGGGCAGCTAGGTGGCAAAGTGGATAGAGCACCATCCCTGAAGTCAGGAGGACCTGGCCTTTGATACTTAATACTTCCTAGCTGTGTGACCCTGGGCAAGCCACTTAACCCCAACTGCCTTAGCAAAAAAAAAAAAAAGGAAAGAAAAACACATACTCTAATGGATAAATGATCAAAAGATATAAACAAGCAGTTTTCGGAAGAAAAAATCAAAGCTGTCTCTATATAGTTATATAAAAAAATGCTCTAAATCACTAGTGAATAGAGAAATGCAAATAGAGCAGAAAAGGAAAATGACAAATGCTGAAAAGGACGTAGAAAAATAAGGAAACTAATACATTGCTGTTAAAAGTTGTGAATTGACCCAACTATTTTCCAGAGCAGCTCTGTCCAAATGACTATCAAAGTGTGCATGCCTTTGATCCAGCAATACTACTATTACCTCTGTATCTCAGAGATTAAATAAAAAAGAGAGAGAGAAGAGAGAGAATGAAAGAGAGAGAGAGACAGAGAGAGTCAGAGAGAAAGAGACAGACACAGAGAGAGAGGAGAGAGAATGAGCGAGACCTATTTGTACAAAAATATTTATATCAACTCTTTTTGTGGTGACAAAGAATTGGAAATTGAGGGATGTCCATTAATTAAGGAATGACTGAGTTGTGGTATAACATAATGATGGAATAGTATTTATACTGTAAAAAATGTTGCGCAAGATACCTTCAGAAAAAAACTGGAAAGATTTCCATGAACTGATGTAAAGTCAAGTCAACAGAAGCACAAGAACGCCATACAGTCACCCTATCCTAGGATGATCAAGTGATTTTTTATCTTCTCAGCAGTACAATGATCCATATCAATTGGGAAGAACTTTTTGATGAAAAATGCTATCTGTTCCCAGAGAAAGAACTGATAAAGTGAGAACGCAGATAGAAACATACTTTTTATTTTGAAACCTTTTTTAAAAATTGTTTTCTTTTCCAACAAGACTAGCATAGAAATATTCTTGCATGACTGCATACCTATGTCAAATTGCTTGCATTCCCAATGTGGGGGAGTGAGGGATTGAGAGAATTTGGACTCAACATTTTGAAAAAAGTGAATGTAAAAAATTATTTTTACATGTATTTGGACAAACAAAACATTACAAAATTTTAAAAGTTCATGGATCTTAGGCTCAGAACTTGTGAAACATGTATAATTGATACCATATTGTTTTTTCAGTGGGTGGGGGAGAGAAGGAAAGGAGAGAAAGAATCTGGGATTCAAAATTTAAAAAAATGTTTAGAACAATTAGAAATTTGAAAAAAAAAAAAAAAAAAGGATTTGTGGAAGCCACATAGGAGAGAAAAGACTAATGAAGTGAGCCTAGAATGAAACAAATCTACATTGACAAATATTAAAATGCAGCTGAGATTTCTGTGGATTCTACGATGTATTAGGCACCGTTCGAAGAGGAGGAAATGGGAGGAAGAAAGAGAAGGGGGTGCAAAGAGGGAGGAGGAGGAGGAAAACAGAAAGAAGGGGGCAGATAAGGAGGAAGGGCAGGAAAGTAGGAGGGAGCTGAAGAGGCGGCCGCCCACCCCCCTTGCAGCCCGCTCCGGCCGGATGCGCGGGGCCGGTCCTTCTGAGAGTGGCCAGGCTGCCCACCTGGAGCAGCACAGAAGAGGACGTTGGGAGGAAGAGTCGGGAAGATGAGGAGGAAGCCGGACCACGGAGAAGCGAGGTGGGGGGATGGGGGAGGAGGGGAGGAACCAGGTAAAGGAGTTCCCCCGGCCTAGACCTCCTAACCTTCTTCTCCCCACCCCCCCATAAGCGCATGTAGCGGGAGAACTACAATTCCCAGAAGATCTTGCGCACTTTCTAGCTAAGGGATAGAAGGCTAAGGAGCTGGCAGAGAATGCGCAGGCGCAGAACTCTTTCTTGCCTTCCCACCCAAGGACGCCAGCCTACATCTCCCAGAAAGCTTTGCGTATCCAAAAAGAGTCCCTTTCAGCGGGGGGAGTGGAGCCTCTGCCGTCTTTCGTCACTTCCACTCCCGCGGCTCCTCCCTCCATCGACGGAACTCAGCTCGGGGTCCCTGTGTCCCGGGCTGCCGTGAGTGGGGGCGGGAGCGCGGCCTGCCGAGGGAGCGCCGAAGGGAAAAGGGGACATTGGTAAGCCTCGGGCTGGTGGAGCGGGAGGCCGCCAGCGCGGAGAGGGCCGCGACTGCGCGGTGGCTTCTGGGCGCTGGGCCTAGGCCCGCCCCGCCCCCTCCGCGGGCCCGCCCTCTCATTGGTCCCCCTAGCAGGGCCCGGCGCAGGAGCCAATCAGCGTCGGAAGAGGACGTCATGGCCCCCATCTCACACCTGAGAGGCAAGTCTCACCAGGTGAGAGCCCCCTCCCGGCCCCACCCAGCCCCGTCCCTCTGCTGAGCCCTGGTTGTCCCCTAGTTTCCCGGCCAGGCAGGAGGGGCTCGATGGATGCTCTGTGGCCACTGTTTGCCCCGGAGATTCTGCGAGCTCTGCAGGCATTTATGTGGCGCCCAGGGTGTGCGGGTGCACTCGTTCTTACCCTGCGGGCTGGTTGGAGGGAGGGGAGGGGGGGAGACAGGGGACACTTGCCCCCCATGGCCCCAAAGGGGGCTGCTCCCCATGTTGGGCTCGGGCGCCCCTTCCCCGCGGGCCTAGGACAAGCACGGGTGGCTTGGCTCTTGCAGGGCTCCGTGAACTTCCAGGACGTGGCCGTGAACTTCACGGCTGAGGAGTGGGGGCACCTGCGCCCTGCCCAGAAGGAGTTGTACCGGGAGGTGATGCTGGAGATCTACGGGCACCTGGTGTGCCTGGGTGAGGATTCGGGTGCCCCGGGGAGGGTCCCCGCCCCAGCCCCCCTGGCTCCCGCTGCCCTCTCCCCTCCTCCTCCCAGCCCTGGACAGCTGTCAGCAGAGGGCAAGCACCCAGGAGATGAAGACTTCCCCCTCGTGCCCATCCTATCCCCATCCCAGCCCTCCGTGCCCTCTGAGGGGGATCTCCTCAACTCGCTCCCATTCCCCCGAGCAGGACTTGCGGCATCCAAACCCGATGTGATCCAGCAGCTGGAACAAAGGCAAGCTCCCTGGAGGTCCGGGGAAGGCTCCTCCCGAAGCAGCCCTCCCGGTGAGTGAGGGGAGGTCTTTTCTGAACACCCTTCTTTGGGAGTCTTGTACTTGGTGTCTCGTTTTGGCCCTGCCTTCACTTCCCCTCTATAAGGTGTCTGTCAGTGGCCACAAAAGAACCTTATGTGCCATTTGTTTTCTTATCACCTTGGAATGTTCACTTCTGTATCTTTTGTAGGAAGGAGTGCGTTCCTGTTCTGCTTTTTAAACAGTTTTATCTGGCTAATGGGCACTTTTTAAGTCCTGTGTGCCTTCCTGTTCTCCTTTTTAAAAAGTTGTCTAGGTACTTATTAAGTCATGTGTGCATTTAAAAAGTTGTCTGGCTAAGTACTGTGTGCATTCCCCTTCTTTTTAAAAAGTTGTATCTGGCTAATAAGCACTTATTAAGTCCTGTGTACATTCCCATTCCGCTTTTTAAAAAATTGTATCTGGCTAATAAGCACCTATTAAGTCCTGTGTATATTCCCATTTTCCTTTTTTAAAAAATTGTTTCTGGCTAATAAGCACTTATTAAGTCCTGTGTGCATTCCCATTTTCCTTTTTAAAAAAATTGTTTCTGGCTAATAAGAACTTATTAAATCCTGTGTGCATTCCCATTTTCCTTTTTAAAAAGTTGTATCTGACTAATAAGCACTTATTAAGTCCTATGTACATTCCCATTTTCCTTTTTAAAAAAATTGTTTCTGGCTAATAAGAACTTATTAAGTCCTGTGTGCATTCCCATTTTCCTTTTTAAAAAGTTATATCTGACTAATAAGCACTTATTAAGTACTATGTGCATTCCCGTTCTTTTTTAAAAATTGTATCTGGCTAATAAGTACTTATCAAGTGCTGGGTGCATTCCCATTTTCCTTTTTAAAAAGTTATATCTGGCTAATAAGCACTTATTAAGTCCTGTGTGCATTCCCATTCCCCTTTTAAAAAAGTTGTATCTAGCTAATAAGTACTTATTAAGTCCTATGTACTTTCCCATTTTCCTTTTTAAAAAGTTATGTCTGGCTAATAAACACTTATTAAGTCCTGTGTGCATTCCATTTTCCTTTTTTAAAAAATTGTTTCTGGCTAATAAGAACTTATTAAGTCCTGTGTGCATTCCCATTTTCCTTTTTAAAAAGTTGTATCTGACTAATAAGCACTTATTAAATACTGTGTGCATTCCCATTCTTTTAAAAAAAAGTTGTATCTGACTAATAAGCACTTATTAAGTCCTGTGTACATTCCCATTCCCCTTTTTAAAAAATTGTATCTGGCTAATAAGCACTTATTAAGTCCTGTGTGCATTCCCATTCCCCTTTTAAAAAAGTTGTATCTAGCTAATAAGTACTTATTAAGTCCTATGTACTTTCCCATTTTCCTTTTTAAAAAGTTATATCTGGCTAATAAGCACTTGTTAAGTACTGTGTGCATTCCTGTTCTTTTTAAAATGCTGTATCTCCCTAATAAGCACTTATTAAGTCCTGTGTACATTCCCATTTTCCTTTTTAAAAAGTTATATCTGGCTAATAAGCACTTATTAAGTACTGTGTGCATTCCCATTCTTTTTAAAAATTGTATCTGGCTAATAAGCACTTATCAAGTACTGTGTGCATTCCCGTTCTTTTTAAAAAATTGTATCTGGCTAATAAGTACTTATCAAGTGCTGTGTGGCATTCCCGTTCCCCTTTTTAAAAAGTTATATCTGACTAATAAGCACTTATTAAGTCCTGTGTGCATTCCCGTTCTCCTTTTTAAAAAGTTGTCTAGTTAATAAGCACTTATTAAATCCTAGGTCTATTCCCGATCTCCTTTTTAAAAAGTTGTATCTGGCTAATAAGCACTTATCAAGTGCTGTGTGCATTCCCATTTTCCTTTTTAAAAGTTATACCATCCCCCTTTTTTAAAAATTGTTTCTGGCTAATAAGTACTTATTAAGTCCTGTGTGCATTCCCATTTTCCTTTTTAAAAAGTTTTATCTGACTAATAAGCACTTATCAAGTGCTATGTACATTCCCACTTTCCTTTTTAAAAATTGTATCTGGCTAATAAGCACTTATCAAGTGCTGTGTGCATTCCCATTTTCCTTTTTAAAAAGTTTTATCTGACTAATAAGCACTTATTAAATACTGTGTGCATTCCCGTTCTTTTTAAAAAATTGTTTCTGGCTAATAAGTACTTATTAAGTCCTGTGTACATTCCCATTTTCCTTTTTAAAAAATTATATCTGGCTAATAAGCACTTATCAAGTGCTGTGTACATTCCCATTCTCCTTTTTAAAAAGATGTATCTCACTAATATGCACTTATTAAGTTCTATGTGCATTCCCGTTCTCCTTTTTTAAAAGTTGTCTAGTTAATAAGCACTTATTAAATCCTGGGTGCATTCCCGATCTCCTTTTTAAAAAGTTGTATCTAGCTAATAAGCACTTATTAAGTCCTGTGTGCATTCCCAGTCTCCTTTTTAAAAAGTTGTCTTGCTAATAAGCACTTATTAAGTCTTGTGTGCATTCCCATTCGCCTTTTTAAAAAGTTGTATCTGGCTAATAAGCACTTATCAAGTGCTGTGTGAATTCCCAGTCTCCTTTTGAAAAAGTTGTATCTGGCTAATAAGCACTTATTAAGTCCTGTGTGCATTCCCATTCCCCTTTTTAAAAAGTTATTTCTGGCTAATAAGCACTTATTAAGTCCTATGTGCATTCCCATTCCCCTTTTTAAAAAGTTATATCTGGCTAATAAGCACTTATTAAGTACTGTGTGCATTCCTGTTCTTTTTAAAATGCTGTATCTCACTAATAAGCACTTATTAAGTCCTATATGCATTCCCATTTCCTTTTAAAAAATTGTCTTTGGCTAATAAGTACTTATCAAGTGCTGTGTACATTCCCATTTTCCTTTTTAAAAAGTTATATCTAGCTAATAAGTACTTATTAAGACCTGTGTGCATTCCCATTTTCCTTTTTAAAAAGTTATATCTGGCTAATAAGCACTTATTAAGTACTATGTGCATTCCCGCTCTTTTTAAAAAATTGTCTCTGGCTAATAAGTAGTTATTAAGTCCTGTGTACATTCCCATTTTCCTTTTTAAAAAGTTATATCTGGCTCATAAGCACTTATTAAGTACTGTGTGCATTCCCGTTCTTTTTAAAAAATTATATCTGGCTAATAAATACTTATCAAGTGCTGTGTGCATTCCCATTTTCCTTTTTAAAAAGTTATATCTGACTAATAAGCACTTATTAAGTACTGTGTGCATTCCCGTTCTTTTTAAAAAGATGTATCTCACTAATAAGCACTTATTAAGTCCTGTGTGCATTCTCATTCCCCTTTTTAAAAAATTGTTTCTGGCTAATAAGTACTTATTAAGTCCTGTGTATATTCCCATTTTCCTTTTTAAAAAGTTATATCTGGCTAATAAGCAATTATTAAGTATTGTGTGCATTCCCGTTCTTTTTTAAAAAATTGTATCTGGCTAATAAGTACTTATCAAGTGCTGGGTGCATTCCCATTTTCCTTTTTAAAAAGTTGTCTCTGGCTAATAAGCACTTATTAAGTACTGTGTGCATTCCCATTTTCCCTTTTAAAAAGTTATATCTGGCTAAAAAGCACTTATTAAGTGCTGTGTACATTCCCATTTTCCTTTTTTAAAAGCTGTATCTGACTAATAAGCACTTGCTAAATCTTGTGTGCCAGACGTTGTGCTTAGCACCAGGGTTACGGAGAAAGGCAAAAGCTAGCCCTTGTTCTCAGGGAGGTTATGGTCCCCTGGGTAACAGCAGACTGTGCCTCATGGTGTGTCAGATGTGATCTCAGAGAGAAGGCACTTCCATCAAAGAAGTTGAGAAAAGGCCTATTGGCCAAGGAGCAACATTGGCTGAAACTTGAAAGAAACCAGGGAAGTCAGAAAGGGGAGACAAAGAAGCAGTTTCATGCCTGGGCAACGGCTGGTAAAAACACAATGTTTAGAGTGAGGAACATGCAGCAGGCCAGGGCCGCAGATTGGCAAGGAGGGAGGAGGGGCCATGATAAAAAGGGCCTCAGAGCCAAAGGTGGTTGTTCCTTGTTGTTGGTCAAGTCTGACACTCAGCAGAGATACTGGAGGGCTTGCTGTTGCCTTCGCCAACTCATTTCACAGACGAGGGAACTGAGAACAAGAGGGTGAGTGCCATGTCTTCGGGGTCCCAAAGCTAGGGAGTGTCTGAGGCTGGACTTGATGGAGTCCTGCTGCCTCCAGGCCTAGTGCTTTGAGCCACAAGAGAACACTTGTATTTGGTGTTGGAGGTCACAGAGTCTTTGTGGAGCGGAGGGCTGCCATGGAGAGAGGATTAGGCTGGAATGGAAGAGAGTAGGGGCCGGCAGACCCACCCCGGGCTGTTACTGCCTTGGTGTGCACCTTGTCTCAGGAAAGGAGCCTTAAGGACTGGGAGCTGGGGTTGCCCTCTACAATAATAGGGAAGGTGTGATTGGGGTTCAGTTTGGAACATCTTGAGTTTGCCTTCTCTCTGGTGAATCCATCTTGACTTGTTCGTTTGGAGCTTAAAGACTGGGAGGGAAACGCTCATGTGGGACAAGCCTCAGACTGCTTCTGGTTTGGCGCCAGAGACTAGAACCATGAAGGGATAAAAGGGACAGTGAGACACCAAAGGGGAGGGCTCTGCCTTCAGAGGCGGGGCTTTCCCCCTCATTGGCATTTCCAAGCAGAGGCTGGGTGACCATTTGCTGAATACATCACGATGGGACCATTGCCAGCCATCTTGATTCTTGCCACTGGACTCCGATGGCTTTGGATGAGAGAGGGAGGCTGATGGCTTCTCATCTCCGCCTCCCTTAAGGACCCAGTCTGCTAGTTTAACTTGAAGAGTGAGCCCTCTCATCTTCCCTTCACCTTCTTGTTCTTCTCTTCCTTCCTTCCTTCTGTCTGAGTCCCTCAAAACATGTGGTCCTTTTGTCCATTTTGTAAAACATCTGGTGGTTTTGAAGCTAGATTTTTTTTCCCCTAATTTATTTACTTTTTTGTTTTCAAGAAGCTGGGAACAATGTATTTTTGTCCTGCACGGTTTTTTCGTTTATGAGTTCTTGAAATAGAACTCTAGAAAAATAGGCTTTTAAAAAGTTTGTTGTGAATTGAAGCGGAGCTACTTCACTATGTCTTTAAACCCAGTCACTCTGGCTTTCATTGAATGGCCAGAAATAGGCCCCAGCTCAAGCCTCTGTTGCTCATGGTTTGGGTTTTGATGACTTAAGAGTGAATACAAATAGAAGTTGTTTTCTGTTCTGGCCAGAAACTCTGAGATACATCAGATAGATGTATCCTGCCAGATAGATACATTTGTGTCACTTCTTACTTAGCCCTTGGTCATTAAATGGCCTTAGACTGAGTGAGACTGGGAAAGACCTTAATTTAGAAAGGCCAAGGTCACCTCCTGCATTCTGGGCCATCACAGTCATTTTGACTTTTATCTTGCCACTGGGTACTGGTGATTGGATGGGAGAGGGAGGCTGGTGACTTTGTGCAGCTCTGCCTCACTTAAAGCCAAATCATGATCTTTGATCTTTTCTCAGAACAAAAGGCAAACAACAATAACATATTATGATGAGATTCCTTTTGTGTGTACTTTAGATGTCTGCCAAGGTTCCTCTTTATTCTCAAATTCTGTGATTCTGAGATTTCTTAGCAGTATGCTCTAGGGGAGTGACAAAAATCAATATGAGCTTCATTTTCTTATTTTGTAACGTGTAATAACTGTTCTGCCTACTTTTCCAGGGTCTTTTATCCATGGAAAAGATCATATGATGTATCTGACTTTAATCATAATAATCACTGAAATTATCATTTTACCACATGGCTTCTTATATTGTATCTATTGGATGCCTCTGTCAGTTGGTAAAACGAATTGACCTTTTCTAGAATCATATTTTTAATGCATGCATGGAATAATGCATGAAATAAATTACATGGGTTTAGAAGAAAAAACAATTATAATGAAATAAGGATGTATATTTTCCCATCCAAGTTCATTGTTTCCAAAGGACATTTCTCTCAAGGCTCCAAAACTACGCTATAATTTGTTCTACTTTTTACAGTATTACAATCTTTATTTCTCAATAGAAGACATAGGAGATATATAGGCCATATGTAATAGAAATGCTATAGAATATTTACTTGTTTTATTTCTTTCAGATTGGGAAACTAGACTTGAAAACAAAGAGTTGGGTTCAACACTGGGCATATTTATGGAAGACTCTTCCCGGAGAAAACTCAGAATGGAGAGTCCTTGTGTCTTAAAGTTGAAAGAACCCTGGGATTGTGATTCCAATCTAAAGAATCTACAAAATCGTGAGAAACCTCGCAGAGTAAAAATCATTTATAGGAAATGTCCCAGTAAAGTGAAAAGTCGTGAATATAATAAGAATGGCAGAAGTTCTGATGTAGAATCAAAACTTTCAGAATCAATCATTCCTGAGGATAAGAAGAATGGGAAATCACTTAGTAATCGTTCAGAACGTATTAATAATCATAGATTACAGACTGAAGAGAAACCTTATGCATGTAATGAATGTGGGAAAACTTTCCTTTGGTCAACAGAACTTAGCCACCATCAAAAAATTCATACTGAAGAGAAACCTTTTGAATGCAAAGGTTGTGGGAAGGCCTTCCGCTGGAATTCACAACTCATTCTACATGAGGGAATCCATAGTGGAGAGAAACCTTTTGAATGTGAAGAATGTGGAAAGGCCTTTCGTCTGAGGTCACAGCTTACATTACACCAGCGAATCCACACTGGAGAGAAACCTTTTGAATGCAACAAATGTGGGAAAGCATACAGACTTAGCTCACAACTTACTCTACACCAGAGAATTCATACAGGAGAGAAGCCTTATAAATGTAAAGTATGTGGGAAGGCATTTCACCTGAGTGGACGGCTTACTGTACACCAGAGAATTCATACTGGAGAGAAACCGTATGGATGTAATGAATGTGGAAAGGCCTTCCTCATGAGGTCACAGCTTATTGCACACCAGAGAATTCACACTGGAGAGAAACCTTATGAGTGCAACGAATGTGGGAAGGTCTTTCGCCTGAGTGGACAACTTACTGTACACCAAAGAATTCATACTGGAGAGAAACCTTGTGAATGTAAAGAATGTGGGAAGTCCTTCCGTCTTCAGTCACAGCTTACTGTCCACCAGAGAATCCACACTGGGGAGAAACCTTACGAATGTAATGAATGTGGGAGAGCCTTCCGTCGGAACTTAGAACTTACTTTACACCAGATCCTTCATACTGGAGAAAAACCTTTTAAATGTGATGAATGTGGAAAGGCCTTTGGCCACAGGACAAAACTTACTGTCCATCAGAGAATTCATACTGGAGAGAAACGTTATGAGTGTAATGAATGTGGGAAGGCCTTTTACCAGAGTGGACAGCTTATTTTACACCAGAGAATTCATACTGGAGAGAAACCTTGTGAATGTAAAGAATGTGGAAAGGCCTTCCGTCTGCAGTCACAGCTTACCGTCCACCAGAGAATCCATACTGGGGAGAAACCTTTTGAATGTAACGAGTGTGGGAAGTGCTTTCAGTGGAGGTCTCTAATTATAGTACATCAGAGGATTCATACTGGAGAGAAGCCTTTTGAATGTAATGAATGTGGAAAAGCCTTCCGCCTCCAGTCACAGCTTACTTCACACCAGAGAATTCATACTGGAGAAAAACCATATGAGTGTAATGAATGTGGAAAGGACTTTCAGTGGAGGTCTCTGCTCGCAGTCCATCAGAGAATTCATACAGGAGAGAAACCTTTTAAATGTAATGAATGTGGGAAAGCCTTCCGTCTCAGTGGTCAGCTTACTTCACACCAGAAAGTTCATACAGGAAAGGATCCTTATGAATGTAATGAATGTGGAAAGACCTTTTGCAGGAGATCTCATCTCATTGGACATAAGAGATATCATAGTAGAGAAAAACTTTATGAAAATGATGGATGGGAAAGGCCCTTTGATGTAGTATAGGACTTAGCTGATCAGAGAATTCATATTGGAAAGAAAACTTTTGGATATAATTAATGTGGAAAGACTATTTTGTATGAGCTCTTAGCTTTGTCACTATCAGGTAATTCATACAAGAAAGGATTGTAATGAGTGTGAGAAGTCCTACCGGAGAGCCCATCTTGTTGTATATCAAAGAATTTATAATGAAGAAACCATAAAAATGAAATGAATGTGAGGAAGACTTAGAGTACAAACTTTTCTCATCAACAAATGATACATAGAAATAAATGTGGGAAGACTTTCCACCTAAAAAGATAGCTTGCTGGCTATCAGAGAACTATATTTCATCAAAAATTTAGAAGAGTAATATACATACACTTTTTTTTGAACATGATGTTTACTGGACATCAGAGAATTCATTCTGGAGATAAACTTTACAGATGTGATAAATGTGGGATTGTGCCTTCCTTTGGAACATATAGTTTAATCATCAAAGAAAAGAAATTGGTAATAATGAAGGGGAAAATATCTTTCAGTGTATCCACCTTACTCAGGCTTTTCATACATATGAGAAAAACCACATGAATAATGAATATAAAACATCCTTCAGCCAGTATATCAGTTTAAAATGTGAGCAGTCCTATAATCTGTCAGTTTCCAGGAATGAGAAGGCAATAGTCATTTTACATTGTGCCCTGGTAGGACCAGATGTGGAGTATTGGCTCCTGCTTGGGGCATAACGATTTAAGAAGGATGGTGAAAAATATTTGAAATACAGCAATCTGATCCTAAGCCAATACTTGAATGAGACACAGTAAAAAAGTGAGGGTGGTTAACATGGAGAAGAGAAGATTTGTAGCATGTTAGCTATATAGAAGAGGGATTGCATTTGTTCTATTTAACTCCAGAGGGACATATCCAGGAAAAAAAACAAAACTGAAATTTGCAAAGACACAAGATGTAGAATAGCAAGAGAATTAATGAAAAGAAATAGGAACAAGGAGGAATATAGCACCTCAGGCTACAAACTGTATTATATAAATACCAATCATTAAAAGTATCTTGTAAACAGCAAAAAAACAAAAACCACGGACAAGGGAAGAATTTATGATGAAAAAGCATTATAGGAAGTAAAATGGATAATTTTGATTATATTAAATTGGAACGGGTTTACACAAACAAATCCAATGCAATCATAATTAGAAAGAAAGCACAAAACTGGGAAAATATTTTTAATAGCAAGTTTCTCTGATAGAAGCTACATTTCTCAAATATACAGGAAACTAACTCACATCTGTAAGAATATAAATCATTTCCCAGTTTATTCTTGTTATTTGTCTTTTGTTCTCAAAGAAGACCAATGACGTCATGAGGATGATGTTTTGCCTTGCTCACAGATTGAATTTAAGTGAGGCAGAGATGTGCAAAGTCATCGGCCTCACTCATCCAGAGACATTGGAGTTCAGGGACAAGAAGAGAGTCAGAGTGACTGGTTGCCGCTTTAGGATGTAGTGGGTGACTTTGGCCTTTTCAAATTAAGGTCTTTCCCAAATCTGTTTGCTGCAATTGAGAAATGGCCAAAAAATACATGTTCAGAAGAAGAAATACCTATAGTCACATGAAAAAACATTTTAAATTGCTATTGATTAGGGAAATTCAAATTAGAAGAACTCTGAGCTACCATTTCGCATATGTCAGGTTAGCTAATATAATAGGACAATGACAAATGCTGGCAATGTGGTAAAAATGGGGACACTATGCATTGCTGGGATTGTGAACTGATCCAAGCATTCTGGAGAGCAGTTTGGAACTATGCCCAAAAGGTTATAAAATTGTGCATACCCTTTGACCCAGCAATACCAGTACCAGGTATGTATCCCAAAGAGATAAAAGGAAAAGGACTTATATGTACAAAAATATTTATTCCAGTTCTTTTTGTGGTGGCAAAGAATTGGAAATTGGGGGCATGCTCATCAATTAGGAAATGGCTAAACAAGTTGTGGTATATAACTGTGATGGATTCCTATGAGCAGGACGGTTTCAGAAAAAATCGGAAAGACGTGAACTGATGCAAAGTGAAGTGAACTGAACCAGGAGAACCATTGTACATAGTAATAGCAACGTTATGGAATGAAGAATTGGAATGACTTAGTTATTCTCAGCAATACAATGAGCGATAATTTTGAAGTTCTTATTATGAAAAATGCTGTGCACCTCAGAGAAAGAAGTGGTGAAGTTTGAAAACTTAAAAAAAAAAGAAAATCCCCACAAACTTCATCTTTCTTGAAGGGGTGTGGGGGAGGGGGAGAGGAAAATCTGTTTTCTTTTGCAACATGGCTAATATGGAAGTGTGTTTTGCATGACTACACATGTATAATCTATATCAAATTGCTTGCTTTCTCAAGGTAGGGGTAAGGGAGGGATAGAGAGAATTGGGAACTCAGAATTTTAAAAAAGTGTTAAAAATTGTTTTTACCTGTAATTGAAAAATATTTTAAAAATTAAAATAGATCAATGAAATGGGTTAAACAACGGAGACTCAGACACTAGCACTCAGTAACCCTATGTTCAATAAACTTGAAAATAAATTGTACTTAAGAACTTTGATTAAAATTAGGAAAACTAGAAAGCAATCTGGCAGAAATTAGAGAAATACCTTACATGATATCTCACTACATATTCCAAAAGAATACTTGACCTTAATATTAAAAATCAATACCATGAAATTATTAAAGAGAAACAAATCATATGCCTTTCCTAGCTATGGTTAGGCCATGCATTGTCCAAATAAGGGACAGGAATGATTATAAAAGCCAAAATATATAACTGATTACATGAAACTGATTACATGGCACAAACAAAATTAATGTACCCAGGATAAAGGAAGTGGTTAAATGGGAATAAATCTTTATATCAAAATTTCTCTGATAAGAGTTTGGTAACCATGATGTGTGAACAAAAATACATATTCATATGTCAAAAGATATGAACAGTTCTCAAAAGAATTTCAAACTATTGATAATAGCATATGAAAGAATGCTCCAAATAACTAAGATAAATGCAATTCAAAATAACCCTGAAGTGTCACTGAACAGCCTGCAAATTGGCATAAATGCCAAAAGATGCTATTAGTCAAAGTTGGAATAGTTATGGGAAGTTAGGCACACTAGTGCATTGTTGGTGGAGCTATCAGTGCAATCTTTTTGGGAAGCACTTGGACTTAGGCAATAAAGTGTCGTTATCCATTGAGCCAGAAACTTAGTAACTGTGGTTATATCCAAAGGAGGCCATTGATTAAAAGAAAGTCCCCATATATGCCAAAGTATAGCAATACTATGTTAGTCAAGGACTGGAGACAAAGATGTTTATCAATTATTGTTTGTTAAATCATTTCAATCATGTCCAACCCTGTGACACCATTTGAAGGTTCCTTGGCAAAGATACTGGAATGGTTTGCCATTTCCTTCTCCAGATGATTTAACAGATGAGTTAACAGACAAACGGGGTAAATGACTCAGGATTAGACAGCTAATAAGTGTCTGAGGCTGCATTTGAACTTGGATTTCCCTGATTCCAAGTCTAGTACTTTATTCACTGCACCATCTCACTGCCTGAGCAAATAGGACATGACTGAATAGACTAGTACTCAAATGGACTTTTACTGTGTCATAAGAAACGAATGTGATGGACACAAAGTAGCCTGGAATGGGGTCTGAAGTGATCCAGTGCAGCTCAGCCCCCTATACTTAATAACTGCAACAATGGAAACAGAAAGAATAATCTCCATCCTTCAGAAAAAATATGAGCCAAGTCAGAATTACAATGAATAAGTATGGCTCCCAAGAAGAGGTAGAAGGTGCTCCCCACTACCCCTTTACTGAGGCGGGGGGGTCCATAAATGTGAGGCAAGGTGCATATTCTCAGCCTTTTGTGACATACAGTAAGCTCTCATTGAAGAACAGTGGACAGTTCTTCAGACGTCTACATAAAGTAATGCAAATAAGGTGAATTTAAGGTTATGGTTGCAATTTGCCCCTACCCACACACTTAGCTTATATAACAAAGACATACACAAAATAACACCACACAAGTGATAAAATTACTAAGATGCAGACATTAATTTTGTATCATGATAAAAAATTATGAAAGAAAAATACATAGTACTATAAAATTAACATGTGCAACCTGTTGCCCCTTCCCCACCCAGTGGCCCTATTCCTTATCACTGATGGCTGAAATGTCGGAATTCTTTTCACAAAGTTAAATTTCAGTAATATGAATTCACATAAAGTGGGCAATGTCAGTCTTAATTAGTTTGGGTATTTTCCCTTTTTGGCTTTAATTTCTATTATATGGGATGGTTCTCTGGGAGACGGGGAAAGGATATTAGAGTAATGTTTAAAATTTTAAAAAACTCATTCACAACAAATTGCAAAGATTCAAGCTTGATGTCAGGAATACATTTCTAACAATTAGAGCTGTCCCAAGGTGGAATTAGCTGCCTTAAAAATAATTGGGTTCCTCTTCCTTGGGAGATCTTTAGGCAGAGGGTGGATGACTGCTCAATGTCACTGTGGTGGAATTCTGTTTGTGTATGCTTGGATTAAATGGCCACTTCTAACTCTCCCCCTGTAAAAACCAGTATTTGAGTACCTCACTTTCTGGAACTCCTGATTGTTATTGCTGCTGCTGCTGTTCAAAAATTTGCCATTACAAATGTGTCAGGGGAAAGCCTCAGAGTTTCTGGTCAGAACAGAAAACCATTGCTGTTTGCACAGACTTTAAATTATAGAAACCCAAACAATGAATAATAGAGATTTGGGCTGAGGCCTATTATTGGCCATTCAAGGAAAACCATCATGACTTGGACTTTTACCTGGCTCATAAAAATATCCCTCCCAACTCAGGATACACAATTTCTTCTCTCATTTTTTCCCATGATCTCCCTAGACAAAAAAAAAACGATTTAGAATTCTCATGTTGTGTGTTTCCTGGATGGTGTCCCATTTTCAGTTACTTTACTTCATTTCCATTGCAGCAGTTCCTTTTTCATCCAGCTTAAGGATCCAAAACATCAAGTCTAAAGAATAACATTTCTAAAGAATCATCCCAGGAAGTGGTAATAAATAAGGAAGTCTTTTTGCTACTCTGGGGCATGAGAGAATATGAGATCTAGTTAAAAGTGTTGCGGGAAAAGCCAGAGAGGCTGAGAAAGGGACTTAACAGAGAGTCCCTAGGGAATGAAGGAATATTATGGAGTGGGAAAGCCTTCAAAGAATGTCCACACCTTACTCAACATCAGAGAATTTACAATGGAGAAAAGATATATAAATGTGTGTGTGAATGCCTTCAGTTAAGCTAAACACTGGTACAGGGGAGAATTCATGGGAGACAGATGTATAAATGTGATGGTGTGGTCTGGCATTTGTATGCAATTCATTAAGGCATTTAACATCAAAAGAATCATTTACATTTACATATGAGAGTTGCAAATGCTTTAATAACTGTTGAGCCCTATTGGTACAGGAGAGGAGTCATCGGATAAAAGCCTGATAAGTATAAATAATGTAGATACCAGATGATGGTAGGTAACAAAAATTGGGGTCCAGTCATGTGAAAAATTCACAAGGGCCATTCTCTTTGGCAAAAGGTAGATTTATTTAGGAGAAGAGGTTAGAGACAAAATGAAGGGAAACCAGGAATGGTAAATAGAAATAGAGTTGGGAGAGTATAGAAAAGGAAAGTTCTCTAGTGGAACTTGCCATTTACCAGGAGAAAGGGAGCACCCCATGAAGTTGGGGCATGCCCTTCCTTGGCAGGCTAAATTCTGAAAGATCCTTTAATACTCTTAAAAGTTATTTAGGATCCCAAAGAGCTTTTCTTTTGTGGGCTAACTATTAATATTTGCCAGGTTAGAAATTAAAACTGGAAAAAAATTTTAATATTTAATAATTCATTTAAAAATAACAATAAACCCATTACATGTTAACAAAAATATTTTATGAAAATAATTATTTTCCCAAAAAAATTCCCCCCAAAATTTGTAAGAATGGCATTTAAAAACATTTTTGTAAATCTCTTTAATGTCAAATTTAATAGGAACCAGCTGGATTCTCATCTGCTTTTGCATTCAATCTGTTGTAAATATGTTGTTTTTGTCAAAGTATTTAAAAATTCCAGCCTCACATAGAAATACATTTGGGAAAGGAAGGAGTTTTTATTGTGGCAATATATTTGGGGTTAAGTGACTTGCCAAGTCACAAGTGTCTAAGGCTGGATTTGAACTCAGGTGTTCCTGACTCTAGTGTGCCACCCAGATGCCCCTGGAAAGTGGATTTTAAGAAGTAGATGATGCTTTAGTATTATTATGGAAATAGTTTTAACCTTGTGGACCACCTGAATGGGACATTCTCTGACCACATTTTGACAACAGCTCCTCTGCACCCTCATTTGGTTTCATCATTCCACAAAGTCCAGTAGCACTGTCACATTGAGAATCCAATAGAAAAGCCCTTCATAACCTGGCTCCTTCCAGCATCCTTAATGTTTCCTGCACAAGACATTCCATCTCCCACCTCTGGAGTTCCCTGATGGGAATCCTCCCCCTCCCTCGAGCCCCAGCCACAAGAAGCCTTGCCTTATTCTCCTTAGAGTTCCCCTTCTCATTCTGGTGCCTTCAGTTAATGACCTCCAATTTATCCAGCTTGTTTGTTGTTGTCTCCATTAGACTGAGAGCTCCAAGGACTTCCTTGTTTCTATAACACTTAGTATCGTGTCTGACCCACAGGAGGCACTTCATAAATATTTGCTGACCTGACCTGGTGATCTCCACAGCTTTCAGGGATGTGATCACCATCTCTGAAGATAACTCTCATGTTTATACAGTCCCAACCTTTTCTAACTTCATCTCCCCTCTTCAGTTCCCATGGGCCATCTGAAATGATGCTCTGAAGACATCTAAAACCCTATCTGCCCCAAACTGCAATCACTTCTCCCCCAAATCCTCTCCTCTCCTGTATTTCCTTTTTCTTGTGGAAACTACCACTCATCTCTGTCCTCCTAGTTTTCCACCTAAGTGCCATCCTCTCCTCGTTTGTCCCACCCAAATCCCATCAGGGACAAATATATTGGTTCCCCCTGCACAGTACCTCTTGCCACTATCCTCACACTTGGCCCTCACCATCTCATAGTTGGACTATCTCTAGGGCCTGCTGGTTGATTTACCTGACTCAAGTCTTTCCCCACTTCAATCCATCCTCTTTTAAGTGCCTGAATGATTTTCCAAAAGCACAAATCCAACCATGTCCTCTTCCTTTTCAATAAATTCCAGTGATTCCTCATTACTTCCAGGATTAAATGTAAAATCCTCCACTAGGTATTTAAAGTCCTTCTTAACCTGACTCTGTCCTGTTTCCAGTCTTCTTATGCCTTCCTGCCTCCCACAAGCTCTACTATCCAGTGTCTCTGCAATCTCTGCTGTTCTTTACACAAGTCACTTCATCTTATTCTGGCCAGTTACTGTGTATTCCTTCTCCCTGAAATTCTCTCCTCACCTCTGTCTCCTGGCATTCTTGGCTTTCTTCAAATCCAAGCAAAAATCCTGCTTTCTTTTTTTGCCCATAAAATAAAATTTTTAAAAAATTTTATTAATATACTTTATTTCCCCCATTACATATTAATGCAATTTTAACAATTTTTAAAGTTTTGAATTCCAAATTCTATCCTCCCTCCTTCTCTGAGATGATAAACAATCAAATATAGGTGATGTATGTGTAATCATATGAAACATTTTCATATTAGTCACTTTGTACAAGAAGACTCAAATAAAAGGAATGAAAGAAAAAAGTATAAAATGGCGTATTTCAGCCTGTATTCAAACAATCTCAGTTTTCTCTGGAGGTGGATAGTATGCTTCCTCATTGGTCCTATGGGATTGTCTTGGATAATTGTATTGCTAAGTCATTCATAGTTCTTCATTGAATAATATTGCTGTTACCATGTCTAATGTTCTCCTGATTCTGTTCATTTCACTTTGTGTCAGTTCACGTCTTTCCATCTTTTTCTGAAATCCTGTTTGTCATTTTTTATAGCACAACAATATTCCATTACAATCATATGCCACAGGTTTTTTTTTAAACCATTCCCCAATTTAAGGGCAGCTCCTCAATGTCCAATTCTTAGATAATATAAATTATATTATATATATAATATTATTATTATATTATGTATAATATAATAAATAATTATAATATATTAATAATAAAATAAAATATATAAAATATAAATTAGATAATAAAAAGAACTGCTATAGTTTTGTACCCTAGATCCATTCCCCTTTTCTGGATGTTTTTTGCATATAGACCCAGCAGTGGTACTATTAGAGCAAAGGGTATGCACAATTGTATAGTCCTCGGGGCACCGTTCCAAATTAATTGTTCTCCAGTTCACAACTTCACAACAGTGTTGACTGTATAAGTTATGTGTGTCCACATGGGTCCATCTAGATGTAGCGTAAAATAGATACCTTTAGAGTCTCCTCTGCTTAACTCCAGGGTTGACTCTGATTCCAACAAGGAGGGGAAGGGGAAGTTTAGGGCCAGTGGCTGGCTACTCCAATCTCAGAGAGAAGAGGGACTGGACTAAAATTATATTTATCTGCCCTTTCTTTCTGTCTCCGCCCCTCTCCACTGAAAATGTTATCTAAAGAAAATAATTTTTAAGTTCAAGCTGAGTTCCTGATCATTAATCCTTAGTGAAGAAGAAATACGTCAAGTTGTATATCTAAGGGTTGACTCCTTTCCTATGAAATAACAGTTCTGCAATAAGTACATGTAGCAAATATCAATTGAATCCATTTATCCAAGTTAAAAGCAAAACAGAAATCAGAGAAAATATACATTTGAGACTATATGAAACAGTAGAGTGAATGAGCTCTCCTACTAAAAATGAAATATCTCAGCTCAACCACAAGAGGATTTGGGGTGCTAGCCCAGGTCTCTAGTGTTTTAAGCTGGGATAAGGATATGACTGGGGCAGCAGCTCCCCTACATGCTGGGTTCTTTGCACAGTCTTTCCTTTCAGGACTCTGAAGAGAGTCTAAAGCTGTATAATTTCTCTCTTGAAGCTGGAAACCAGAAGTCTGGGATCTCTCTTCTCTCAAATCCTCAATGATCTCATGCTTCATGTAGATGCAGAGCATAGAGTAAGCAATCTCCACCAATAAGTGGAGTCAGGGATTACATTCATTCCCTGGCCCACGACTGAAATCCCTTGCAATAATCAGGGGGGATGTTTGAAAAATCTATAATTACAGTATAAATACAAACATCTGTGCTGGAGAACAACAAGAGTGATTTTCCTGGTGCCCCAGATAATCACTCCATAGTATTGTTGAAACAAAAATAAAACAAATGCTCATTAATTGTACATATAGTCAACATGGAACAATACAGAGCATCAGCTGAGACATTTAGTACAATGTCTGACCCATGGGAGGCACTTTATAAATATTTGCAGACATCATGCAACATTGACAATATGGCTAACTATATGGAGGACATTACACAAGTCTCTTTCCATCCAGAACACAACAAAACAGCTAAATCACTGTAACAATAACATCATCCAGAGACTGTGTAAAAATACAGCTCAGCCATTAGTGTTAGTGAATATGAAAAACAACAAACAGACATTACTATAGCATGAACATAATACCAGTCAGCAATGTCTGTACACATATCCCAGTCAGTTTAGCCGACTTTGTTCCTGTGGTCTGATCAGCCAAAGGAAAAAGGGTGAAAATAAGAAGAACTTTTCTACTGAAAAAGTCAAAACTTTAAGCTCTCTACAATCCCACCTCTAGCTTCCTAATTCTGACTAAGTTGGGAATTCTGCATTTTGAAAAGAGAGAGAAAAGAGGGAGGAAGAGGGAAAGGGAAATAGAGAAGGGATATCAGAGAGAAGGAAATGCTGTCCATATTTGCAGAAATTTATGGTATCACACACTAAAGCTAGATGAATGTGTACCTGAAG
Source organism: Antechinus flavipes (assembly GCF_016432865.1). NCBI lineage: Eukaryota > Metazoa > Chordata > Mammalia > Dasyuromorphia > Dasyuridae > Antechinus > Antechinus flavipes. The sequence continues at coordinate 726,020,179 of NC_067398.1, forward strand.
TGTAATCTGTCCAACGTGCATTTCTATATTAGGAAGAGAATGTGGTTTGAAAATTTTTATATATTCTGAAATGTCAGAGTAAAATTTTTTTAATTGTTAAAAAGTAGAGATGGTGAAATTTGTATGCCAGCAGCTCCCTGACTCACCTATAACTCTTTCCCTTCCTTGGAGAATCAACGATTTGATTCCTTTAAAAGTAGCTGGTAGAATTGGGCTTGGAGTCAGGAAAACCTGAGTAAAAATTAGACAGTTTATAACTATGTGATTCTGGTCAAGTCACAACTCTGGCCTACCATTAGTTTACTCCTCTCTAAAATAGGGATAATAACATCTACTTCAGAACTGTTGTGAGGTTCAAATGAGTTAATGATTATAAAGTACTTAGCCAATTTAGAACAACATCCAAAGAACAACAGTGTACACACTTTGATCCAGCAATATCATTGCTGGTTCTGTATTCCAAAGAGAGTGAAAAAAAAGAAGAAAAAGATCCACATGTACAAAAATATTTATAGCAGCTCTTTTTGTGGTGGCAAAGAAAGGGACAGTGAGAGGATACCCATCAATTGGGAGATGGCTGAACAAGCTATGGCGTATTAATGTAATGGAATACTAGTGTGCTTTAAGAAATGATAAGCAGGAGGATTTCACAAAATCCTGTAAATACTTATATGAACTGATGCTGAATGAAATGAGCAGAACCAGGAGAACATTGTACACAGGAGTAGTAACATTGTTTGATGATTAACTTTGATAGATTTAGCTTTTCTCAGTGATATAACAATCCAAGACAATTCCGAAAGACCCATGATGGAAAAGCTATCCACATCCAGAGAAAGAACATTGGAGTCTGAATGCAGATCAAAGCATATTATTGTCATTTTTTTTGTCATGGTTTTTCCCTTTTGTTCTGTTTCTTCTTTTATAACAAGGCTAATGTGGAAATAAGTTTAACATGATTGTACCTGTATTGGATTAATTGACATCTTGGGGAGATGGGGAGGAAGAGAAAAAAATGTGGAACTGAAAATCTTAATTAAATCATTATTTACATTTAATTGGAAAAAATGAAATATAATTTACAAAAAAAAAGAAATAAAGTGCTAGCACAGTGCCTGAACATAGTAGATATTTAAGAAATACTTGTTCCCTAAACAGAACTGAACTCAGATTAAAACTTTGTGTTTCCAATGACTAAAAGTAGGGAAGAAGAAAAAAAATAAGCAACAGACTTTGCAATTTGAGGTTCTAGAACCTTATCTCGTTCTTAAGAACCAGGTATCAACTCTTCTCTTCCATTTGGACAGAAAGAAACTGATTTAAATCAAAAGCAACTAATTTAGGAATGAACAAAAGTTCTGTTTAGGAGAGTAGTTTACCTTGCCACTTGTCTTCTGAGAACTATTTAGCATATTTTAATTGCCTCAGTAAATTAGGAGCAAAGTCACCTAAAAAGAAAATAGACTATGCATTTTTTAGCAAGCTCTTAAGAAGCCCAAAAGAAAGCATCTTACTTGGAAAAATGAGAAACTGTGGGGAAATCTGGAAGCTTTAATTCTTAGGGCAGAGTAAAGTTTCTGCAGTGGATTTGAGACACGTAAGAAAGGTGAGACCCAGTGGGGGAAACCAGTTCCGATCTTGATGTAGAAGCCAAGAGGGGCAGGATAAATGGGTCAAAGAAGAGAGACATGGGAACCATTCTAAAAGCAGTTACCTACATTCTGCAATAAATGCTTATTGACTTGAATGTGCCAGGTGGGAAAGCACAGAGAACAAACAAGCATCCTTTCTCCTTGAGGAGCTTACATTCTAATGGGAGACAGTATCTACATGTATGGAACCATATCTAGAAGGCATACAGGCTAACTTCAGGGGAAAGGGACCAGAAAAAAGCCTCCTACAGAAGGTATCTCTTGAAGGTACCTAAGATTTCAGAGACTAGCATTGTTGGGAAAGTTTTCCCAGAAGGGATGGGAGATGCTTAAGGACGAATTTCTGAAAATACAAAGAGAATTCCAAAAAGAAAGAAAAATTGGTCTGAAGGGACCAATTTTGTTGCCTACCATTATCCAAGACTGTAACAAGAATGGGACAGGAGATAGAAGCAAGACAGTGACTCGATGTAAAAAGCAGCATGTGTGCTAAAAGTTAAGGATGGAAAAAAAAGAGCCTGGGTTTTTCTCTTGTTATAGTAGGAGAAAAAGTATGACTTTTTTTTTTTTTTTTTTTTTTTTTGGTAAGTGTGTTTTGGATTTAGTTTATGGATGGCTACAATCTCTGGATTAAAACATTTTGGTTATACAAAGGGCAATACAAAGGCACCTGATGGTTGTGAATAGGTTCTGACACATTCCAAATGGGCAGTATCTTTGCATTAAGCTTTTTCTAATAGTTAAATTTCATTTATTTATTTAATAATGTTTTTATTAGCTTTATTGAACTAGTTTCCCCCTTTATTTGGGATGGGATAAAGTGGAAGGGAGCTACCTGAGGAAATTTACATGATGTGGAATAAAAGATAGCAATGAAAACTAAAGTAAAATTTAAAATACTTGTTCATAGCCTTTTATCACTTACCAAGTGGAGAAATGAATTTTTTCTTAAATATCTATATCAATTATTTAACTTGGATATTATACCCTCAACAGAGACACTGGGTTTTTGTTTTTTGTTTTTTTGGTCAGGCTGGTGGGGTTAAATGCCTTGCCCAGGGTCACACAGCTAGTACTCGGGTCCTTCTATCCACTGTGCCATCTAGCTGCCCTCATCAGAGATTTTGTCACGAAGATTTTCTCCAGTTTACTGCTTCTCTTTCTCATTTTTATTGTGCAAAAGCCTTTCAACTTGATGCAATTTTTTAAAAGTTCATTTTATCCTTTTAAGTGACATATTTCCCTTGTATATTTAAGAACCCCCCCCCCCCCCGTAATTGTGAAAGGTACCAGTCCCTTTCGGTTCTGATTCACAAAACTTGCGACGCAAACTTTTACAGACTCTGCATTCACTTGGCACCTACATGGGACGATGTTGTCATTCGGCCGTTTTAGTCAGGTCCAGATCTTCACGATCTGACTGGGAGTTCTCTTGGCAGAGACCCCAGAGTGGCTTACCATTAAGGAGCTCATTTTACAGATGAGGACACTGAGGCAAGCAGGAGTAAATGACTAGCCCGGGGTCACCCCGCTAGGAGGCGTCTGAAGCCAGATGCATGTTCCTGACTCTGTCCCCTGCGACACCTAGTGGGTGGATGTCGAAATTTCCCTCCCCCGCGGTTGTTCTGAAAGGCGTCATCGCTTTGGGCTCATGTTTATTAATAACGGTTGGTTGTTCTCCCTCGTTCTCGCAGAGGACCAAAATGACGTCACGTGTGACCCAGTGGAGTTACCGGGTGTCCGACTGTGGCTATCGAGCTCGGCCACAGCTCGGTCCCAATGGACCCTGGGAACATCTCCAACGCTGTGCATCTCAGGAAACTCTGAGCTGCTTCAGTCCTGCTTTGCTCCCAGAGCCAGGCAGCCAAGCTGGGTCCTCCAAGGCACACAATGGATTATAAAGTTCTTAAAGTGTCCTTCGAATGTGGGAGGGGGTGTGGGGAAACGGGGACACTGATGCGTTGTTGGTGAAGTTGTGAATGGATCCAGCCATTCTGGAGAGCAATTTGGAACTCTGCCAAAGGACTATTAAACTGTGCATCCCCTTTGACCCAGCAGTGCTTCTCTTGGGCTTCTATCCCAAAGAGATACTAAAGGAGGGAAAGGGATCCACATGTGCAAAAATGTTTGTGGCAGGTCTCTTTGTAGTGGCCAGAAACTGGAAACCGAGTGGATGCCCATCAGTTGGAGAATGGCTGGGTAAATTGTGGTATATGAATGTTATGGAATATTATTGCTCTGTAAGAAATGACCAGCAGGATGATTTTAGAAAGGCCTGGAGAGACTTTTTTTCCCCCTTTTGATGGTTTGGGTTTTTTGTGGTTGGTTTTTTTTTTTTTTTTTTTTTTGCACTGCATGATGAATATGAAAATATATTTAGAGGAATAGCAAATATTTAATTTAGATTGCTTACTATTTTGGGGAGGAGGGAGGAGGAAGGAGTGGGAGAAGAATTTGGAATACAAAATTTTGCAAAGGTGAATGTTGAAAATGTTCTTTGCATGTTATTTGGAAAAATACTATTTTTTTTAAAAAAGACATATTATGATAAGAAATCAAGCCATTCTCCTATAGATAAATGGTCAAAGGATATGAACAGACAATTCTCAGACAAAGAAATTAAAACTATAGACATATGAAAATATGCTCCAAATCATTATTAATCAGAGAAATGCAAATTAAGACAACTTCAGAGATACCACTACACATCTGTCAGATGGGCTAGAATGACAGGGAAAGATAATGGGGAATGTTGGAGGGGATGTGGGAAAACAGGGACACTGATACATTATTGGTGGAATTGTGAACACATCCAGCCATTCTGGAGAGCAATTTGGAACTATGCTCAAAAAGTTATCAAACTGTGCATATCCTTTGATCCAGCAGTGTTTCTATTGGGCTTATATCCCAAAGAAATACTAAAGAAGGGAAAGGGACTTGTATGTGCCAAAATGTTTGTGGCAGCCCTGTTTGTAGTGGCTAGAAGCTGGAAAATGAATGGATGCCCATCAATTGGAGAATGGTTGAGTAAATTGTGGTATATGAATGTTATGGAATGTTATTGTTCTGTAAGGAATGACCAGCAGGATGAATACAGAGAGGACTGGCGAGACTTACATGAACTGATGCTGAGTGAAATGAGCAGAACCAGGAGATCATTATATACCTCAACAACGATACTGTTTGAGGATGTATTCTGATGGAAGTGGATTTCTTTGACAAAGAGACCTAATTCAGTTTCAATGGATCAAGGATGGACAGAAGCAACTACACCCAAAGAAAGAACACTGGGAAATGAATATAAACTGCTTGCATTTTTGTTTTTCTTCCCGGTTATTTATACCTTCTGAATCCAATTCTCCCTGTGCAACAAGAGAACTGTTCAGTTCTGCACACATATATTGTATCTAGGATATACTGTAACCTATTTAACACATAAAGGACTGCTTGCCATCTGGGGAAGGGGGTGGAGGGAGGGAGGGGAAAAATCGGAACAGAAGTGAGTGCAGGGATAATGCTGTAGAAAATTGCCTTGGCATGGGTTCTATCAATAAAAAGTTATTTGACGATAAAAAAAAAGACATATTATGAAGTCTTATGTGTACATTTATTTTTGAAATATTAATCTTTTTTAATTGTCTATTTTATCTGTTATCGTCAATTATCTCTCCTTCCCACTGTCCCCACTGGCCAATTTTTAAAATTCACATAAAAATATATACAGTACACAAAACAAATTCCTACATTGACTATGTCCCAAATTGTTTTTAAATTCACAGACTTATAGAAAGGTGGGATGGCATGTCCTCTGAACTTGTAGTTTTCATTGTATTGATCAGTTTGTCAAAGTTGTTTTTCTCTGGGATATTTTACATATACACACAGAGAAAGAGATAATATAAAGAAAAACAACTTTGAAAGACTGATTAATGCAATTATACATAGGAAGAAAGGGGAGGGAGGGAGGGAGGCAGGGGGAAAGAGAGACTCTTCCTGATTCTGCTTGCTTCACTCTCGCAACTCTCAAAGAGTCTTTCCAGTTTCCTCGGAAAGGATTTCAACTTTTCTTCTGGCATTGTAATAATATTCCATTACATTCATATTCTATGATTTTTAAGCCATTCCCCAGTTGATGGATATTCCCTTACTTTACATTTGAAGGTGCTAAGGAAAAAATATTTACTTTCAGTACATTTTTGCACATATATAGGTCTTTCCCCTTTTTTGATTTCTTTAAGGTGTAAATATATATTTAATAAAGTAGTAATAAAATTGGCCTTCTTTCAATCTTTTTTGTTTTCTCCTGTGTATTTTAAAATATCTTAATACTTTTTGTATCCCATCAATACCCATAAGCACACTCCCATCCCCATCCAACCCTAAATAGACACTCCCCTTTGTAACAAAGTTAACACATCAACACACAAGTCATGTCTGAACTTCACTTGTACCTCTAGTTCATCATCTCTCTGCCAAGAGGTAAGACTGACTTGTGCTTCATCACCAGTCTTTTGGAATCATGATCAAAATGCAATGATGTGTAAATTGTTCTGTTTCTGTTCATCTCGCTGTTTCAGACCATGTAAATCTTACCAAGCTTCTATGGGTTCTTTATATTCATCTTTTATTATGATTCAACAAAATACATTACATCCATAGACAATTTCTTTAGCAATTCTGGAGTGGATGATCACATGCTTTGCTGCTAGTTCTTGTCATATTAACAATTGTTGCTTAAATAGTCTTATACATGTGATCTTTTGCTTTGATTTTTCTTACTGCTTTGGGGGCACATGAAAGTAGGATGTTGATGTTGGGTCAAATGACGTGCCCAGTTTCTTGACATTTTGGTTTCAGTTTTAAATTATTTTCTAGAATAGTTAGATCATTTTACAACCATACCAATTGTTCATAAGTGTGCCTTTTTTCCTACAGCCCCTCCAACAGTTTTCATCTTTGTCATCTTTGCCAATCTGATCAAGGTGATGATGACACATCTAAATTAGTTTAACTTCATTTTTCTTAGTTCACTGAATTAGAGTTATTTCTTCATATGGCTGATAGCTTTGGAAATTGCCTTTTCATATCCTTTGACCACTTTCTGGGGAGTGACTTTTGTGCTTATGTTCCATCAATTCCCTAAATATCTTGCATATCTGACCTTTGTCAGTGATACTTCCTTTAGAGGGTTTTTTTTTCTAATTGTTTTTCTTCCAATTCTAACAGCACTAATTTTGTTTTGTAAATGTTTTTTCAACTTTTGTGTAATAGAAACAGTCTATTTTATCTTCTTTGATCCCCTCTGATCACCTCTAACCTAAGGGTTCTTGCTTAGTTAAAAATTCACCCATTAGTCATAGTTATAAAAGGAATCTCCTCTGCCCTAATTTGGGGGAGGTGAATGAGACCTTTTATTCTTAGCTTTTGGTATGAGATATTTTCAACCTAGTCAATTCTTAGCTGCTCTCCAGGTGCCCTAGTTTTTATCAAACACAATGCTAAATTTCATTGCTTTTAGATCATTTATTTATCCATCCATTATTACATTTTCTAACCTGGTGAATACACGGCAATTATTGTTTTATGCCATAGGTTGAGATCTGATAATACTGGAATCCCTTTATACTTTAAAAATATATATTTTCCTTAAGATTTTTAGCCCTTTGTCCTTCCAGATGAATTTTGTCATTCTAATTCCATAAAGTGGAAGTTTGATTAGCATAGTACTAAATCTGCTCCCCACGATTAGACTGTTCTGTCTCCTTCCTTCTGCTTCTTTGGAATCCTGGTTTCCTCCAGTCAGTCCATATGCCACCTTCTATATGTTGTCTTTTCTGATTCCCCCAGTTGCTAAAGCTTTAATAGCTTCTGGCTACAGTAGGACTTTTGAGGTAGTGTGTTTGTTCTCCTGTGCACACAGGTATTGTCTTCCCTGTTAGAATGTAAGTTTCAGGGCAGCTAGGTGGTGCAGTGGATAGAGCACCAGCCCTGAAGTCAGGAGGACCCGAGTTCAAATCTGACTTCAGACACTTAACACTTCCTAGCTGTGTGACCCTGGGCAAGTCACTTAATCCCAATTGCCTGAGAGAGAAATGCTATGCTATGTTGTGAACCACACTCAGCCCCACAGTCTTCTAGGACTAGGTGTAGCTGGCTCTCTTCATCATAAGATCATTGGAACTGGCCTGAATCATCTCACTGTTGAAAAGAGCCACATCCATCAGAATTGATCATCATATAATATTGATATTGCCGTGTACAATGATCTCCAGAGCTGCCCCAAACATTTTTGCACATGTGGGTCCCTTTCCCACCTTTAAGATCTTTTTGGGATACAAGCACAGTAGAAACACTGCTGGATCAAAAGTCCTTTGAGCATAGTTCCAAATTGCTCTCCAGAATGGCTGGATCCATTCACAATTCCACTAACAATGTATTACTGTCCCAATTTTCCCACCTCCCTTCCAATATTCATCATTATTTTTTCCTATCATCTAAGCCAAACTTAGAGGTGTGTAGTGGTAACTCAGAGTTGTCTTAATTTGCATTTTTTCTGATCAATTTAGAGCACCTTTTCATATGACTGGAAGTAATTTCAATTTCTTTATCTGAAAATTGCTTGTTCATATCCTTTGACCATTTTTCAATTGGAGAATGGCTTGAATTCTTATAAATTTGAGTCAATTTTCTATATATTTTAGAAATGAGGTCTTTATCAGAACCCAGGAAAAAATTTCCCTGTTTATTGCTTTCCTTCTAATCTTGCCTGCATTTGTTTTGTTTGTTAAACAAACAAACAACTTTTTAAAGTAACATTATCAAAATTATCTATTTTGTATTCAGTAATGAACTCCAGTTCTTTGGACACAAATGCCTTCCTTCTTCACAGATCTGAGAGGTAAACTATCCTATGTTCTTCTAATTTGTTTATAATATCACTCTTTATGTCTAAATCATGAACCTATTCCAACCTTATCTTGGTATAGGGTGTTAGGTGTGGGTCAATACTTAGTTTCTGCCATACTCATTTCCAATTTTCCCAACAGTTTTTGTCAAACAGTGAGTTCTTATACCGTTTGTCAAACACTAGATTACTATAGTCATTGGCTATTTTGTCCTGTAAACCTAACCTATTCCACTGATCGACTGCTAGTGTCTTTTTAATCATATCTATTTTTATTCCTGCCTTGACTGTCACTTCTGCTTTTCAAAATTTACCTGAGAAATTCTATTCAACTCTTCATTTTTACCTTGTCAGTGTCTTAAGCCATGTTCCTTGCAAATATATTGTTGAATTATGCTAATCTCTTTTATTCTCCTCCACTTTATAGTTGAGTTTATTCTATCTATGGTTATGATTTTTAGGAGCGGTTTCCTTTCTTGAGGGAAGAAACTTTGATTTTTGTCTTTTATATTCCCCACAGTCTTTAGCATTATGCTCAGTACAGAGCACACAATAAATGCTTCTTGAGCATATTCTATAATAAACTTCTGTTCCCCAAGGAAAGTTGGGAGTACCCATTTGTGGAGGGAAATTAAAAAAATGAGATCAGTATTACTAATTTAGGATCTGTCTAATCTTACTGTTCTGTACTCTCTTCACCCAAACCAGACAATTGGATTTTACTTTTTTTCTTCTTTTAACCAGCTCTTTGGAGTTTTAAATTTGATTTTCATCTCTAATGCTACTATCTTCCTTAATAATCCCCTCTCTCAATTAATGGGAAAAAATGCAAAGAAAGTGACCTAGTTATACCAGACTTAAAACTATATTATAAAACAGCAGTCCACCATTTGGTACTGAGTAAGAAATAGACTAGTTGATCAATGGAATAGGTTAGGTACACAAGACGCAAAAGTCAATGACTACAATAATCTAGTGTTTGATAAACCCAGACTCCAGCTTCTGGGATAAGAATTCACTATTTGAGAAAAATTGCTGGGAAAATTGGAAACTAATATGGCAGAAATTAGGCACTGACTAACATCTAACACCCATTACCTAGATAAGGTTGAAATAAGTTCATGATTTAGACATAAAGATTGATATTATAAGCAAATTAGGAGAACAAGGGAATAGTCCACCTGTCAGATCCGTGGAGAAGGAAGGAATTTATTGATCAGAGAATTACAGATTATAAAATGTGAAATGGATGTTTTTGATTACATTAAATTAAATTAAAAAGGGGTTGCACAAACAAAACCAAAGCAGCCAAGATTAGGAAGGAAACAGAAACTGGGAAACAATTTTTACATGCAGTGTTTCTGATAAGGGCCTCATTTCTAAAAGACGTAGAGAACTGACTCAAATTTATAACAATACAAGTGATACATGGTCCAAGATCTGAGTGGATAATTTGCAGATTTAAAAAAATTAAAGCCATTTCTAGTCACATGAAAAAATGCTCTAAATCAAGTGACTAGAAAAATGCAAATTAAAACAATTCTGAGATACCACTTCACAACTCAATTTGGCAAAAATGACAAAGGTAATGACAAATATTAGTGGGGATATGAAAAAATGGGATATTTAATACATTGTTGGTAGAATTGTGAACTGATCAAGCCCAAAGGGCTATAAAACTGCGCACACCTTTTGATCCAGCAGTGTCCCTACTGGTTCTATATCCCAAAGGGATCCTAAAAGAAGGAAAAGGACCCACATGTGCAAAAATGTTTTGTAGCAGTGCTTTGTAATGACAAGGAAAGAAATGGAAATTGAGTGGGCACCCTTCAGTTGGGGAATGGCTGAATCAGCTTTGGTGTATGAAGATAATGGAATATTATCATTCTCTAAGAAATGAGAAGCTGGATGATTTCAGAAAAGCCTGAAAAGACTTACATGAACTGATGCTGAATGAAGTGAGAAGAACCAGAAGAACATTGTAAGAGTAACAAAAAGATTATATGATGATCAAGTGATCCCTTCTAACAGACTTGATTCTTCTCAGTTATAATGATCAATTGTGATAAACTTGGCTCTTCAAAGAATAAAGACAATTTCAATAGACTTTGGATGGAAACTTCCATCCACACCTAGAAAGAAAACTATGGAGACTGAATGTGGATTGAAGCATAATATTTTCAGCTCTTTTGTTTGTTTTCTTGTGAGTCCCCCCTTCTCTTTTTGGTCTGATTTTCTTGCAGAACATGACAAATATGGAAATATGTTTAAAAGGATAGCACATATCCTTGCTTGCTATCTTTGGATGGGAGGAAGGAAGGGAGGGAGAACAATTTGGAACACAAAATCTTACAAAAATAAATGTTGAAAACTATTTTTACATGTATTTGGAAAAACAAAAATAGTAAGAAAAAATAATCACCTCCTTCCCTTTCCTTCTCCTGGTTCTTAGTTCTTTATTCATGTTATTGTATTTCTAAAATTTACTTTTTGAATGAGTGGACTTTATGAGAACTCCTACTATATATCTTCCAATATATCCCAATTATAAAAAATTCAGATTTCTTGTTTTTCTCTAGGAATTGCTTTTCTTTTCCTTTTCCTCTTCTTTCTTAAAACAAGCCAGGATATGAACAATTTTCAGATGAAAAAATTAAAATGATTCCTAGTTATATTAAAAAATGCTCTGAATCACTATTGATAAGAAAACTACAAATGAAGACAACTCCGAAGTACCACTACATACCTCTCAGATAAGATGACAGGAAAAGCTGTTGATAAATGTGGAAGGGGATGTGAAAAAAAACTGAGATTAATACATTCTTGGTAGAGTTGTGAACTGATCCAACCATTCTGGAAAGCAATTTGGAACTATGTCCAAAGGGCTATCAAATTGTGTGTACCCTTTGATCCAGCAGTGTTTCTACTGGGCTCGTATCCCAAAGAGATCTTAAAGGAGGGAAAAGGACCCACATGTGCAAAAATGTTTGTAGCAGCCCTCTTGGTAGTGGCTAGAAACTGGAAACTGAGTGGATGCCCATCAATTGGAGAATGGCTGAATAAATTGTGGTATATGAATGTTATGGAATATTATTGTTTTGTAAGAAACGACCAGCAGGATGATTTCAGAGAGGCTTGGAGAGACTTACAGGAACTGATGCTGAGTGAAATGAGTAGAATCAAGAGAATATCTTACACAACAAGACTATGTGATGATCATCTGTGAAAGGCCTTGGCTCTTTTCAACAATGAGGTGATTCAGGCCAATTCCTATAAACATGTAATGGCAAGAGTCATTGCATCCAGAAATAGGACTATAGGGACTAAATGTGCATAATAACACAGTTTTTTCACCTTTTTGTTGTTGTTGTTGCTTATTTTTTCTTTCTCATCTTTTTCCCTTTGTGATCTAACTTTTCTTGTGCAACATAATAAATGTAAAAATTATGTTAAGAAGAATTGCACGTGTTTAACCTATATTGGATTACTTGCTGTCTAGGGGAAGGGGTGAGAAAAGGGAGGGAGAAAAATTTGGAACACAAGGTTTTGTAAGGGTGAATGTTGAAAACTATCTTTGTATGTATTTTGAAAATAAAAGGATATTATTGAAAAATTTTTTAAAAGTCAGAATAATGCCATACTAAGGATCTGACCTTTCACATCTCTAACTAGTTACCAAGTCCTACCCATTTACAATAATCTCTCTTGTGTGTATCCTGATTTCTCTATGCCTATTTCTACTGCCTGGCATAATCTGTCTGGATTACTTCAATAGACATATCTAGACTCTGACTTTGTCTTTTTTTAGTTTCTCTTGGGTCCTATGTTTGCATTTTGATCATTTTGCCCAGAAAAGATTTTCTTTACAAGAATACTTGGAAATTATCTATTGAAAATATATTCATAAGCACACTGCAAATCTTAAAGCACTATGTAATGCCAACTATCATTATTCAAATATTTATTAAACACTTATGTAACACTGTGCTTGCTTCTAGGGATACAAAAATGAAATAGTCCTTTCTTCAAAGAGTTAGGTGAGATGGAAGGTGGAGAATTGTGTCTAAAGGAAAAGATATCAATCTGGCTGGACGGAAGTGTTTGCACCAGAAGATGCCTTTCAGTGTCTATCTTACATGCCTGAAATGGTTTTCTTCTTCACTTCTGTTTCCTGGTTTCCGTGAAATATGTAGTTGTTTGTATATTGTCTCTCCTATTATATTGTGAGCTCTTTGAGGACAGATCATGGTTCTGCCTTTTGTTGTATCCCCAGCATTTAGCATAGTGCCCCGGCATATAGAAGTATTGCCTAAATATAATTGACTTGACCATGGAATGTGAGAGTATATGAAGCTAGAAAGGTAATTTGGAGCCAGGTTGTAAAGGATTTTAAAAGATCAGAGGAGTTGAAATGACACTACAGGCATTAGGTAACCATTGTGACAATGCCTGTGTTAATGAGCTTCTCAGTCATTCCTCCCCTTTTCTTCTGACATGGATACCCATCCCTAGCATTTTCCATAAGTCTTGACAGAGACAGGAGCTAACCCCTCTAGGTGTGGAAAATGAAGAAAAGAAGACTAAAGGGCCATCCATCAGGGCAGCATACACTTTAGATAGCAGGCATAGGAAAAGAAGGAAAATAACATGGGGTAGAGGAAAGATTGCTGGCCTTGAAGTCAGGACCCCTGGAGCTGAAGTTCACATCAAACTCTCAATAACTACTGGCTTTCAAAAGCAAGTAACCCCCTTAGTTTCCTGGTCTTTAAATAGAGACAATTCTTACTTGTTCAGCATACTTCAAAAGATTATTGAGAGTGGGGAAAAAAGCAGTATGAAAATCTTAAAAGTATCATTTAAATTCAAGTTGTTATAATTAGCCACAAGAGTGTAGGATTTGGGAATACAGGAAGGCACAAAGTACCCAGAAGGAACGGATTATCACCTGCATCAAATACTACATAGAAAAACTAGGATGCACTATTGTGCCACTGTACTTAGCAATCACTAATGTCTTCTGAGGGAACAGATGATACTGTAGACTTGTTGAGGTAGAAACCAAATTGAAAATGATGGCGAGTGAGATAATGAAGTTCTACAAGTAGCTGTATATCTATATACAAGTCACTTAAATCCAAATCACGCTTTCCTCTATCTATAAAAGGGATCGAGATGCTGCCATCTTTTCTTCATAGGAGTTTTGTGAGACTTTAGTAAGATACATAAATGTTGTTGTAAACTTTCAAATGCTATGTAAAGGCCATTTATTATTACTGGAAATCAGAAGAATTTTCAAGAGGGATTGGTGAATAGATGAGTAGAGATTTGAGGGGATTTGGGGAAATTGGGAGAACTGAACACAAAACTCAGAGCTAGAGGGAAAGGTTTAGGATTCAAAGAAAACTAGGAATATACTTTAAGCCCTGGACTAAAAAGGAACTCAATTTTTGGAAAGAAAATGGAAGAAGCTGTACTGCCATAGTGAAAGTGTTTTGTGAGTTAGGGGATAAATACAGGACATTCCATTCATATTTCTACAATTTTCTCAGTAATTTAAGAGTGCACAACAGTCTTCTATAAATCACAGGACAAGACAAAGAAAGAGGCTTGGGACTTCAGGAAAGTGAAAAAAAGTTTACAACAGCCAAAGAGGGAAATCAGTCATGGATTCACTTCATCTAGAAGGTTTTACTTTAGTTTAGCTTAATTAGTTTTCAGTATTTATTCTGTTGGAAATCCATCTTATTTTCATCATAGTCATAAGGACTTAAACTTTATGAGGCTTCTTTCCAGTTTGCATTTTATGGTGTTGAGTAAGTAGTTTCTCCGTGTGGAAAACATCCTCATTCATGCTATATTCAGGAGGTTTCTCTCCAGTATGAATTTTCTGATGTCGAGTAAGCTGCGAGCTCCAGCAGAAGGCTTTTCCACACTCGTTACATTCATAAGGTTTCTCTCCAGTATGAATTACCTTGTGTTGAGTAAGTTGTGAGCTCCTCCGGAAGGTTTTCCCACATACCTTACATTCATAAGGTTTCTCTCCAGTGTGAATTCTCTGGTGTTGTATTAGTCCAGTGCTTCTGTGGAAGGCCTTCCCACATTCACTGCATTCGAAAGGTTTCCATCCAGTGTGAATTCTTTGATGTTGTGTAAGTCCAGTGCTTCTGTGGAAGGCCTTCCCACATTGGTTACATTCAAAAGGTTTCTCTCCTGTATGAATTACTTTATGTCGAATAAGTTGTGAAGTCTGGTGGAAAGCTTTCCCACACTCACTACATTCATAAGGTTTCTCTCCTGTATGAATTATCTGATGTTGTGTGAGTTGTGACCTACGGCAGAAGGCCTTCCCACATTCATTACATTCATAAAGTTTCTCTCCAGTGTGAATTCTCTGATGTTGATTAAGCTGTGAGCTCCGACAGAAGGTCTTCCCACATTCACTGCATTCGTAAGGTTTCTCTCCCGTGTGAATTTTCTGATGTTGTGTTAGTCCCGTGCTTCGGTGGAAAGCCTTTCCACATTGTTTACATTCATAAGGTTTCTCTCCAGTGTGAATTCTCTGATGCACAGTAAGCTGTATCCTCTGGCGAAAAGCCTTCCCACATTCATTACATTCAAAAGGTTTCTCTCCACTGTGTATTCTCTGATGTTGAATAAGCCGTGAACACCAATGAAAGGCCTTCCCACAGTCACTGCATTCATACAGTTTCTCTCCAGCATGAATTCTCTGATGTACAATAAGTTGTGAACTCTGGCTGAAGGTCTTCCCACATTCAACACATTCAAATGGATTCTCTCTTCTATGAACTGCTTGATGCTGAGCAAGGTCCATGAACTGGCAGAAGGTTTTTCCACATATGTGACATTCATAAAATTTCTCTCCACTCTGAGTTCTCTGACATTCAGTAAGTCTTCTGCTGGAGCAGGAGGCCTTTTCACATTTATTATATTCATAGGGATTCTCTCCAGTATGTATTTGCTGATATTTAGTAAAATGAGAACTCCATTGGAAGTCTTTGCCATATTTGTTACATTCATAAGGTTTCTTCACAATGTAAACTTTCTGCCACTTAGTAAATTCTGAATTATAATTGATGACTTTTCCACATTCATTAGATTTAGAAAAAATCTTCTTTGAGCTGATTCGATTCTGTTTTCTTAGGTTTAATCTAGAACATTTTTTTAATCTGGCTTTATATTCCCAGGCTTCTAAGTCTTGAGTTGACTCCTTTCTGTCAGACCTATTCTTCCAACCTGAAAGAAAATGTTTTAAAAATTTAAATATCCCATCTCCTTGCTGAATGCACAGCCCTATCTTCTATCTGCTCCCTTAAGAAAAAACAATTATCAGAATTTATATGAAGAACAAAAAATAACAAAACTTCAATTACTATGATGATTACTACAGTCATACCCGCATTATATATAGACGCCATCTTGTATAGACCTTTATCCTCTCATTCCTTTTATGCAGATGCTGGGAGGATAATATGAAGCTTTCACCTTGAAACTCCCTCTACCCTCAGAGTTACATTTCTCCAAAAGAAACTAAAGCTTACCTTGATTTAATGATTCAACCAAGATGACATTGACAGGTTTTTAAAACTAGGGCATGAATCCAGCTTTTTGACACTGATTTATAGTGCCCTTCCACTATCCCCCAGGGCCTGCTTACAAACAGGAGCATAATAATCTTAAGCTCTTTTAAAGGGCTGAACCAGAACAAAACAATGCAAACTACAAAGAGTACACTTTCAGCACAACCTAAAAAAATAATATAATGACAAAGAGAGATAAATCAAAAGGGTTATTTAATAGAATGTTAGAGATATAATAGTCGTGGGAACTCGCCTAGTCTAATCTCTTTTCTAAGATAAAAAAACCAAGGCTACAAAGATCAATAACTCCATTACATCACAGCTGATCACTAGAGGGGCTACAAAGATCAATGACTCCATCATGTCACAGCTGATCACAAAGAAGGGCTACAAAGATCAATAACTCTATCACATCACAGCTGATCACTAAAGAGGCTACAAAAATCAATAACTCCATCACATCATAGCTAATCGTTAGAGGGCTTACCAAGATCAATAACTCCATCATGACACAGCTGATCACTAAAGGAGCTACAAAGATCAGTAACTCCATCATGACACAGCTGATTGCTAGAGGGGCTACAAAGATCAATAACTCCATCACATCCCAGCTGATCACAGGAGGGGCTGCGCTCTTCCCCTCTGAACCCCATGGGTCACAGAGACAAAAACAGAAACTTCTAGAGCTGAGAGGAGAGCCCCTATCATTCAGGGAGATCTCCCCTACAATTTACCAGACAAGCAGCCACCAGCCTTCCAATGGAAACTCCTTGAAGATAAGGCTCTGGGACTTTGTATCTCCTTTGCCAGACTGTCTCTCACAAGCCTCAATGGGGCATCTCTGCTGCTTCCAGCTCCTGGTCCCGGCTCTGACCTCTGGAGCCAGACTCAAAAAGATCATCCTTTCTTCCAGCCCTTCAATCCTGGAACAAGGACGTCATGGTTCCTGAGGCCTTTCTTCTCCAGGGTTGGAGCTTTTCACTATCCAGGTTATCTTCCTGTGCACCCTTTCCAATTTAACAACATTTGTCCTAAACTATAGGGCCAAGTACAAATAGGTTATCACCTTATTCCTGGAATATTATTCCTTTATGCTTCTTTGTACCTAGCCCCGGAACAAAGCCTCACAGAAATTAAACCTAGGAATGTGAGAAAATCAAAGTAGCCCCAACCAATATCTTAAATTATTGTAAATATTAGCTCCATAACAGGTGCAGCCAGACTCAAATTTTTAAAAAATGGATTTTCCACAAGGATTACATCAGGAAGTCACCATTTTGGGGTGTCATGGACCCATTTGGCAATCTAGTGAAACGTATGGATCCTCTTCTAGAATGCTGTTTTTAAATGTAGACAACTGTAAAAGAAAGCAAGTATACTGAAACTGTAGTCATATTACACACACACACACACACACACACACACACACACACAAACATACACCACATGTTTGTAGACCCCAGATTAAAAATCCCTGAGAAACATGAATTCCTAAAAAAAATGAAGCAAGAGGATGAAGATTATATTAAAACTCTTAAGGAAAGAAATGAAAAAGATTAATTGTCTCAAAGTGATCAACCTGATCCAATCTAAAAACTAGAACAGACCAATCAGAAACTATAAACATATGACAGCAAGAAATCTTAGAGTAAATTCAAAAGATTATAAAAATAGAAGCAAAAATAAAAGAGTTTTAAAAACAATTGGCCTGAGAAACAGGTCAGAAAAATAATTTTAAAAGTATTAGATTCCCTGAAATCATGAACAATCAAACCACCTGGATACTGTATCTTAAGAACTCATAAATGAAAACTGCCCAGATTTGTTAGAACCAGATGAAGGCAAAGTGAGATCCCATCCTGAAAGATCCACAAGCAAAAGCTCCTACATAAAGAAGCTTCCAGAAAAATAAAACAGTTTCAGTTCCAAGAGTCCACAGCCAGGATCATATAAGACTTGGCAGCATCTACTATAAATAAAAGGAGAGCATAAATTACAATATTCCTCAGGCAAAGGATGGACTTATGACAAAGAATAAATTATCCTGCAAAGCTGAGTATAATCCTATAGAAAAAAAACAGCCTTTAACATAATTAAGGAATTTCAAGCAGCTCCAATAAAGAGCCCAGAACTGAGTAGAACTGAGTATATAAAAGATAAGCACAAGAGTCATGAGAAAGCTGGGGTTTTGCTGAGGAGCAAATGAGAAAATGTCAGTAAAAGTGCTTAGCATAGTGACTGGCATACAGTAGACACTACATAAATGTTTATTTCCTGCCCTTCCGTAGAAGGTGAATTTATTTGGGAAATTGCAAGGTACTGTAGTAGTCGTATTCTAATCAGGGAGAACAAGTATCCTTCAAATAAAACAAAGAAAAGTCCTACTGGTTCTGAAGTTGGGAAGAGAAAGCAGGGGAAGAGGGGAGAAAGAAAGGGTTGTGGGGAATGACAAAGGTGACACAGTGAAGTACAAAGAAGAAACGGGTCCAAGAACCGAGAAAACGGGGGTCTGGGCAGATGTCCACACGTGTCCTGAAATCCCAACTAACTCTAAGAGCAGGGGCTGCACTGGAGAGGAAGCCCGGGGGCCAAGAACTGAATGCTGGGAGAACAAAGAGTGACTGGGGGGAGGGGGAGGGTGTCAGGATTTGGACACATCTGGATGGAGGGAAGCTGGAGGGAGCCCAGACCGCTGAGGGAGCCAAACAAGGCTGAGGGTCAGGAGCAGCCCCCTCTCACTACCGGCACCATGACTGAGGCCATGAGGGAGAAGCTCAGGGTCCGGTTTCTTCTGGGGGCAGAGACAGAAGGAGAAGGGAGCAGACTAGGGGCTTCAGAAGGCACATGGCAGGGGAGGAGAGAGGGACAGGGAAAGGAAGGGGAATGATTACAGGGATCATAAACAACCCTAACAACTAACCTTCACACGGAGCCTACAAGACTCTTCATTTGAATCTTACAACAACCCTGCGAGATAGTGCTGGGGAGCTTCTCCCTCCTATTCTGTGAAGCTGGTCAAAGGAGGAACGGTGAGGGACGCCCTGCCAAGGAAGCTGCAGATTGGTCCTTTGCTTTGGATTTCAATTTAAAATTATGCAGATCACAGATACCCAAAGACCCAGCCATCTCCCTCAGTCACACACTTCCAGCAAGTCACAGAAACAAAGGTCTAAAAAGAAAACAAAAACCAAAGGTCCACAGGGACCAGACGGTCCCCTCCTCATTCTTTGTGGCAGCTAAGAACTGGAAATAAGTGGAGGCTGCCCATCTCCTGGAGGGGGGCTGGAAAAAACCAGGGAGGTCAGGGTCATGGGAACATTAGAAAAGAGGAAAAGAAGAAATTTAGAGAAGCGCGGGAAGAGCTCCGGGAACCTACGCGGACCGAAACAAACAGAAGCAAGAGAAGAACAAGCCCGAGGTCTCTGACACGCTAAGTAAGAAGATGGCGGCAAGACAGTGGGAAAGAAGCAGAACCACAGGTCGAGAGAAGGACGGATTTGGTTCAGATTTCCAAAAAGGGAAGAAAAACAATCTGTTCCCCGGTGAGGCTGATGAGCCTAGATTTCAATTGCTTGGAAAATCTGTGACTACAAAAAGACGGAAGGAGTCCGAGAAGGGAAGGGCTGGTGACAAGCCAGGAGGAGTTCCAAAGGGCACAATGGAAGAGGAAGTCAGGAGAACAGGGACCGAGGGATGACAGGGCAAATCAGGTCCAGAACGGGCGGTGAGAGCCGGTGTCTGGGCCCTGTGGCTTTGAGGCTTCAGATTTACCCCTCCCTCCTGATCTCTGCCCACGGTCATCACTCCTCATGAGGGAAGGGCCCGATCGCAGATCCTAGTGCTCAGAAAGACCGATGATCCAAGGTTAGACATGGCCGTCAGATGGCAAGAGGCACGGCTGGAGCTGCCCGCTCTCCTCAGTCTCTAGGCTCCAGCCAAAGAGCTGACCCAGGGGCCTCTGCCCAGGAGTTCTCCAAGCTCCTCAGACCCGGGACAGGAGACGTCATTCCCTCCTTGATCCCGGCAGAGCTCCCTAAGGCTCTTCCTGGTCCCCTCACCCTAAGGGCCTCTCCCCATCCCAATCCTGTTTGTATTTTAATGGCTCCTTGTTTGTATGAGCACAGGTCCCCTCCACTGTACTGGGAGAGCAGGAATGACTGTCGGGGGCTTAGTTCAGGAGCCGGGCAGGTTAAAATGTCCGCTGGATTCCCTCTCTCCTCTGTAGCATCTTCCACTAAGGGCGGAAAGGGGGCTGAGGCCGTCTGAGAAGGGGCTGCAGGCCTGGGGGGAGGGGCGCGGTTTCTGTTGCCCTGTCTCCCCGCTTCCCGTACTCACCTCCGGGACCCTCCCCCAGTCCTCTCCCTGGCCCCCAAAGGGCTTCCCCTTGGTCGGGCTGCCCGGGGCACCTGGCTCGGTCACTGCCAGCCCCGCTCCCTGGGACAAAGAGCCCCTCACCACTCCGTCCTGGGCCGCCTCTTGGGGGGAAGCGGGCATGGGGGGACAGGGAGCTGGCCTTGGGCGGGGATGGGATGCTGGGGGACGTGGGACCAGGGAGGGGGCCCCACGGCGCCGGGCCCTTACCGAGGCACAGCAGGTTCCTGTAATTCTCCAGCGTCACCTCCTTGTACAGCTCCCGCTGCGAAGGCGCCAGGTGCCCCCACTCCTCCCAGGTGAAGTCCACGGCCACGTCCCGGAAGGTCACCGCGGCCTGCAACACCAGAGACCCTCGGGCTCCGCCCCCCGGCGGGCGGGGCCCCTTCCGTTCCGAGCCCGCCACCTTCGCCCCCCTCTATCCCGACCCCTCTTGGGGGCTGCCCCCACCCCCACCCCGTGCCTCAGTTTCCTCATCTGCAAAATGAGCTGGACTGCTGTGCCAAGAACCCCCTGAAGGGGGCACGACCTCAAGGGCTGCACGGGCGCCTCGGCCCTCTGCCATCCACTTTGGGAGACTTCCCCGACAAGGGTCTCGGGCCCTGCCCCCCTCCCCCTCCCCATCCTGGCAGCTAAGGAGCAGAGCCTCCTAGAGCAGCCCTGAGGCTGCACCAGGGAAAAGCAGGGAGCGAGCCCCACCCCCCCTGGCCTCTTCGGCCCCGCCCCTAGCCCACGTGACCCGCCCCTGGACCCTTGAGCCCCGCCCCTAGCTCTCGGTTCCATATGACCCGGCCCTCCAGCCCCGCCCCCTGAGTCCTGCCTGGGCGCCGGGGCCATGTCACCCTCGTTCATCCCCACCCACGCTCGCTCTCCCGCGCCTTTGACCCGAGGTTCATCCGGACGGCGAGGGACGGGGCCGCAACTCTACGCCGATTGGTTGCCCCTGTGCCCCTCCCCTCGGGACCGACCCTGAGAGCGTCGGTTCGTGAAAAATAGTGTGGTCTGGAACTGCGCACGCGCGCAGGCGCATGAAGGCGAAATCGGAATTGATCCCCTCCGTGCCAGCACTTAGAGCTGTCGCATGGCTTTCTGGGAAACGGAGTCCACCGCACTCGGGATGGGCTCCCTAAATGCACAGAGGCCTCCCCCGCCCCAATCGGAGACGCCCCCGTGCCCCGTTGGGAAACAGAGTCCACAGGACTCCGCCGGCCTCGGAGCCTCCGCCCCTGGAAGCTCTCCCACCCCCCAGCTCCGTAGCCCTCCCGGCCCATCCCCCAGCCCCTTCCCAGGCCCAGCTCAGCGAGACTCTGCTATCCGCGGTTCCAAGCCCCCTCCCGTGCCCTCGAATCCCGGAACCGCCTCCCAGCGGCCCCGGAGCCTCCCCACGGGCCCAGCCCTGCGGCCTCCCGCGCCCACGGCGTTCCTAGGGCCGGCCGGAGAGTCGGCTAATAACGCGTCCTTCCAAGCGGCGTTCAGTTATGTCTGTGTCCGGGAGGAGGAGGGACCTCTCGTCCAAGGGGCCTCCCCACGGCCCGGTCTGTCCTCCCCGCTGTTACTGTGCCCATTTATAGCCCGAGGAAGCAGGGGTGTGGGGGAGGGGTCTCCTCCCTCCTCCCCCCCAAGGCCGAGAATGAGGGAGAGAAAGGCCCCTGCGCTCCTGCAGCCCAGGGCGGTGAAGGCCAGAGGGAGAAAGCCTGGGGAAAAGGAGGAGCAGGAAGCCTTCCCACGGGCGTCCCAGCCAGGGAGGACGGCAGGACCCGGCCCTGAGGGGCCCTGTAAAGGGCAGGATACTTAGGGCTCAGGATGATTGATTCAAACAAGGTGCTAAGTCAGCGGCGCTGAGGAGACAGTGGTTTAGCCTGGATCGGGGTGACTGGTTTAATCCTAAAAAAAATAACGGTTCCCTAGTGATGGAATGACTGGCTTATACTCAGTGATTGTAAATGATCTAATTATAATAGAGTATAAAAGTCGGGACAAACTCAGCCAGAGACAGACTCGGAGAAGGGCTCCCAGATAGAGTCGGAGAAGCGCTCCCAGAGACAGACTCGGAGAAGGGCTCCCAGATAGAGTCGGAGAAGGGCTCCCAGATAGAGTCGGAGAAGGGCTCCCAGAGACAGACTCGGAGAAGGGCTCCCAGAGACAGAGTCGGGGAAGGGCTCCCAGACAGACAGAGTCGGAGAAGGGCTCCCAGAGACAGGGTCGGAGAAGGGCTCCCAGAGACAGGGTTGGAGAAGGGCTCCCAGAGACAGAGTCGGAGAAGGGCTCCCAGAGACAGACTCGGAGAAGGGCTCCCAGAGACAGAGTCGGGGAAGGGCTCCCAGACAGACAGAGTCGGAGAAGGGCTCCCAGAGACAGAGTCGGAGAAGGGCTCCCAGAGACAGGGTCGGAGAAGGGCTCCCAGACAGAGTCGGAGAAGGCTCCCAGAGACAGACTCGGAGAAGGGCTCCCAGAGACAGAGTCGGAGAAGGGCTCCCAGAGACAGAGTCGGGGAAGGGCTCCCAGACAGACAGAGTCGGAGAAGGGCTCCCAGAGACAGGGTCGGAGAAGGGCTCCCAGAGACAGGGTCGGAGAAGGGCTCCCAGAGACAGAGTCGGAGAAGGGCTCCCAGAGACAGAGTCGGAGAAGGGCTCCCAGATAGAGTCGGAGAAGGGCTCCCGGAGACGGAGTCGGAGAAGGGCTCCCAGATAGAGTCGGAGAAGGGCTCCCGGAGACGGAGTCGGAGAAGGGCTCCCAGATAGAGTCGGGGAAGGGCTCCCAGAGACAGACTCGGAGAAGGGCTCCCAGAGACAGAGTCGAGAAGGGCTCCCAGAGACAGAGTCGGGGAAGGGCTCCCAGACAGACAGAGTCGGAGAAGGGCTCCCGGAGACAGAGTCAGGGAAGGGCTCCCGGAGACGGAGTCGGAGAAGGGCTCCCAGATAGAGTCGGAGAAGGGCTCCCAGAGACAGACTCGGAGAAGGGCTCCCAGAGACAGAGTCGGAGAAGGGCTCCCAGAGACAGAGTCGGGGAAGGGCTCCCAGACAGACAGAGTCGGAGAAGGGCTCCCGGAGACAGAGTCAGGGAAGGGCTCCCGGAGACGGAGTTGGAGAAGGGCTCCCAGAGACAGAGTCGGGGAAGGGCTCCCAGACAGACAGAGTCGGAGAAGGGCTCCCAGAGACAGAGTCGGGGAAGGGCTCCCGGAGACGGAGTCGGAGAAGGGCTCCCAGATAGAGTCGGAGAAGGGCTCCCAGAGACAGACTCGGAGAAGGGCTCCCAGAGACAGAGTCGGGAAAGGGCTCCCAGACAGACAGAGTCGGAGAAGGGCTCCCAGATAGAGTCGGAGAAGGGCTCCCAGAGACAGAGTCAGGGAAGGGCTCCCGGAGACGGAGTTGGAGAAGGGCTCCCAGAGAGAGTCATGGAAGGGCTCCCAGATAGAGTCGGAGAAGGGCTCCCGGAGACAGAGTCAGGGAAGGGCTCCCAGAGACACACTCGGAGAAGGGCTCCCAGATAGAGTCGGAGAAGGGCTCCCAGAGACAGGGTCGGAGAAGGGCTCCCAGAGACAGGGTCGGAGAAGACAAGGACTGGGGGGGGGGGGGGGGCCTCAAGCTCTTGAGCCAAGGAGAGACATTCATTCCATCTCCCACCTTTGTGGTGGCTGGAGGCTGGAGCACAAGCCCTGGGACTGAGACAGACTTCAAGACAGAGACCGGGGTGGCCCTCCTGCCTCCCCCACAAACACCTTCCAGAGGGCCTCCAGAAAGCTGGCCCGGGAGCCAAGGAGAGACATTCATTCCATCTCCCACCTTTGTGGTGGCTGGAGGCTGGAGCACAAGCCCTGGGACTGAGACAGACTTCAAGACAGAGACCGGGGTGGTCCTCCTGCCTCCCCCACAAACACCTTCCAGAGGGCCTCCAGAAAGCTGGCCCGGGCCCCAGGCAAGGAGACAGGCTGGGAAGGAGACAATAAAGGATTTGGACTTGGCTATTCTCATGGTGGTTACTCTGCTGAAATGAAGGCTGGTCCCAAGACCTTCAGAAAGCTAACCAGAACATTACACTAAGGGAAGTTTATCCACTGCAGGGACTCTCTTCTCACATGTGTTTGTATTCCCAGGGATTGGCCTGTTGTATAGGCTGATTGACTGAGTGCACTTCACACTGCTGACTCCTATTAGGCTTGTGGTCTACTAAAACACCCAGCTCTTTTTTATGCACATTTTTGTCTAGCCATGATGCTTTTCTTTGATAGAAACTGCAAGAAGCTGCCACAGTGCATGGAGGGCCAGGCCTGAGTTCAAATCCAACACTCCAAGAAAGTAGCAGGAGGACCAGCCAGACCCTCCTCCAGAAGCCTAGCTTGTTAACACACCAAGTCAGGGGGGAGGATACAAGCTGGAAGAATGGGTAAACACATAAAGATCTCTGACACAAGGCACAAACCCAGAAGATGACTAAACATTCACAAGCGAAGTCTCAAAGCAAAGCACAGGCTGGGCACAGCATCAACTAGAACTGCTCCAACAAATGAAGCAAGTTTTCTTTTGTTTTGTCTTGTAAAGAATTTAGACTGCGTGTATAAATGAAATGAGAGTGCTGAAGTGGGGGAAAAATGGAAAAGAAAGGAGAGCTCTGGAAGAAAGAATTAGAAAGAAAATTAACAGATCAGGACGAGAGGTACAAAACCTGCCCGAGTAACTATGGAGGGAATCCCTGGACAATGAATTCCCTGAAAATTAGAGCTGACTTAATGATTCCAAGAGACAATGGCAGATATCAAGGCTATCTTTTTCTGACTGAAACCATCACCAAGCAGGAATTGAGGGAAACATTTCTTTCAGAAATTGTCAAGGGATGAAGAAAAATAGGTTTCTGGAGGTCCATGCAGTACACCAAGAAGTCACCCTGTCATCGAGCTCTAAGAGATCTCTCTCTTAGGGAGATGGCTCACTGACAACAGGGGGTCCCGCTGTTCGACTTTAGCAAAGCTTTGGCGTTCAGTAAAGTGCTTCATCCTGGTCTTGGGAAGAACTGACCAAGGGCAGGAAACAGCAATTTCCTCAATTGCTTGAATTGCTGTAGCCAAAGGAAATGATCACTAGTTGGAAAGAGAATGGGGCCTCCAGGATCCGGCCCTGCCTCTGGGGTTAACATTCGGATCAACCGCTAGAAGAACGACACCAAAGGCCAAAAGCTGAAGGGTCCAGTTCCACCAGCCCTCAGCATGGCCTGAGGGACCACAGGGACCACACACTGCGGCGCCCCCTCGTGGTCCCGAGTGCAGCTCCCACAACCAGCCCTCAGCATGGTCTGAGGGACCACGCGCACTGCGGCGCCCCCTAGTGGTCTCGAGTCCAGCTCCCACAACCAGCCCTCAGCATGGCCTGAGGGACCACAGGGACCACGCGCACTGCGGCGCCCCCTCGTGGTCCCGAGTCCACCTCCCACAACCAGCCCTCAGCATGGCCTGAGGGACCACAGGGACCACGCGCACTGCGGCGCCCCCTCGTGGTCCGAGTCCAGCTCCCACAACCAGCCCTCAGCATGGCCTCAGGGACCACAGGGACCACGAGCACTGCGGCGCCCCCTAGTGGTCCGAGTCCAGCTCCCACAACCAGCCCTCAGCATGGCCTGAGGGACCACAGGGGACCACACACTGCAGCGCCCCCTAGTGGTCCGAGTCCAGTGCCCACAACCAGCCCTCAGCATGGCCTGAGGGACCACAGGGACCACGCGCACTGCGGCGCCTCCTAGTGGTCCGAGTCCAGCTCCCACAACCAGCCCTCAGCATGGTCTGAGGGACCACAGGGACCACGCGCACTGCGGCGCCCCCTAGTGGTCCGAGTCCAGCGCCCACAACCAGCCCTCAGCATGGGCTGGACTCCAGGACCTTCACCACTCTGACGTAATAGCGTTCTGTGACCAGCAGAGGGTGATGTAAGGCAGAGTTTACTGTGTGCGTTGGGGTGGGGGGGATGGTCCCAAGGAGCGTGACCACTGCACCACCTCCCTTGGCCGCTGGGGCTCGGGCCACACTTCCGGCTCGGCCCCCCCTCAGCCAGGCGTCCTAAGGACTCTTGCGGCTCCTTAAGTTTAGGTTGAGGTCTGGGGTCGCCTCAGAAATTGAAGGTACCCAGTATGAATGGGGGGGGGGGGCTATTTGGTTCTTTCTCAGAAAGTTCAACTTTATTTTCCTAATTAGCAAAAACATACTTTTTTCACACACGCCGCCGGCCACTTCACCCACCACAGGAAGAAGAAAAGCCCTGGGCAGAGCCCTGAGAAACGAGGGCTCGTGGGTCACGTCCACAGTGTCCGCGGGTGCCTCGGCCCCGCCGCGGGCCCTGTCCCAGCACCTGGCTTGGAGGGGCCCACGGGGCCTGCCCCGATGCTGCCGCCCCACGAGCTCTGCCCGAGCCGGGCCGGGAGCGCCTCGGGAACCTGCGTCTGCCCGAGTGTGGTGGTCTCCCCTGCTGTATAATGTAACGGCTCTCTGGGAGCAGGTTTCTCGGGGAGGTTTTGCTGCAGGCAGCCTTGGTTTCAGAGTAATAATCACCTGGAACAGAGCGCCAGCTGATTAAAAGCTCAAACTTTTTTATTTATCTTTCCAGGCCCGGTTAGCTTTCTTAGGGGCCTCTCTCTCCGTGGGTCTCAGAGCTCTTGCAGCTTGTCCTTTGCTTCTGCCTCGGCTTCCTTCAGCCTCCAGCCGGCACCAAGGGGGAAGATGGAATGGGTCTGCACTGTCTCCGAGAGAGGGCTTCTCTCTGAACTGAGGCGACTGGCTCCCTGAAGCTCTATGCTCCTTCTCCGAGAGAGGGATTGTGGGATCCGAGAGTGGGATTGTGGGATCCGAGAGTGGGATTATGGGATCCCAGAGTGGGATTATGGGATCCGAGAGAGGGATTATGGGATCCGAGAGTGGGATTGTGGGATCCGAGAGAGGGATTGTGGGATCCGAGAGTGGGATTATGGGATCCGAGAGAGGGATTGTGGGATCCGAGAGTGGGATTATGGGATCCGAGAGTGGGATTGTGGGATCCGAGAGTGGGATTATGGGATCCCAGAGTGGGATTGTGGGATCCGAGAGAGGGATTGTGGGATCCGAGAGTGGGATTATGGGATCCCAGAGTGGGATTATGGGCTTCCTCCCAGAGTGCTCTTTGGCCCTAAGAGCTTCTTGCTTATATGAGCTCTCTAAAGGTGCAAACACAAGCATTGTTTCTCAGTTCCCCTTAGTCTCTTGTTTCAGGTTCTGGCCCCAAACATCTCCTCGTAGGAGCAGATCGATCACACTGAGCCAGGCTGAATCAGATAATTACTGTCTCTCTCAACTCTGATGACTGAGCCCTTTGTAAGGCTTCCAACACCGGGGCCCCTGGCAGGGTCTCACCGGCCGGCGCCGTCTCCCTCAGCGTCCTCCTTCCTCCCTTGGCCGGTGGCAGCAGCTTCCCTTGCTGGGGGTCAGCCCCGCCCGTGGCCCAGGACCCCAAGGCCTCATGGACCCCCAGGACACAGTCGGGGCCCAAGCCTGAGGTCCCTGTGGGAGTGGCCGTGGGCCTGTGGGGAGGGCTCAGCCTTTCTTCCTCAGTGTCACAGGACAATCCATTCAGAGCAGAGAAGGGAAAGGAGTGTGATCCACCCCCTTGTTTTACAGATGTGGAAACTGAGAGAAGGGACTTGAACAAGCTCATGCTGTAGTGCCCACCCCCCACTTAGGCAATGACAAAACAGGTTCAGAGGGCATCCCGCTTTGGCCAAGCTTGCCCTATGGCCCTCACCCATGGTGGAGTCACCTCCCTGCCCTGAAGCACCCCAAAGGCATCCTGGGGAGTGGGAAGGGCTGCCTGCCTCCTGCTCCCCCCATCCCTCTCCGAAGGACCATCCTGCCTGATCCTTCCCTGCTTCCCTTGTGACCGGCAGCCGTTCCCTTCCACTCTGGTCGTGGGGGACCGGCCTGCATGATCTCCAAGTCCCCCCGGCTGTCAGAAGCCGGGTCAGCCCGTCATCTGGGCCCAGGGGGACGATGCCGTAACTCAGGGACCGATTCCCAGAAAAGGAAGCGAAGGTCCCAGTGTGTGCAGAACTCTTCCCAGGCACACGGCACCTCCCCTGCCTTTCTGACTGGGAGAGGGCCATGCCCCCCAGCGATCCCCAGAAAGGAGAGGGCCTCCCCTTGGCTCCCGCTCAGTCACAGGACCGGGGATGTTCTCCCACTGTGAGATGAAGAAGCCTTGAAAAATGTGTCCTTGGCAGGAGGAAAAGCCTCTTGGCAGACGGGAGCTTCTTGGAAGCTGGGATTAGCCAGGACATGAGGAGGAAGGGGAGGAGGCTGCTGGGAGAAGAAGGGGGTGCCTCCGTGCTATTGCACTTCAGAAGGAGGGACCGGGTCCCTGGCCAGGCCCAGCTAATCTCACGATGCAGTCCAGGGACCATACCTGAGGCAGCCCAGAAACCGGCAGCGATTTAAGGTCATGGAGCTATTGCGTGGCAGGCTTTTTAAAACCATTTTTACTTCAATTTTCCTCTCCAAATTCTGCCCTTCCCTCTCTCCCTCCATGAGATATAGAGGTTGTTCATGTGCAATCGGGTAAAACATTTCCATCTCCGTCATTCTGTGCAAGAAACCGAAAATAAAAGAAGCGGAAATGGCGGCTTCTGCCTGGGTTCCCACAGTGTCCGGACTTCTGCGGAGGCGGAGGGCGGGCCAGCAGTCCCTGGGGATTATCTTGGATCGCGGTGCCGTCCCTCCCGGCTCTTCGGGACACGACGCTGCTCTTGCTGAGTACGGTGCTCCCTTCGCTTTGCCTCAGTGCACATAAATCTTTCCCAATTTTCCCCAAATCATCCCAAGGCCCCCGGAGAGGAAGCCCCTGTCCCAGGCAGCTCCTCTTCCCAGGTCTCACCCTCCAAAGATCCTTCGTCTGGAACAATCTCCTCCCCCCATTCATGCATTTTAGAGGATCCCAGGGTGTCGGAGCAGCTGATCTAACATCTCTGTGGCAGATGGAGAAACTGAGACCCAGAGAGGCCGTGACTCCAGCTCCCACAGAGTATCCGCGTGTAGAACCTACACTCAGAGCACCTGAGAGCCGGGAAGGACACACGGGGATGGCAGAGAACCCAAGCCCGCACTAACCTGGCCCTCCTGCCTCCCATACGGAGCTTGCTCCTGTGCACGAAGCTTTTCTGCTCCTCTCCGACCCTGAGGGAGCGCTTGGCTACTTTCCCATCTGCCCGCAGCCAAGGCAAACCCGGCCAGGGGCCATCCTCAGATGGACCTCGGGGTCTTCTCTGCTGGTCACTGCCAAACCACCCCACTCGTGGTCCCTGACCCACCTACACACACTTGTGCACGTCCACTCACACCCACTCACACATGTGCCCGCCCGCTCACACCCACTCACACTCACACATTCACACTCACACCCACTCACACATGTGCCCGCCCGCTCACACCCACTCACACTCACACATTCACACTCACACCCACTTACACATGTGCCTGCCCGCTCACACACACTCACACTCACACACACACTCACACATGTGCCCGCCCACTCACATCCACTCACACTCACACACACTCGTGCACACCCACTCACACATGTGCCCGCCCACTCACACTCACACCCACTCCACTCACACATTCACACTCACACCCACTTACACATGTGCCCGCCCACTCACACCCACTCACACTCACACATTCACACTCACACCCACTTACACATGTGCCCGCCCACTCACACACACTCACACTCACACACACACTCACACATGTGCCTGCCCACTCACGAACACTCATACACACTCACGAACACTCATACACACCCACTCACACATGTGCCCGCCCGCTCACACCCACTCCCACTCACACATTCACATTCACACCCACTTACACATGTGCCCGCCCACTCACACTCACACCCACTCACACATGTGCCCGCCCACTCACACATACTCACACCCACTTACACATGTGCCTGCCCACTCACACCCACTCACACTCACACATACTCACACCCACTCACACATGTGCCCACCCACTCACACCCACTCACACTCACACCCACTCACAGCCACTCACACATGTGCCCGCCCACTCACACATACTCACACCCACTCACACATGTGCCCGCCCGCTCACACCCACTCACACTCACACCCACTCACACATGTGCCTGTCCACTCACGAACACTCATACACACTCACACACACTCATGCACACCCACTCACACATGTGCCCACCCACTCACACCCACTCACACTCACACATACTCACACCCACTCACACATGTGCCTGCCCACTCACGAACACTCATACACACTCACAAGTACTCACACCTCCCCATTTACATCTTAATCCACACACACTTCCTCCTTCATACTCATACACAGCCATTCACACTTACACACACACACACACACACACACACACACACACTGTTCACCATAGAGAACTCTTAATCCAAAGAAACATCCCTTACGAGGGCTTTTGGGATCCAAGACTCCCAGGATCAGGTAGTTCAAGCCCCCCCCCCCCCCTTCCTTCAGAGCAGGACACTGAGGCTTGGAGAGGGATACTGGCCTCCACCCCCCAGGCTGGGAGTGATGGGCTGAACTTCAAACCCTGGTGGGGCCGACTCCAAGCTCAGTCGGTCAATAAACGCTTATTGTTGGACCCTGTGAGTTCTGGGGATACAGGAAATGCTGAGGGGGCTTGGCTGGGTGCCCGGGCAGGGGCTGCTGGGGGGGAGCTCTCTTGTCCTGAGAACAAACTACAGAGCTTGAAAGTTTGGGAAAGGGGAGCTCTGGCTTCCTTCCCCTCATCCAGACTCTGGGTGGTTGAAATAGAATTTAGAGGAGGGTCACTGCCCCCCAAGCCTGCCCCGCCCCCAGCCCTCTACAGCTAAGCCCTTTTGTCCAGAGGGCAGCTCCGAAGCCGGGCAGGTTGAGAGAGATGGGGTCAGCATTCGATCCAATTTGGCTGAAGTCAAAATACAAGCTCGAGGACCTGAGAGGATAGGAAGGAGAAATAACTGAGCAGTGCAAAGAAATAGAAGAATACAACAAAATGGGAAAGGCAAGAGAGCTCTCCCAGAAAACATGAAGGAAATGTGTTAAGGGCCGGAAAGCTTTATGCCAAAATGGGCACGTGAAAAAACAGAAATGGGAGAGACTGAAGAGAAGCAGAAACGATTAAGAGGAGGAGTCAAGAATACACTGGAGAACTAACTATACAAGCAGATCCTAACATTACGGATAAGCTTGAGGGTTCCTGATCTAGAGCCTAGAAAATAAAGTCCGATGGGCCTCAGGAAGCATCGATGACAGGGCTCCTTAAAATCTCAGACACAATCGGGTTAAAGTCCTGCGCTCACTGTGCCAAACAACAGCGGCCGATGAATGAGAGATCAGTTCACATCCCAATCCTAAAGAAGGACAATACCAAGAGTGTTCACATTACTGAACAAGTGCCCTCGTTTTGCAGACCTTCGAGGTTATGCTTAAGATTCTGCAAAAGAGATCTTAAAGAAGGGATAGGGATCCACATGTGCACAAATGTCTGCGGCAGCCTCTTTGTAGTGGCTAGAAACGGAAAACTGAGAGGATTCCCATCAGTTGGAGAATGGCTGAATAACGGTCTAGTGATGAAGAGAGCGATCTCTGCCCAGAGAGAAGACTGGGGGAACTGAGCGTGGACCACAACATAGTATTTTCACTTCTTTTGTTGTTGTTGTTTGCTTGAACTTTATTTTTTTTCTCATTTTTTCCTTTTTGATCTGATTTTTCTTGTGCAGCAACATATTTGTATAAATATGTAGGCCTATCTTGGATTTACATATATTTTACTATGTTGAACATATATTGGAGGAGGGAGGGGAGAAAGGTAGGGGAAGTTGGAACACAAGGTTTTACAAGGGTCAGTGGTGAAAACAAATTTTTTTTCGATGTTTTGGTTTGAAAATTAAAAGCTTCAATAAAAAAGAGAGAGAGAAAAGATTCTACAAGCTAGGTGTCAACAATATAGGAAATGAGAATTTCCAGAAATGCCAATTGGTTTTTGAAAAGGCAGAGAAACTAGAGACTAAATTGCCATCATCCACTGAATTATGGTGAAAGCATTGGAGTTCCAAGAAAATATCTATTGTTTCACTGACTATGTATATCACAACAAAACATGGCAAGTCCTCAGAGAAATGAATACTGGATCATCTTGCTGGTCACCCGAAGAATCTGCATGCAGGCCAAAAAACAGCAGTGAAAACTGAACATGGAATAACTAGTGGATTTAAGATTGGAAAAGAAGTATGATAAAGTTGTATATTTTTATTTATTTCTATTTTTATTTTATTTTATTCATATGCAAAATACATCATGTGACATGCCAGGTTGGATGAATGAAAAACCAGAATTAAGCTTTCCAGAAGAAATATCAAAAGTCTCAATATGTAGAAGATATCACTCCTAATGGCAGAAAATGAAAAGAAGTTAAGTCCCCTGATGAGGGGGAAAGAGAAAAGTGTATAAACTTAAACATAAAGCTTAACATAAAAACAAAACAAAACAAAACCTAAAATCTTGGTAACTGTATCATCACTTCCTGGAAAATAAAGGGAGAAGAAATGGAAGCAGGGTCATCTTTTCAATTCTTGGGCTCAAAGATCACTTCAGATGGAGACTGCAGCCATGAAATTAAAAGACAGACTCTTGCTCCTTGGAATGAAAGCCATGGCAGATCTGGACAGCAGAGTAAAAAGCAGAGACATCACCTTGCTGCCATAGAGTTGAAGCTATGGCTTTTCCAGTACCAATGTATTTGGGATTATAAGGAAAGCTGAGGCCACAGAATAAATGCTTTCAATTTGATGTTTGGAAAACTTCTGAGAGTTCCTTGGACAGCAAGCTGATCAAATAGGTCAATAGTTTAAAAAGTCAGGCTACTCATTGAAAAATAAATACTGAAGCTGAAGTTGAAATACTTTGTCCACGTAATGAGAAGGAAGACAAGACTCATTGGGGGAAAATGTTGGGAAAGATTAAGAGCAAAAGAAGAAGGGGATGGCAGAGGGTGAGGGGGATAGGTAGAAGAGCAAACATGAACTTGGACAGACTGTGGGAGATAGTAGAGGCCAGAACGCGTTAGTGCCTGTGGTCCAAGGGGCACGAAGAGGCAGACAGGATTGAATGATTAAACGGCAACAATTAGGAGGGTGGATTCAGAATCTGGGGGATCCCAAAATTCCTGTAGTTATCTCCATCAATCATCAAGTTACTGGGATCAGTGACATTCTGGATACTACAAGCTCTGATATGTGAATGTTACGGAATATTATTGTTCTATAAGAAACGATCAGCAGGATAATTTCCGAGGCCTGGAGAGACTTTCATGAACTGATGCTGAGTGAAATGGGCAGAACCAGGATGATCTCATCGTACACGGCAACAACAAGATTACAAAACGATCAATTCTGATGAAAGAGACTCTTTCCAACAATGAGATGATTGATGCCAGTTCCAATGATCTTGTGATGAAGAGAGCCATCTCCAGCCAGAGAGAGGGCTGTGGGAACTGAGTGTGGATCACAACATAACGTTCTCTTTTTGTTCGCTTGCATTTTGTTTTCTTACTCACTTACTTTCTTTTTTTGATCTGATTTTTTCTTGCAAGAGAATTGTATAAATATATTTTTACATATTGGATTTAGCATGTACTTTAACATGTTTAACATATA
This sequence comes from Antechinus flavipes, assembly GCF_016432865.1. Taxonomy (NCBI): domain Eukaryota; kingdom Metazoa; phylum Chordata; class Mammalia; order Dasyuromorphia; family Dasyuridae; genus Antechinus; species Antechinus flavipes. The sequence continues at coordinate 726,054,417 of NC_067398.1, forward strand.
TTAGACTGCTTGCCATCTAGGGAAGGGGGTAGAGAGGAAGGAGGAGATGTGTTTTCCAGTAGCAATGTAGTTGGGATTATAAGGAAAGATGAGGCCTTTCCTTATAACACAAGGCTATGCAAGGGTCAATGTTGAAAAAAATTATCCATGCGTATGTTTTGAAAATAAAAACTTAACAAAAAAAAAAAAAAAAAAAGGACACCCAGGTCGAGTGAATAGAGCATCAGCCCTGAAGTCAGAAGGACCTGAGTTCAAATGTGGCCTCAGACACTAAACACTTCCTAGCTGTGTGACCCTGGGCAAGTCACTTACCCCCAACTGCCTCAGAAAAATAAAAAGCCCCAAGACCAAACCCACCCTCTGATCACATGAAGTTGCATCTCCAGGGCATCATCAATTTTCCCGACAGCATCATCCCCCTCCCCCCACCCCCCCCTCCCAGAGGGGCTGCAGCCCTGCAGAGGCCGGAGTTTCAGTGTGATGTCATCTTTTCCATTGTCCTGTTGCTAGAGACAAAGAGGAGAAAGTATGCAGGGAGGAAACGAACTCGGGACTCTCCCAGCTCCCTCCCCGCCCCCACGCTACCTCTCTCTTCCTTGTCATGCACAAACTCATCCAAGCCTTGGGAAGCATCTTGTTCACTACAACCCACTTGGCAGAGGGAAAGAACGAGTGAAAAGCCCCGTCTCCAGAGCGGCTTTGGGATCACTCCCAAGGACGGACGGACACACAGGCCCCTGACCCCCCCCTGCCCGTCGCCGCCCCGCCCCTCCTCCACCACTGAGCTGAGGACAGACGCTGTCCCCGCGTTGTCCCTCCCCCGGGAGCTCGGGCTGTTCCTGGGAGCTGCCCACAGACCTTCTCCCGGGGCCTTCCTGACTCATCTTTCCTCGGCCTCATTTCTTAGAAATGCTCCCACACAGCAGCACAGTCCCCGTCCCCCGCTCCCTCCTTCCCCCACATCCTTGTTTATGCCTCTGTGGGTGGCCCCGGGTCTGTACCTCAGGCAGTTAGAGCCTTTGGGGGTCCCTTTGTGACCCCCAATGACCAAGCTTCCATCTCCCCATGTGGGGCGGGGGCTTCCCTGAGGGTCCCAGGACCCCAAGGGGCTGCTTCTGGGGCGTTGCTCCAGCTGGCCACCCCTTCCCCTCCTAACCTCAGGGGGCTGATCCCCGGCAGCTGGAGAAGGCCCCTTCTCTCTTCTGGCACAGCCGCAGCCATCAGGAGGGGCTTGTCCCGGGTACAACCTCTGAATCGCATCCAATCTTCCTCCCAACTTGGGTCTGCCTACATCACTGTTCTGCTCACAAAACACCTGTGGCTCCCTCTTCCCTCTAGGATGAAACATAATGTGCCCGTGAAAGCCTTCCCGAGCCTGCTCCAGCCTCGCCTGCACGTCGCTCCCATCACACTTACCAAAGTTTCCTGTACAAAGTTCCCCCCTCTGTGCCTTTTCCCAGCTGTGTCTGGCCCCCACAACGCTCTTCCTCCTCATTTTCCTTTTCACTCACTTATTCCCTTGGGACTCACACTGAGGGCGGCCCCAGGGATCAGTGACCCCCCATCTTCAAAATTAGATCATTTAGTCTGTGTTTATATTGTGTAGACTTAAGGATCCAGAGCTGGAAGAGTCATTACAGGACACTGAGTCCAACTCCCTGGTGGAAACTGAGGCCCAGAGAGAAGGGGTGTGGACAAAGTCCCGGGTGCAGTTGCCTCGTCACACTCCCCAGGAGAAGACAGACTTCTGGAGGACGGGGGCTGCTGCTCTCATTCTGTTTTGTTTTTTGAAAAAAGGAAGGGAGGAATGAACAAGGCTTTGCCCAGAGCCCCAGCCAGGGGACAGCGTGGTGTCTAGGAAAGAGAAAAAGACCAGGAAACACCCTGGATTCTCTTGCTCTCTTCTCTTTCCCCATCAAACTCCTGGAAAAGACCATCTACACTCATGACACCCATCTCCTCCTCCCCTTCTCATAAAACTCTGCAGTCTGGCTCCTGCCTTCATTCCTCTCCACAGATGACTCCCTCCCCTCCCCAGCCATGGTTGTGACATAGATTTTTTGGAAAAGAAGAAAAAAACCCACCTCTCAACAATCTGCTGGTGTGTAGAGCATCCCACACCAGTAACCCCCCACCTCTCAGAGAAGCACCGAGACGCCTTCCCAGAATTCCTCATCTTCCTTTATTTGTCCTGCCCCTTTGCACTGTTGTCATGATTTGTGAATCCAGAAGCACCAGCCGGGATCCGCCCTTTGTTATGTCTCAGAAATGTGCCCTTACGTTCATGTACCACAGTGTGTTTGCTATTATTTGTCTTCCATTCTCAGAGAGGAGCAGTGATATCATGGGAGTGTCTTGACTTACATTGAAGTGAGGCAGAACTGCACAAAATCATCCTCCTCACTCTCCCAGAAGCCCCCTAACTCAGGACAGCTGCTGATGGCCCAGGATGCAGTGGGTGACCTTGGGACTTAGTGTCTGATCAGGTTCTAAGCACTTTGGAGCACCTGCTTCAAGGCCACTGGGTCACACTGTTCTCATCCATCCATTCCCTGGGAAAGTCTTCCCATACTTGGGGTAGATGTCCCCTAACTCACCCACCGGTTTGAGGCCCATTGGTTGCCCTCAACCTGATTTAGCTCATTTGTTGAGATTGCTTAGTTGGGTGTGGACATTGGGTGGATAGAAGAAAGATTTTGGGGTGCTGGGGCGTGGTCATTTCTGAAAAAATTCATTCCTATATCTGGGGGAGGGTATGAGGAAGGAGGGAAATTGGAATACTAGGTTTTGCAAGGGCTAGTGCAAGGGACACCTAATTTGGCTTTTATTTTGGGTGAGGGATAACTAACCCCGGGAGTCTCCTCTTAAGGGAGACAGGCACCCCAGCAGAGTAGGGCGAGGGATTATTTCGAATGAGTAGGAGAACAAGATAATTGAGCAGAGCAGGGAAATTTCCCAGGGGGTTGGGCCATTTTGAGGTAATGCAGGCATGAGAAAATCCCACTAGAACAAAAGGACCTGCCGATAGGTCCCATCCTTGGGGAGGGATTTATTTCAGACAAGTATTGGTAGGTCCTTTTGTCCAGAAAAGGCAGGCATGGAAAAAGTCTAAGATCTGCATGGGAAAAGGGAATGGGTCCTTTTGTTCTAGTGAAATCCAGGAGAGAGGGACAGGATTGTTGAGGCTGGGAAAGCAGCCCTTGGAGCTCCCTGGAGCCGCAAATTGGAGTTGGGTGAGTCAGGAGGACCCCAAGGTGGACGAGCACTGGAGCTGCTGGTCCTCCCAGAACACCCCACACACCCACGATGGATTTAGTCCTCCTCCAAACAATGGACAGCTCCCTTTTTGGTTTGCGAGGGACTGTGAACCTCCATGTCCGGGTATCTTTACTTCTGGCCTGGTCCCCCTTGGGGTAAATGGCCAACAGAAGGATCTCCGCATCCAAAGTCTGACTGGCTTGCAGCCTTTCCAAGATGGACTAGCTCCCTCTGGTTATCTCAGCTCTTCTCCGGAGGGGGAGGTGACTTTCAGAGGGGGGTTGTGGGATTTGCTTTTGCTTTTCCTCTATGGTTAGTGATCTGAGTGACCTTCCCCAAGACTGGGAATCCTTTCACTCCTTTCTGGGGATGGTTTCCTCCAGTCCTTGAGCCAGCTCTACTCCAGGTATCTCGGAATTCCCAGTCTCTTGATTGCTTTCTCCATGACCTCCATGTAGCTCCAGCTACATTTGTCACAGAGGACTGAGAAAAGATCACCAGGGATTACAAACTCAATGTCTCCCAGGCACCTCCAGCTCAGTGCATCCAAAACAAAGCACCTGATCTAGCCCCCAAAGCTTCCTTTCTTCCTCCCTCCCTGTGGCTGCAGAGGGAGTTCCCTGCCCCTCATTCTCTCTTCACTCTCCCACTCTCCCATTCTCTTCACCCCCAAACCCAAAGTTTTGCCAAGTCTCATTGTTCCTACCTTGAAAGTGCTTCCCAGTTCTCTCCTCCCTTCCCTCCCTCTTCCTCCCTTCCTCCCCCACCCCTCCCCATCCATCCAAGATCCAGGTGCAGGCAGAGTGGACCCTCAGACTTTTCACTGAGTATGCTGCTCAAAGGGATCTTCCTAAAGCACATGTGTCCCCCAAGCCTGAAGAGCTTTGACTTCCAGGATCCCCTTCCAACCTTTTACACTCTCCAAATACACAACCCCATTTCCCACCTCCATGCCTTTGCACTGAATCGACCTCTACCTCCTCAAATCCTTTAGCACTCAAGGCATAGAGCATTTCTCCTAAAGTTTTTTCTGATTCCTTCCCCACCCCCGGCTTCATAGCTACTGAAATGACCTTAAATTAACTTGGGAGGGGATGTGTCCTTTTTAGCTCTAATTTCGAATTAATGACATTGATACAAAAGCATATGGCCAGCAGGACTAATGCCTCTCATTACTTAATAGAAATATTTGTTCTCTTTTAAAAAGGGTATCACAAGTCCAACTGTGATGGACTTGGCTCTTCTCAGCAAAATAGTGATCCGAGACAAGTTCAATAGACTTGGCATGGAAAATGCCATCTGCATCCAGAGAGAACTATGGAGACTGAGTGTGGATCAGAGCAGAGAATTTCCATCTTTTTGTTTCCTTTTTCTTTCTTATGGTTTTCTTCCTTTTGGTCTGATTTTTTTTTTGTACAATATGACAAATATGGAAATATGTTTAAAAGGATTGCTCATATTTAACCTATATCAGATTGCTTGCAGTCTTGGGTAGGGGGAGGTAAGGGAGGAAGGGAGAAAACTTCAGAACACAAAGTTGTTCAAAAATGAATGGTGATCTGAAAGGCAATTAGAACTATGCTCAAAGGGCATACCTTCAAACTGTGTATACTCTTTGATCCAATAGTATCTGTATCCCAAAGAGATCATAAAAAAAAGGAAAAGGACCTATATGTGCCAAAATGTTTGTAGCAGTTCTTTTTATAGAGAGCAAGGAACTGGAAACTGAAGGAATGCCCATCGGTTGGAGAATGGCTGAATAAATTGTGGTATATGAATGTTATGGAATATTATTGTTCTGTAAGGAATGACCAGCAGGATGAATACAGAGAGGACTGGCGAGACTTACATGAACTGATGCTAAGTGAAATGAGCAGGACCAGGAAGAGATCATTATACATAGCAACAAGATTATGTGATGATCAACTGAGATAGACTCAGCTCTTGAGATAGACTCAGCTCTTTTCAACAATGAGCTGATTCAGTGCAATTCCAATAAATTTGTGATGGAGAGCGCCATCTGCATTCAGAGAGAGGACTTGCTTGTTTTTTTTCTCTCATTTTTTCCCCTTTTTGATCTGATTTTTCTTATGCAGCATGATAAATGTGGAAATATGTTTAGAAGAATTGGACATGTTACCCTATATTGAATTTACTTGCTGTCTAGAGGAGGGGGAAGAGGAGAGGGAAGGAGAAAAATATGGAACACAAGGTTTTGCAAGAGTGTCTATTGAAAATTATCTTTGCATGTATTTTGAAAAATAAAGAGCTATTATATAAAAAAACAACAACAACAACAAATAAAATGACTTGTTAACCAAAAAAGAAGAAGAAAAAGAAGAATGGTGAAAATTATTTTCACATGTATTTGGAAAAATAAAATACTATTGAGAAGGAAAAAATAAAATTTTAAAAAGATATCACAGAATCTCAAGTTTTGAATTGGCTCCTGAGAGCATCAAGATCAACTCATTTTTTTTTCTTAATTAATATTGGTTTCAGTGGTAAAACAGATGTATCTAGTGGCTATGAAATTTTTTTCACTTACATCTCCCCTACATCTCACCCTCTTTTCTTGAAAGAATTTTTTTAAGCTATTGGGGTGAAGTGACTTGCTAGAAAGTGTTACGTGTCTGAAGCCAGATCAACTCAGGTCCTCCTGACTTCGGGGCTGGTGGTCTGTCCACTGCATCGCCTAGCTGCCCCAAAAGAATTTTTTTTAACAAGGAAGAAGAAAAAAAATCAGAACTGATTTATATGCCAAAACAAATCTAATGATGTATGTAGCATTCCGTACCCATAGCCACCCCCCTCTCCCCAAGAAGAAGTCGAGCTCTTCTGGGGCCAATGTTGGGCCTCCTGGACAACATATCTAGCATACAAAGTGCCTATATACATCATTTGATACCTTGCATTCTCTCTGATGACACTGTAAACCATCTTAAGAGGTTAATTCCAAATTGCTTTCCAGAAAATTGTAATAATTCACAATTCCACCAATCATGCACTGATGTGCCTCTCAACATCGACTATTGCATTATTGGTCTGTAAGAAACGACCAGCAGGATGATTTCAGAGAGGCCTGGAGAGACTCACAGGAACTGATGCTTAGGGAAGAGAGCAGAGCCAGGAGATCATTGTACAAGGCAATTAGCAAGACTATACAACGATCAATTCTGATGGATGTGGCTCTCTTCAACCAAGAGAGTATTCAAACTAGTTCTAATTGTTCAGTGATGAAGAGAGCCATCTATACCCAGAGAGAGAACACTGGGAAATGAGTGTGGATTACAACATAGCATTTCCCCTTTTTCTGTTATTGTTTTACTTGCATTTTTGTTTTCCTTCTCAGGTTTTTTTTCTTTTCTTTCTAGATCCGGTTTTTCATGTGCAGCAAGATAACTGCATAAATATGCTTACATATACTGGATTTAATATGTATTTTAATATATTTAACATCTATTTGTCTACCTGCCATCTGGGGAGGCGAGGGTGGGGGAAGGAGGGGAAAATTTGGAACAGGTTATGCAAGGGTCAATGTAGAAAAATTATCCATACATATGCTTTGTAAATAGAAAGCTTTAATTTTTTAAAAAGTGACCATTCCTGTTATGGGGTGGTAAGTGAAACTTCAAGGTTGACTTCTAAGGGGAGTGATGGGGGGGTGGGCACCACAGGACACAGAGCAAGGGACCTAGTGTCTGGAAGACCAGAGTTCAAATCCAGCCTCAGACACAGGACTGACTAGGTGACTCCTGTGAGGAATTTTGCCATTTGCTTCAGTTTCCTCAGTGTAAAAAGAGGACAAGAACGAAGAGTCTTCCATCCCAGCACTGTTGTGAGAATCAAATGAGATTGTATGTGGGAAGCCTGGCACATAGTAGGTGCTATAAAAATTCTGGCCATCATCGTGACGATTCTCCTTTTGAGAACTGTTTCACAGCTCCCAGTTACTGGCAGTCTTTGCTCGGTCCATAGTTGGAAGTCTCTTCTAGTCACGACTCTGGAGCTTGCTTCCTCCACATCTGGGTTTGCCCTTGTAGCTTTCATCTGCTCCTGGGGGCACTTTCTGTCTGGTGGCCCACCTATAGGCAGGACTCAGAACTTCTCTGCCGGCCTGACCATCTGCTGCCCATCAGCCCACAGCTGTGGGTGTGCCCTTCTTCTCTGGGGGACTTATCTTTCCTCCAGCTGCTACAAAGTCCGCGATAGTCCTCCCAAGCTACCTGAGGGTTTATTTGTAGCTCAATGGAATCAGAGGAGGTGTATGGATGTGTGAGCTTGAACTAGATTTTGGATCCCCCTCCCTTCCACATAGCTGGTGACTCCAAGTTAATCGGGGAGTGTAGCCGATTCTCTGGAGGGCAGAAGACCACGAAACAATGACTGGAATATAATGGGGACAATGGCCAAAGCTGAAGAGGAATGAGGTGTGTGGGTGTCTGTGTGTGTTTTGTGTGTCCATATGTGTCTCCACATGTGCCCATGTTTGTGTGTCTCTGTGTATCATGTTTGTCTATGTGTGTCCATGTGTCTCTGGCTTGGGGTGTGTGTGTGTGTGTGTGTGTGTGTGTGTGTGTGTGTGTGTGTGTTGGAAGAGTCTGGGGGAAAGAAGGACTAAATCTTGTGGGTGGAAATAATTAAATACTCTTCCTTCCCTCCCACCCCAGTAGCTTGCATTCTTGTTTTTTCTTTTAAAATGTTTTTGTTGTTGTTCTTAAGCACATAACAACCATGACCCCCACAGAAACTTCTGAAAATAAAAACCAGAGAGGATTGTGAATAAGCCCGTGATCCTCTGGGCTGAACAGCTTGAGTTTGGCTCTTTGTTTTGAAGTCATACATTAAATGTAACAAAGAGATTGGACTCCCAGAACCCCCCTTGTCTGTATCCCCTGCTAACCTCTCTCCTCTTCCTATTTTTAGGGCTTCTCATGGAGACTCTTAACTATTTTTGTCCTTACAGATCCTTTGCTTCTTTCATGCTCTCTCTGGAGGATGGCAGAGTCAGAGAGAACACACACTCTCACAGTACTTGGGGGCATAGCTCCAAGTTGCTTCCCAGAAGACTGGACCAGTCATAGCTCCAGTAGTCTGCTGTCCCCCAGATCATCCAATACAGGTCAGCTCAAAGCTGCTTTCATTTGCACTCTTTATTATTCATCTGGAGTACTATTCCCAGGGCTGTTTTTCCTTTCGAAAACTGCCAGTGTGTCCTTTGACCTTTTGTCTCTTGGAAAGCAGCACTTGATCTCATATTTGAGTCAGCCCTGTAAGTTATCCTAGATATGAGATCTTTATCAGAAAAACTTCCTACAAACCTTTCCCCTCCCCCTCCAATTTTGGCTACATTGGTTTTGTTTGTGTAAATCTTTGTATATTTTATATTCCCTATATGTTTTAAATACCAGATCTAGCAGGCTTCTCTTTATCCTCGTTTTTCTTGACCTCTCTGCAGCCTTTGATTGTCCATCACTTGTACACTCTCACCTAAGTCTGACCTACTCTTCTTCGTTCCTCTCTGAGAAGACTTAAGGTTGGATCCTGTATCATTTACTCAGTGATCTTGTTTATGCTTTATTTTGTCCTATAACTGTTTAAGTCATGGTTCTCTGTCTCTGAACTTGGTTCAGATTTCAACTGGCCTGTAATGAGTTAAGTTTAAAATTTCTGCTCTCTTGCTAATCTCTGATCTGTTCTTACTTTAAAAAGAAATTTAGCGACCTTGGGGATGCATATGATCAAGGGACTTGGGATCTAATATCTTTACACCACTGAGCTATCCTACCAGGATGCTTGCTGTCCAAAAGTCTGCCCTCAGACAATGATCATTTCTTAGACTCAGAAGAGAAGCTGGGAGGGGTCATTGCTAACCCCCATTACTGAACTTTTTTAAAAATAGTATTTTTTCCCAATCACACATAGAAACAATTTCTTTCTATAATGAATGTTACAATTCATTGTTCTGTATTATTGACAATAATTTAGTTTTACTTGGGACTCAGGCTCTCTAAAACACTCTTCCAGGAGATTGGAGATCTATATAATAAGTTAGCAGAAAAAAAGATACATCTGTAATACCTGAATCTCAAGCAGCAATCTAATGAAAAATACAATAGTTCAAGTTAATGCTAATCATTTAAACATTCTAGTACTGATCATATATTACTCATCCATCATATTACTCTGCTCTGTGTATTCGAACACAATGATGGGTGAATAAGACCCCAGCAATAAGACCTCAGGTCTTTGGTAGCTTAGGAGGGCCATATGAAGGGACATCGACAGGAGAAAACTTTTGTTAATTTAAGTGGGCCTTTATTGCAGTGAGCGAAACCATGATTAACAGCCATAACTTCACAGAAAATTTTCTGAAAACAAAAAACAGAGAGGATCAGGAATAAGCTGTACAGCTGGGGGTTTTGTTTTGTTTGTTTTATTTATTTTTGCTTTTGCTGTGTCAGGAATCATGACTGCTATCCCTGATTTTTTTTTTTTTTACTTGACCTGAAGCATAATGGATTTTGCCCCAATCTTTTACTTTTACTCTGTATATGTCTCTCTGCTTCAGGTGTGTTTCTTGTTAATTATATATTGTAAGATTCTGAATCTTAATCTACTCTGCTATCTGCTTCCATTTTATGGGTGAATTCATTTCCTTCACATTCATGGCTATGATTACTATTCTGTGTATTTCTCTCTGTCCTGTTTTTTCTCTGTTTATCCTTCTGTCTCTGTCTCTATCTCTTCTTTGAGTTCCTCCTTCCAAGTATTTTGATTCTGACCATCACATCCTGCAATGTGCCCTTCCTTTTATCAGTCCCCAATCTTGTCTTATGCCCCTCCCCTCCTACTTCCCCATAGGGTAAGATACATTTGTATACCCAACTTCCCAGTTATACTTTGTCTGAGTCAATTCCAGTGAGAATAAGGTTCAAGTGATGGTTCTCCACCCCATCTTTTCTCCTCTGTTTTCATGCCTCTTGTGAGGTAATTTGCCCCATTCTACCTCTCCCCTCTTCTCCCACCCTTTAACTTTGTTTTTGTTTGTTTCTTTTGTTTCTTTTCTTCTCATCTCATCAGAGTCAACTTGGAAACATGCTCTCTATTTAAATTGCTAAGTGCCCTAATAGTGATACAAATATCATTTTCTCATGTAGAAATGGAAACAGTTTAACTTTATTGAATCCCTTATGATTTCTCGTTCTTGTTTATTTTATGTTTCTCTTGAGAGTTATATGTGAAAATCTAACCTAATTAGCTCTAGTCTGATCAGGAGTACTAGAAAGCCCTCTCTTTCACTGAATATTCATTGTCCTCCCGAAGGACTGATTATACTCAGTTCTGCTGAGCAGGTGATTCTTGGTTGTAATTCTAGTGCTTTTTTACTAGTTCTCAAGGGCAGAGTCAAAGTAATATTATAATCCCAAACCCTGCCAGAGCTGAAATAACTGGAAGTCATTTCAATCTGACCCAAACATCTACTGCATAGAGACTGTTATTTTAGGGGCTGGATAGAATAAGATGCCAGCCCTTGACCTCAAGCAGCTTAGAAAGAGGAGGGGGGTAGGGTGGGAAGAGGCTGAATAAAGAAATATACATAATGGCAATATAAATAATCCAATCGACATTGTAGTTTTTGTTCAATTGTCTTTCTGACTGTGACCCTGTGGATAATGTATTCTTGGCAAAGATACTGGAGTGGTTTGCCCTACTTCCTTTTCCAGATCATCTTATAGGGAAGGAAACTGAGGCAGAGTTAAGTGACTTAGTCAGAATCTATTAAACTATTAAAATCTATTAATCTATTAAAGCTATTAAGTTTCTAAGATTGGATTTAAACTCAGGTCCTCCTGACTCCAAAGCTGGTGCTCTATCCACCAGAAGATTGGCAAGAATATCTGGAAAATGATAGTCCAAGTCCTCTGATCTTTTAACGTAGAAGCTTCTAAATCTTTTGTAATCCCGACTACAATGGCTCCTTGATAATTAATTTTTTTCTGACTTTCTGTAATATTTTCTCTTTGACCTGAGAGTTCTGGAATTTGGCTATTATTATTCCTGGGAGTTGTAATTTTAGGATTAAAATAAATTATTAAATTGTTCTCTAATTTCTATCTTACTCAGTTTCTCCAGCATTACATTCTGAGTTTATTTTAATCTTTCCTCTCAATATAGTAACTTTCTATGGTCAGGTTCCCCTCCCCCCCTCAATTTGCAACCTATTTTATGACTTTGAAATGGAGCTCTGTTCCTGGCTTAGAGGGGGCATTGTCCCAAGCTTCTTGTACAGAGGCTGCAGCCCCTGACCATGCTTGCAAGGTCTCTAAACTGCGACTAGCTGGAGCCACACAAAACAGTTCTAAGATACCCTCCAGTTCTAAGATATCAAAGCACTTTTCCTTAATAATTTCTTGAAGTATGATGTCCAGGCTCTTTTTTTTTTTTTCTTTTCTTAATCATGGCTTATATAGGTAGTCCAAGAATTCTTAAATTATCTCTCTTGGGTCTAGTTTCCAGGTTGGCTGATTTTTCCAATGAGAAATTTCACATTGTTTTCTATTTTTTCATACTTTTGATTTAGTTTGCTTGATAATTTTTTTTGAGGCAATTAGGGTTCAGTGACCTGCCCAAGGTCACATAGCTAGTAAATTTTTGAGGTTTGGGTTTGAACTCAGGTCCTCCTGACTCTAAGGCTGGTGCTCTATCCACTGTAGTTCCTACATGCCCTTGTTTGAGGATTCTTTTTTTTAAATATGTATATACTATGCTATGTTTATTTCAGTGTAAGTTATTGTGGGACAATGATATTGCTCGGAATTAAAACTCAGGTACTAAACCACCCTGCCAAAAAGGAACAGTGAAAATACATTGAACGTTCAACAATTCACAACTCTATGAATTTCTATCTCTCAGAAGAATATAATTGGAAAAATAATTTACCATCTTATTTCTTAAGTATTTTTCAGTGCGTTTTTATGAGACTTTTTGGGAGGAAGAAATATATAGCTGTCTTAAAACTGATACCCACTATTTTATACAATGAAAACTCTTTCCCCCCCCATTTTGCCCCCTGATATTCTTTAACAGCTTTTAATTTTTCTAAATACACGCAAAGATGGTTTTTAACCTTTACCTTTGCAAAATCTTGTTTTTCAAATTTTTCTCCCTCTCTCTTTACCCCCTCCCACAGAGAGCAAGCAAAACAATATAGGTTAAACATGCATTTCTTCTAAACATATTTCCATATTCATTATGCTACATCAGAAAAATCAGATCCAAAGGCGAAAGAAAATGTTTGATGATTCTTGATGTTTCATGGAACTTTTACTTGTCCAATTCTAATTTTTAAAGAGCTATTTTCTTCAGTTAGCTTTTATGTCTTCTGGCAAGAACTTTTCCATTTGGCCCATTCAACTTTTTAAGGCGTTGTTTTCTTCAGTGAATTTTTGTACATCTTTGTCCGTTTTTTGTGTTTCTTTTACTAAAGTATTGACTCTTTTTTTCATGATTCTTTTTCATAACTCTGATTTCTTTTTCTAATTCTTCTTCTACCTCTCTTTTTGGTTTTTAAAAATCCTTTTTGAGCTCTTCCCAAGGGATTTTTGAGAGCTGATATCAATTTACATTTTTGTTTGTGTCTTCATATGTAAGCATTTTGACATTGTTGTGCTCTTCTTGTTGTGCCATAGTTCCCTCTTAATGTCCTGACCCAGTTTCCCTAATTGTCCTATTCAGTTACTGTGCCTCAGGTTATAACCATTCCCTCTTAATGTCAGGATAAAAGTCTTACATCTTAGACCTGAGGCTATAATCATTCCCTCATAATATTTGATGGGATAAAGGTCTTGATCCATTTTAGATGTCATTAGAATATCAGGAGCCTCTCCAGTACCTCTCTTTATGTCATGCTAGGTGCCTCCCCCCATTAGGTCATCTCCATCCAGGTCTCTCCCCCATTATGTCATTGTTCTTGTTACTCTATAAAAGAATCTTGTATCTGACATTCGCTGCTGGATTCTTTGAGACTCATTCAGTCCTGGGACCAAACCATGGATCCATTTGGTCCCAGTAAATCTCTCCATAAAATAAATTATTAAATTGTTCTCTAATTTCTATCTTACTCAGTTTCTCCAGCATTACATTCTGAGTTTATTTTAATCTTTCCTCTCAATATAGTAACTTTCTATGGTCAGGTTCCCCTCCCCCCCTCAATTTGCAACCTATTTTATGACTTTGAAATGGAGCTCTGTTCCTGGCTTAGAGGGGGCATTGTCCCAAGCTTCTTGTACAGAGGCTGCAGCCCCTGACCATGCTTGCAAGGTCTCTAAACTGCGACTAGCTGGAGCCACACAAAACAGGCCTAGAGACAGGTTTTAGAGATCAAGCAGCAGTTTAGTTGATCACTTTCAGAGTGAGGAATCAATTTGCAAGATGGAAGTTCTCCTGGGAAGAACCCCATCTGTTGCAAGAAACGTAAGAGTTTTTATGTACAAATCATTGGTGGGAAGGGAAGAGAAAGGTGGATTACAATACAGTCATTTTCAGGGCCTGAATGGCTTCCCATGAGAAACCCACAAGTGCAGGACAATATGGGTGTTCTCCAGGCTTTGCAATCTTTGAGTCACTTCACTTAACACACAGTGTTTGTCAAGAATGAATTGATCATTTCAAACTGCATTAGTGAATGAATCCTGAATTTAAAAAAATCATAGCCATACCCCCACCTTTCTGGCCATTAGGACTGGAAATTGAGTTTTAAAAAAGATTCCAGAAAAAAAGCCTTGAAGCTCTGACCATCTTTACATATCACTGTGTCATAAACTCCAGCTGCTTTATCTCAATCCTTGCCAATATAATTCCCCTCCTTTTCCCCTAGCCTGTCCCGGACCTTCTTATCTTGACCCCTGTCCTGTCAGGATTATGTTATGATCCTTTCCTGGAATTATAGCTTGTTCATTCTCTCAGTGACTTTGCCCCCCTTATCTGCTTTTGTTTCCCTTTCAAACCCTAGTTAGCTAAAACCCTATATAAGTTCCCTGCCTCAGTTTATCTGCACCAAATGTTTTAGACAAGAGTCCCATCCCAAAAAATATGGAGTTTAAGCCATATTAAACATTAAAAACCAATCTCTTGCTTGCCTCAGTTTCTCTGATATTGTATTAAGAGACTCCAACTCTCAAGCCAGGATATATTCATTACATATATGATATTGATATTTATAGAAATCATAAGAATTTTCATATTTCCTTCTTTCAATCAAAGGTTGCAGCAACCCTGAAAATCAATGAATAATATTCATTTGCTCATGATTTTTATTTTATATAAGAATAAGTGTAGGGAGGATTCTGGAAAGATGGCAGAGTACTGAGTAAATTTCAAGCTCTCCCAATTTCCCCCACAAACACAAAAAATTTGCACCTCAGGGCAAATATAGACTGGTGAAAAATTTAGAAGAGGGATTGAACTGGGGTCCTCCTAATACACTGTGAGGATATCTGAAGAAAGATCCTGGGCGGAGATCAACCTCTGTGAAGTGCAAACACCCCCAGGCTGGTTAGCTCTGCAGAAACACCAAGTGGGGAGTCCTGGAGCCAGCTGAGTGTGTCTGGAGCCTCAGCAGGAAACACAGAGACTTTCACCTCCCAGGCCTGCTTGTACTGTGGAATCCAGATCTGAGTTAGGGAAGACTGAGGGAACCTTGGCTGACTGGGAACACCAAAACCCTGGATGAGAAGGAACTAGCACCTGGTGAATGCAGAAGCAGTGGGACAGGGAGATTGCTGGCATTTGCACGAGGGGTGAGCTTTCATTTTGGGGGTCCTGGTCAGAGTGGAGAGCCGAAAGGAAGCTTGAGGCAACATCCCCCCACTTTACAATTAGAGGTGTTCACACTAATACTTGTTATTTTTTTTTTTTAAATTTTAAAAATGAATTGGCAGGGGGCAGTTAGGGGGTGCAATGGACAAAGCACCAACCCTGAAGACAGGAAGACCTGAATTCAAATATGGCCTTGTTGAGGTCTAGATTTGGGGTACCTAAATGAAATTAGGGTTTAGTTGAGGTCTAGTGGCAGGTTTGGGGTACAGGGAGTCAAATGGAGCTCCCCTGCAACCAAAGGTAGGAGGTAAATGAGGTCTAGTAGCAGAGCGAGTCCCCAATAAAGGCACTTATTGGCCTGAGAGCTAGATTGATAAAAGAGGTTTATTATTGGGTTTGGAAGTAAGGAGATAGGTGAAGGTAGAGATAAGGAGGGCACAGGACAGAGGGTCCTCACATGGCTAGCATGTTTGGGATCTCTGCAAAGAGGGGGTTCCAAGCGTGGCCCTTTTATAATGGGAGACTTAGCTCAAGGGGCTTTTTGGGTGTAGCCCCAAAGTTGGCTCAGATCTGGGGCTGGGACAGATCTGGATCTTCTGTTGGAATTCAAAGGGACCAGGATTTGTGAGTCAAAGGGTAATTACATTCACTGGGGGGGGGGGGGGGGAGGTTGGGAAATCACAAAGAAAGGAATCTTTCCCATATCAGCCTCAGATAGTCAACACTTCCTAGCTGTGTGATCCTGGGCAAGTCATTTAACCCCAATTGCCTCAGCAAAAAAAAAAAAAAAAAGAATTGGCAAACTAAAAAAAACCCATCATAGAAACCTACTATGGGAACAGGGAAGATTGGGTTTCATCTGAAGTAACAAAAGCTTCTACACCAAAGAGTAATGTGAAATGGCTCCCTGCCCAGAGAGAATTTATAGAACTAAAAAAAGACTTTAAAAATCAAATGAGAGACATTGAGGAAAAGCTAAAAAAAATCATTCAAGAAAACAAGAAAAGCTAAAAAAAAAGTCAACCAATTAGAAAAGGAGATACAGTCTCTCGAAGATGAAAACAACTCTTTGAAATTAAAATTGGATAAGGGGAAGCCAGTGAAGCTATGAGAGATCAGGAAATAACAAAACAAATTATAAAGATGAAAGAATAGAACAGAATGTGAAGGTCAGCAGGGATAGGAAAGATAAGTGTGTGTCTTAGTGTGAGGGTATGTATGTGTATGTATATACCTATGTAAGTATATGTAAATGTGTCCTTAACTATAGTATGCTTGGGGCTGATGGGGGGGGAGGGCAGTGAAAGAGAAAAAAGAATCAAGTAGAAAAGGTGCCCAGCAGAGAACAAAAGAACAATTTACAAGGAAGTAAAAAGATGGACATTCATGAATGTAATTTCCTCTACTAATAGACTTGCTTGATCTGTTAATTTGTTGTTATGTATTTTGAATCCTCCCTGATGTTCTGCTGGGCACATGACAGTGTCCTCTTTGGGTTCATTTTGTTTTGTATTCTTTTTCTGTTTTTTTTTTTTTTTTCTTATTTTGTTCCTTTAAATAAAATAAATGGGAGGGGAGAGAGAAGTGAGTTCCAGAGCAAATGCCAAGGTAGATGGCAAAGCAAATAAAGAAAAAAAAATCAGATGAGGAAGGGCAGATTGGCGAATGCTGCCAAAGTTTCCAGGCAATGAGGAGAGTAGCTCAAATGAGGCTGAGGAGGAGACATTCTTCAGAACGTTCTGTCCCCTGTTTCCCAAGCCTTTTGTTTGTCTGTGGGAAGCACTCAAGTCTTCCTTTATGTGAGGGGATTTCTTTGAGAGGATTCTTCCCAGTCACTGCACAGATTCCCCCACATCTTGGCCGTTGGGTCTCCGGCACCCCTTGATTTTGCAATCCCAAGTAAATCCACCTGCATCTGGAGCTTGGTGACCAGCCTCCTTGTATGCTCAGGCCCGTGGCTAGTTCTGCCGAGAGGTTCCCGACAGCGGGTGCAGTGTGAAAGGTGACTTTGGTGCCATCAGGGATCTGACAGATGCCAACAGGGCCACGATGGGCAGGAGAGGAAGCCTCCGTTGGCCAAGGAGCGACAATTTCAACCAGAGAGGAGTCAGCACAGAGCGATTTCCTAGAAATAGTGACAACTTGGGCAGAATGAATGAAAAAGCTCAGAGGCCTTCCCAGAAGGGAGGAGGCTGTGACATAGCATAGAACTGCAGAGGTTTGGGGGTGTATTTTGGGGTCACAGGCCAGTGTTACCCGTTGTCTCAAAAGAATTTGTAAGCTTCCACATCTTCCAATTCAAGGGGCAGAGATTTTATTATGCTCTAAATTTCCAAGAGAAGTTAGCAGCCCAAAGAAGGAGTTAGCAAAGCTAGTGGGGTACAGTGTAATGCGGGAGAAACTGAGCAAGACAGAGGTTAGAGACCAATTTGATAGTTTATTAAATAGAGAGATATGCTGGGACCAAATGGCTGGATGAGACTATTGTCTCAAAGAATCCAGCCCTAGGCTAACAAGAACAATGAGATAATGGGGGAGGTACCTGGAAGGGGATAACCTAATGGGGGGAGGCACCTAGGATGACACAATGGGGGGAGGTTACTGACATTCTAATGACATCTAAAATGGATAGACCTTTATCCTGTCAAACATTAAGAAGGAATGTCTATAATGTAAAGATATAAAGCCTTTATCTCATCATCCATTTAAGGGGGAATGATTATAGCCTGGGGTTTTGCTGAAGAGCAACTGAGGTAGACCTTTATCTCATCAAACATTAAGAGGGAAAGGTTATAACCTGAGGCAGAGTAACTAAATAGGACAATGGGGAAACTAGGTCAGGACATCAAAAGGGAACTGTGGCACAACAACAGTTGTCCTTTTATATGGAAAATATAAGCTGGGGGGGAAGGCAGGAGGGGTTGACATCATAATTTGGCTTTCTCATGGGAGGTAAGTTATGATGATTTCTACTAGAGATCTCCACCTGGGGTGGGGCTGTAATCAAAAGGTCTCAAGAACAAAAGGCCCTCTTAGGGCTGAGATGATCCTATCAGTGCTCCTGCCTGCTTGCCTAGTGAGGGCTAATTATTAGGACAAAATTAGCCCAGGCAGCAGAAAATCCATCCATACTTTGTCTCACCTAGGTTCTGGAGGCTGCATGGAGCCCACAATCATCCGGCAACCAAAAAGCTTGCACCCACATGCCCTCCGCTCCTGTTTTGGCTCAGCAAGGAAGTGTTAAATGTCAGATTTGAACTCGGGTCCTGCGGACTTCAGAACTGGCGCTCTATCCACTGTACCACCTAGCTGCCCCCTCCCTCTTCTTTTTTAAACTAAGAGTCTTGGGCAGGCCTTTGGGGTAACATGGACACAGTAAAGCAGTCCCTGTGGGGCAAGACTAAAGTTCCACAGGCACTTCTGCCGTAGGAGCTGTGCCCAGAGATCTGGGGAGTGAAAGCTGCTTGGTCAGGACTAGAATTTTAATCACGGCTCCAGCCTGGGGAGACAGCCAGGGGTCTAAAAGATGGGTAGCCCGTCTAATAGACAGCTGTTCTTGATTTTTAATGGACTGTCCTGAAGAGGTGGGGAAAGCCCGACGTTCTGACAACCTCCCCAAGCCCCGTGTCACCCCGGATGCCCGCCTGCTTCCAGTGCACATATTGGTTCTTTTTCCTCTTCCTAATTCCCAGGCCCCGGCTACCTCCTGGAGCTGGGCTTGTTGTGCTGAAAGGGCGTCGGGAGTGACGAAGCTTCCCCCACTTCTGGGGCGGGGGTGATTCCGTAACCCGCACCCAAGTCTCTTCCTCATCAGTCTCCGTAGCCATCAAAATCTGCTCCCTCTGGGGAGGTTTCCTTCAGGTCCTTGCGGGGCCAATCAGGTAACTTACATACTAAGTGGCTGAAGTCTACCCCACTTTCCAGCTCAGCTGGGATGACAAGGTTACTTGCATGTTGGTAGCCTGCCAGACAACAGCACTCAGCGGGAGGGAGGATGGAGACAACTGCCCAAAGGCAGCCTGGGAGGCCTCAGCAACACTGTCCAAAGCATCCCCCAGGACCAAAGTTTCCACCGCGTTTCTGTGCCAGTTCCCACCTGTATTCCCTCCTTCCTCACAGATGAATCAACCAATTGGGAGAGAAGATTGGGGAGGCCTGAAGTCGGTGGGTGCCCAAGGGCAGACGTCAAAGAACCAAAGGGGAGAAGTCGGGGAGCCAGAGAGAATAACAGCTCCCCCCAGGCCAAGGCCCCGTGCTGCCGGTCGGAGTGAGCTGCAGGACCCCGAGTAATGGCTTTAAGATGAGCCGGTCTGGGCAAAGGCCAGAGGCAGAAAGGAGGCACGGCAGGACCTTTACAGAGGGGAGGGCAAACGGGGCTTTGTCCCCAGAGGCCGAATGGTCTCTTGCTAAACACTAAGGAGATATACTGAGTCCCACCAGACACATCTTGGGAGGGGAACAGACTGTCCACACCCTGGAGGGAAACAGAGACCGTCCACATCCTGCAGAAGCCGGTATGTGCTCCCAGAGGGGAGCCGGGTGCATCTGGGAGTGCAAGAGCAAGCGCTCTCTCCCCGTTCCCCTGCGAGGTCCCTCCCGTCTCCCCCTCTGCTGGGTCCTCTGGGAGGTGCAGAACCGCCTCCCACATACTCACCTCATCCCCAGAACCCCGGACGTGTCCCCCTCCCCCCCCCCCATCACATCCTTCCCAAGGTCATTGAAACGAGCCTTAGCTGGTCTTTATGAGCTCATTGCCCATGAGCAGGGCAAGCCAAGCGCTATCTTTCCCCTGCTTGCCTGGGACAGGGCGGGGGCAGCTCCCACTGGTCCCACTTTTTCCCCCGAGGCAGTTGGAGCTAAGTGATTTGCCCAGGGCCCACAGCTAGGAAGTATTAAGCGTCTGAGGCCGGATTTGAACTCGGCTCCTCCTGGCTTCAGGCTGGTGCTGCAGGGTTAAAGTGAGTCTTAAAAGGGGCCAGTGCAGAAGCACCGGGAAGTGAAGGGGGCAAGTGAAGCAGGGCGAGCAGCAAGTGCTCTGAGCCTTACAGCAGCATCAGGGGCTCGGAGATCACGCACAGTCCCCGGCCACCAGGCTTAGGGGCGGGCAAAGTGGGGAAGGACAGGGAACAAGGAGGCCCTCGGGCCCATCTCCCCGCGACCCCAGTGCCGAGGGGGTAGGCCCCTGTGGGTGGGCCCCTGGAAGGCAGAACCAGCTGTGCATCCACGCCAGGGCTCGCTCTCTGGAGGCCTCCGGATGGGCCTTGGTTTCAGCAGAATAATCACCGGGAGAATAGTCAGGGACAGAGTCCAAATCCCCTTCCCAGGCTGCTCCTGCGCCCGGGCCCTTTCTGAGGACCTTCACATGGGCCTTGGTCTCAGCGGAGAAGCGGAGGCAGGAGAGCCGCCCGAGGGTCTTTGTCTGAGTCCCAGAGCTGGAGCTCCAGCCCCTGGTCCTCTATGTGGAGTCTGTTCTCCGCCCAGGGCTCTCAGCTCTTATATACTCCGCTGTAAGGACAGCATCATAGGTGTCACCTCGGAGAACCACACTAAGCACCAAGCACGCGGAAACTAGGGAATCATTAGCTTAATTCCACTGAGTCAACAGTGTGTCCACTACACTTGGCCCTCTCCAAGTTGGGGGGGGGGGCATTTAACTGCTCCGAGGCCGGTGGCACCTGGAGCCTCCAAGCTGGAGGGAACTGGGTATGAGCCCGAAGAGCCACGAAGGGAACGGGCTCCTTTAGTGGGGGGTCAGGGATAAAAGACACAAGGAAGCGGCTCCTCCTGGGTCAAATGAAACAACGGCTTGTGTGTGTGTGTGTGTGCGTGAGTGAGAGTGTTAGTGTATATGTATGAATGAGTGTGTGTATGAGTGTATGAGTGTGTGTGAGAGAGTGTGTGTGTGAGAGAGTGTGTGTGTATGAGTGTGTGTGAGTGTGTGTATGTGTGAGTGTGTGTATGAGTGAATGTGTAAGAGTGTGTGTGTGAGTGTGTGTGAGTATGAGTATAAGTGTATGAGTGAGTGTTAGTGTATGTGTATGAGTGTGTGTGAGAGTGTGTGCGTGAGTGAGAGTGTAAGTGTGTATATGAGTGTGTGTGTGTAAGTGTGTGTGTGAGTATATGTGTATGAGTGAGTATGTAAGTGTGTGTGTGTGAGTGTGTGTACTCCAGAAGAAACCCAGAATAGGCATTAAGGCAAAGAACATTAAGGAGGCAAAGGGAAGCTACCCACAATTCCAGGCCATGGGAGGGATCAGACTGTGGAGGCTCCTAGGAGATTACTGAGAGTTCCTTCCTTGGGGGGGGGGGGATTCACCTCAAACTCTCAGCCTCACCTGGCCCCACCGGCCTCCAATGGGGGGGGGGGTCTGTCCTCTGGGCCGGGACTCCCGGCCCCCAGCCTTGCGCATCTGCAGCTTCCTCCCCCACCCCCGCTGGTCCTCCTCCCCACCTGTGGGACTGTCTCCCTCTTCCTTGCAGTCTCAGACAGGGGGTGGGGGTGGGGGGGCAGCGGCCGGCCAGAGCTCAGGCCCTCAGTGGTGACCACCCCAGCTCTGCGTGGGGGCCCAGGTTCCCCCTCTGAATCTCGGGATCTCCCCCTCCATAGGGGGAATGCCCAGCCCCCAGCGGTGGAATGGGTGGGCCCAGGTGCCCAGGGAGCAGGCCCCCGGAGCGGGGAGCCCTCGGGACTCCAGAGCGCTGGCCGGGCCCCAGCCTGGGGTCTCTGAGCCCGCCAGGCAGCCCCTCTGCAAGGCCGGGGCCCAGCTCCCGCGGCTGCCCGCGGCTTCCTCCATCTCCAGCCGGGGGCACAGGGGCCTCGGCGCTTCGATAAGGAAAGGGAAGCTGCGGGCAGCGGGAGCCCGCGGGGCCTCCTGCCTGAGGGACGGAGCTCGGCCCCGGGAGCGGCGCCCGCAGGGTTAGGGGGAGCGGCGGTGGCCCGGGGAGGGGGGCGGCTCTGACACCCCCTGCAAGGCTTCTCGGCCCTGGAGCTGGGCGCCCTCGCGCCGCTCTGCCCCAGCCCCTCCCCGGGTCCCGGAAGCAGCCTCGCTGTCCCGGCAGGTCGGAATTAGCAGAGCCGGGGGTCGGCTCCTCCGCTTGGAGCTGGGGGGCCCTCCGGCCGCCCCGCCCTCACAGAGAGGCCCCGCACGGAGTCGGGGGTGGAGTGTGTGGGGGGGTGAAGACTTGGCCCGTGAGGGGGAGGGGGAGGGGCGACGACTGGCCCGAGCCCCCTCCCCTCCGTGGCTTTGCCGAGATTGAGCAAGAGCTGGGCCGGGGGGAGGGAGCGGGCCCCCGGCCCGCTGAGGACCGCGACATCCTGCCTTTCCCGGAAAGCGCTCCGTGGCGGTCCAGCCTGGCGCCGAGCCGGCCCCCGGGGGGCTGTGGCGGCCGGCCCTGACCCCGGGAAAGGCCGAGGGCTGCGCCCGGCATCCTCGGGGGCGGGAGCCTCGGGGCGGTCGGGGCCGCGCTCTCTCGAGGGAGCGCCGCTCGGCATCTCTGCGCAGGGGACGCTGGGAGACGGCCAAGCTCCGGGAGCTCACTACCTCTGGGCAGCCCAGACTCGTGGGCTTCCCTGCCTCCTTTAGCGCGTCCCTGGCTGTGCTTCCCGGGCCAAAAACAAGTCCACTGTCCCACGCCCCAGCCCGAGAAGCAAAGCTGCCCGGCTGCTCCTCCCCCACTCCCACCCCGGACCCCCTCCCTGGCCGCCCCCCCTTCCCCCCCTCCCCCCCTCCCCCCCCGGCGCTCCGTGCAGCAAGGACTCTCCTCGTCTACACTGTCCCGGCCGCGTAGACCAGGAGAGTAGAGGATGGGAGGTCAGGGGGACGGACTCCCCAGGCTGCTGACTCCAGGGAGCTTGTGGTCCACTCACACCGCCCCCCTCCTTTTCAGACTGCTCTCCCCCATCCTGCCCACTCGGAGGATGCTTTGGGGGCCGGGTACAAGCTGGGCGCTTCTCCCAAGTGAATGTCCTCTTAGCGGGTCCTTCAGGATCCTGACCCCGTCACCCACACTGGGGTCCTCGGCGGATGTCGGAGCCCGGCCTCTGCCTGCCCGAGTCGTTGCTCCGGAGGGAAACGAGCCCAGGGCCAGGCAGAGAGCCCCCACGCCCTCCCCACGCCCTCAGGACGGAGCCTTTCCCCCCCCCCCCCAGTGCCCTCGGCTACACTGCCAGCTTCTCCCCCAGCAGCCCTGGAGAGCCGCTACTAAAATGCGGGAAACCGAGTCCGGCCCTTCCCTACCTCCCGGGGTTCCTGAACTCATTTAAATGGGCCCAGGGGCGCTCCCCGCAGGGGGGCAGCTTCCAGGCTGGTGGTCCTCCCAGCTCTCCCTCTTCTGTCTGGAGCCTCCCCGGGCTGTGGGGGGACCCGGCCCTGCTGCTCTGGGGCCAGGGTGCCCGCCCCTCCTCCCGAGTGCCTCAGCCGAGCCTCAAGGGCAACCTTCCAGTTCAGCATCAAGAGTCCCCGACACCCCCCCCCCATCAGCAACAAGTGGTTTCCTGTGCCAGGGCAAGGCCCAGACCCAGCAGAAGCAGCCGGAGCTCCCTGCCTCCGGGGGTGTCCCTGCCTCCGGGGGTGACCCTGCCTCCGGGGGTGACCCTGCCTCCGGGGGTGTCCCTGCCTCCGGGGGTGACCCTGCCTCCGGGGGTGACCCTGCCTCCGGGGGTGACCCTGCCTCAGGGGGTGTCCCTGCCTCGGGGGGTGACCCTGCCTCAGGGGGTGTCCCTGCCTCGGGGGGGGGTGTCCCTGCCTCGGGGGGTGACCCTGCCTCAGGGGGTGTCCCTGCCTCGGGGGGTGTCCCTGCCTCCGGGGGTGACCCTGCCTCCCGGGGGTGTCCCTGCGTCCTGGGGTGGCCTGGGGCCTTCCTCCCTACGGATGGGGGTAGGGCAGGGGAGGACGGCCCCAGGAAGAGCTGACCCCTCCGCTGGGCAGGGGGCTCTGAGTGGGAAAGAGAGGGGCTGGACCTCTCCTCTCAGCCTTTCCCCAGGAGCAGCCTTCCTTCCTGAGCCTTGATTTCCCATTTAGCCCGAATTTCGCTGAGGGGTGGGGGGTGGGAGGCGGGTGCTGTCCTCCCCATTAGATTGTGAACTCTTCCCTGGCGCCTTTTTGTATCCCCGGGCTCAGCAGCCCGCACACAGTAGGCACTTAATAAATGTTGACTGTCCGAGGGCACTAAATAAATGCTTACTCTTTGCAGGGGTTGGCCAGGAAGGCCCCAGGGCCGGGTTAGGGAGCAGCTCCTGCAGGCAGTGGGGAAGTGGTTAAAGGCGCTGCGCTGGGGTGGCTGCGGGCCAGCAGAATATGGGAGGGGGACAATTGCCAAAGCCTTCCCTCCGCCCGCCCAGAGCCGGCTGCACCCGAGGGGGCCGGAGGCAGGATGCAGAAGGGGAAACGGCTGCCGCGAGCACAGCTGCCTGCGCTGCCTCTGCCCCACACCGTCCCTCTGCTGCCCACCACCCGGTACCGGGGGCCTGGCTCCTGGGCGCTGGGGAGGGGGAGAGGGAGGAGGGAGGAGGAAGGGGAGAGGGAGCATGAAGAGGAGGGAGAGGGAGGAGGGAGAGAGGGAGGGGGGAGAGCAGGAGAGGGAGAGCATGGAGAGGAGGAGGGGGAGAGGGAGGAAGGAGAGGAAGGGGAAAGGGAGCATAGAGAGGAGGGAGAGGGAGCATGGAGAGGAGGGAGAGGGAGAATAGAGAAGGGGAGAGAGAGGACAGAAAAAAGGGAAGAGGGAGGATGAGGAGCAAGAGGAAGAGAGGGTGGATGGATAGGAGGAGAGAAAGCACAGAGCAGGAGGGGAGAGGGAGGAGGAGGAACAGGAGGACAAGGAAGAGGGGGAGAGGGATGAAGAGCAGAAGGGGAAGAGGGAAGACAAGAAGGAGGAGAAGGGGGGGCACCATGGGAGAGCAGGTCGCTGCTGACTTGTGACCCCAGTTCTGTCCTTTCAGGAAGTCAGGCCGCCTGGGCTATGGCCAAGATTGGGGGTCGCGCAGTCTGCTTCTTGCTGCTGGCCCTGGGCATCCTGGTGGCCGTCATCGTGCTTGCCAGCATCCTGGCCCCTCGTGGCAGCTCGTGCCCGAGCAGAAGCTACCCCACAGCCGCCGTGGCCGCCGACTCCAGAAGCTGCTCGGACATCGGCCGGTGAGTGCGGGCTGGCTCCTGAGGCCGGGGCTGGCTCCTGATGTCACTCGGGGCTGGCTGGCTCTGGTCCAGGCCGGGGCTCTCTCAGATCCCTCTCTGGTCTCTCTCAGGTCCAGACCCAGGGCTCTCTCAGGGCTCTCTCAGGTCCCTCTCTGGTCTTTCTCCGGTCCGGGCCCGGGGCTCTCTCAGGTCCCTCTCTGGTCTCTCTCCGGTCCGGGCCCGGGGCTTTCTCAGGTCCCTCTCTGGTCTCTCTCCGGTCCAGGCCCGGGGCTCTCTCAGGGCTCTCTCAGGTCCCTCTCTGGTCTCTCTCAGGTCTCTCTCAGGTCCGGGCCCGGGGCTCTCTCAGGGCTCTCTCTGGTCTCTCTCTGGTCTCTCTCCGGTCCGGGCCCGGGGCTCTCTCGATGCCCGCTTTGTCTGGGCTCATCCAGGAGCAGCCCGGGGGCTGGGCCACCTGGCCGGCCGGAGCCTCCCTCTCCTCAGCCCAAGCGCAGGACAGGCCCCTGGCCCCGGGCAGTCCGTGGGCACTTGGGTGGCCCGTGGTCTGGAGCACCTCCTCATGTACTCCAGGCGGGGGATGAGAAAGAGTGACCGCAGGGGAAGGGCCGGCATCCGCTGTCTGAAAAGAGAGGCCCCCGGAGCCCAGGGCCCGGAGCGGGAGCCCGAAGGGGCCCGAGGGCCCAGAGCACAGACCCCTGCGCCTTCGGTTCACTTCATTTCGGCAGCTCCAGAGCCGGCGGCTGCCCCAGGCCCTCCTCCGCCATGTGGAAGGTCCGGGGCGCATCACGATCAGTGGGCCATGCCCAACAAGGCTTATGGGACTCTTCCACTCCCCCTCCTCCTTCTCTTCTCCTTCCTCCCCTTTTCCCTCCCTTTCCCTTCGTCCTTCTCTCCCTTTCTCCTTCTTCCCCTACTTACTCTTTCCCCTCTTCTTCTTCTCCCTCCTCCCTTCCTCTTCCCCCTCCTCCTTTTCCTTCTCCCCTCCTCCTCTTCCCCCTCCTTTTCTCCCCCCTCTTCCTCTTCTTCTTCCTCTCTTCCCCCTCCTTTCCTCCCCGCATTCATGATTCATGACCCTGGTATCATCCCCAGCCTTCCTATGTGTAAGGGCTTCCCCGGGCCGGGCCTGCCCCCAGCTCTCCCACAGACAGAGGCTCCCGGGGCTCCCCCAGCTGCCTCCTGTCTGGCCCGGGAGCCATGGCTCGTTACTGGCCGGCCTCCCTGACTCCGGCCCTAGACCCCAGGGCTGACCCGGGCAGTCCGGGCTCTGGGCCAGCCTGCCTTTCCATGCTCGACCGCCGGCCCTCGTCGCCCTGGCACGGGGCGAGTCCCGGTGCCCACCTGGGGGGCGGCGCGATGCCGGGGGCCAGCCTGGGGGCAGCTGGAAACCGAGCCGGGGCCTGTCTCCGAGAGCCCGCTGCCCCCCATGGGCCGAAGCTTGTTCTTGTGTCACCTGAGGCTCGGGGGGGGGGGGCAGCTCCTGCATCCCCTCAAACCCGGGCCCAGACCCTGCTGTCGCCTCAAACATCAGGGGCCTCCCTGACTGAGGGGGCGCCGTCCTTAGCCGCGACCCGCCTTCAGATCCGGCCTGGCCAGAGAACGGCCAGCCTCGGTCGGGAGCCCTCTGGGGACAGGGAGCTCACCCCTTCCCGGGACGCCCAGCGTGCCGGGGGCAGCGGGCTCAGGGCGGGCCAGCTGATCGCGCCCTGGCTTCTCCCTGAGCGCGGGTCACTCCTCTGGCGCCAGCCACGGGCCCCACTGGGCTCCGGAAAAGGTCTGAGCCGGGACAAGGACGGAGGGACCCCCTCCTCCCCGCCCCTCCCCGTGCAGCCCAAGAGCCCCGGCCCCAGACCGGACTCGCAGGCCCCAGAGAGCCCAGGGTCTTCCTCAGGCGAGCCCCTGCTGTTCCTGTCTCATGGCCCCCTACTATTTTGGGGGGTGACTTTGTGAGCCCCCGAGAGGCTTTTTACTACCAACTCCGCCCAGGGCTAAGGCCCCTGAGGGCTTCCTGGATCCTACTCATCCGGGGCTCAGTGAGCCTGGGGAGCAGCAGCCCGAGGGGCCGGTCTTGGGTCAGGGCGGGCACAGACTCGGCCCCTCGGAACGGCCCCTCCAGCCCTCGGCCCCAAGCCCTGTCTGTGCCGCTGTCCCTGTCGCTCCCCCCATCCTTGCCCGGGCCCCCCTCCATCCCCCCCCCTCCTTTCTGAGCCTCTAAGCCAAGAGGCCGCCCCGGGCTCCCCTGCTCCCCCCGCACTGAGGAAAAGAAAGGCAAGGAGCTGGGCCCTGGAAGCGGCCAGATGTTGGGCAGGGCTCAGCAGGGAGACTCGTCCTCCAGATGGCTGCTGCCGGGAGGGAGAGGGCCACTTTACGGCTAGGTAAACTGAGGCTCAGAAGGGGAAAGAGACTTGGACAAGGACGTACAAAGGCTGAGTGTGAGAATGAGTGTGAGTGAGTGAAAGTGTGAGCGTGAGAGAATCTGCTCCCTGCATTGGAGTCAGAAGCACTAAATCTGAATTCCCGCCCCGCCCCCACCCCCACCCCCACCCTAGCCCTGAGCTCTGGGGCTTCCAGCCCTAAATCTGCCTCCCCCCACCCCCCAACCCCCGCCGGACCGGGCTGTGGGAGGGGGCGGGGCTCAGGGGCGAACAGGGATCACTGCGCCGGGAAGGTGGCCGCCCGCTTCCAGCTCCTGCCTCGACCCAGGAGGCCGGGCCGCCCCGCCCGCTTCAGCCTCGGGTCCCTTGTCCCCGGGCCCGGCAAGTGGAGGGGGGCGTTGCTGTCTGGGGAAAGCCAGGGACCAGCCGCCCCCCCCCCCCAGCTCAACATTATGGAGAGGCCTCTCACAGCGTGGGGCCCGGCCGGTGTGTGAGGTCCAGCTTCCGGGCCGGCCCGGCCGTTCCCGTGCCGCCTCTGCCTGGGAGCCCTCCGGGATTGGCTCCCGGCCCTGCCCCACCCTTGGCCTCCTGCCGTCTGGCCCCGGGCCTGGGAATATTGGGGTATCCCTGGACTTTCAAGGTGGTTTCCAGCCCTCCCCGATCTGATGTCAGCCCCAGCCAGGGGCCGTAAAGTACCTGGAGCCGGCTCAACCCAGGCCCCCGCGCTGACCCGGCTGTGTCCCATGGGTGGGGGGCGCGGGGCTGGGGGCCCTGAGGCGTGGGGGGGCAGCTCCCTCCACTCACACAGGCCAGGGAGCTCTGCCTGAAATTCGGCCCGTGTGCCCCCCATCCTGGCAGCCGTGGTTCCGGGGCTCCCCCTTTTGTCTCCCTATCTGTATCTCTGTGTCTCTGGCTCTGGGGTCTCTGCTGTCTCACTGTGTGTCTGTGTCTCTGTCTCTGTCTCTGAGGTCTCTGATGTTTCACTGTGTGTCTGTGTCTCTGTCTCTGAGGTCGCTGATGTCTCATTGTGTGTCTGGATCCCTGTGTCTCTGTCTCTGTCTCTGTCTCTGAGGTCTCTGATGTCTCACTGTGTGTGTCTGTGTTGCTGTCTCTGAGGTCTCTGATGTTTCACTGTGTGTCTGTGTCTCCGTCTCTGAGGTCTCACTGTGTGTCTGTGTCTCTGTCTCTGAGGTCTCACTGTGTGTGTCTGTGTCTCTGTCTCTGAGGTCTCTGAGGTCTCACTGTGTGTCTGTGTTGCTGTCTCTGAGGTCTCTGAGGTCTCACTGTGTGTCTGTGTCTCTGTCTCTGATGTCTCACTGTGTGTGTCTGTGTCTCTGTCTCTGAGGTCTCTCTGTGTCTCTCACCCATCCCCATCACCATCACCTAAATAACCTTTCTCGGGCTCTGGGCTGGCGCCATCTCAGCCTTCTGTCCCATGACCGGGGCCGCTTCACGTGGACGTCAGGACGCCGGACCCCGCAGCGGCTTCAGCGGCCCGACCGGCTCCAGAGCCGAGGAGACCAAGGGCAAGGCGGCGCCGCGAGCATCCAGGGAGGGAGCTCAGCTTCTCATGGGTCCAGGCTGTCTCTCCTCCGGCTGCTCCGAGGGGTCGACCGCCCCCCCCCCCCAAATCTGCAGGGCCCAGGGTGGGGAGGACGTGGGATTCGTCCCGAATGACGGAGAGGGAGCTCGACAGTTCTCTCCCCGTATCACAGGACGCCGCGTGGAGACCTTTCCCGGGCTGAGTGACCAGCTCCCTCCCCTCTCCCCACCAGCCTAGGGCCGTGCCCTTCACTAAACATGGCCTCAGCGTCCTGCCCTGGAGTCCGCTGCCTCCGGCCTCTGCTAAACCGAACTCACGGGAACTGTGGGAAGGGAACGGGGCAGTGGGCAGCAACGTGTGTCCAGGCCAGAGGACGTGGGCAAGGGAGGGAAGCCCAGGGGAGGGGGCCTCGCCGACCCCGGCCCTCCAGTCTCCCAAATCCTGGCCTCCACAGCCGGGGCCTCGGACCGCAGAAGCCGGCAGCACCCCCAGTCCCGGGCAGGAACCTCCCCTGTCTGGCGCCCGCAGGAGCTTCTCGCTCCCCAAGCAGCAGAGAAAAGGGAGCTCGGACCCTCCCAAGCACTGCCCGCAGGCTCAGCGGGTCCCCACCCCTTTTCCCGAGTCAGATCAGTGTCGCCCTCAACCAACCGGGCCCAGAGGTGGGGCGCGGACCCAGCTCCCACAGACAGACAGGAAACCAGCAAGAGAGCGTCTCCTCAGAACCCACGGCCCCCTCATCCCCTACTGCCGAGTCCTTCCTTGGGCTCCCGTCGCTCCCTCAAGCGAGGAAGCCATCCATTCCATTGTTGTGTGAGGGAATGAGTGAGTAAGTAGAGGAATGAATGCATGAATGGTGGATGGAAGAATGAGTGAGTGATTGAATGGGTGAATGAGTGGGGAGATGAATGAGTCAGTGAATGAATGTATGAATGAGGAGATGAATGAATGAATGGATGGATGAGTGAGTGAATGAATGAGTGAATGAATGAGTGGTGAGTGGGTAGATGAATGAGTGAGTGAATGAATGTATGAATGAGTAGATGAGTGAATGAATGGATGGATGAGTGGGTGGATGAGTGAGTGAATGAATGAATGAATGGTGAGTGAGTGATACAAAGCGTTTGTAAGTAGCTGCGTGGACCCCGCTCTGGGAGTACGGTAGAAAGCTAGCCCGTCCCCATCCTGAAGATGAAGATGCATACGGGGCACTTTCAGCAGTTTCCCACGGTCCTTAGGGTGCAGCAGCAGAGCAGCCACTAATGGTGCTGACGCCCAACATTTGCAGAGCGCCTACTATGTGCCGGGCGCTGTGCTGAGCATTTTGCAGTCAGATCGCTTCATCCTTGCAATAACTCTGGGAGGGAGGTGCTGTTATTTTCCCCATCTTATGGAAGAGGAAACTGAGGAAAACAGGGGCGAGTGCCTTACTGGGGTGCTAGAGCTAGGGAGTGCCGGGGGTACCACGGCCTGCAGAGCTCGGCACCAGGAGGAGCCGAGTTCTAATTGTGTGCCAGACACGGACTGACCAGGGGAGCCTGGGCAAGGCATTCAGCTCTGTCTGCCTCGGTCTCCACACTTCCCTCCCGGGGTGGCGGGGAGCTCCAGTGAGAGGAGGAGGAGGAGGAGGAGGAGGAAGCAGGCAAGGGCTGGATGGGGTGGCCTCTGGAAAGGGACTTGGCCAGCCCCTGGCCCAGCTCCTTTATTAAATCTCCCAGGGACAGTGACCTACCTAAGATCACACAGATCTTTGGAATGGACTTTAGCCTCTGGGACCTCAGTAGCCTCATCTGAAAAGTGGGAGTTGGGCCAGACAGCTCTGGCCCACTTCACCCCTCTACCTGTGGCGTTCTCTTCCCATAACATATGATGGTTCTCTGTGGGAGCAGGTTTCTTGGGGAGGTTTTCTGGAGGCAGCCTTAGTTTCAGCTCAGAGTAATAATCACCTCAAAGGCAGCAGCTGGTAAAATGCAAACGTTTATGTCCTTCCAAGCCCTGAATCCTTCGTTCTGCCCGACTGCAGTCCCTAGCTTGGCAATCTCCTTAACTCAACTCACTTAGCTTTCTCTGGTTCCCAGAGCTCTCCTTGCTCATCTTTTGCCTCCAGCAGCTTCTGTTTCTAGCTCAAGTCCCACTCCTGGCAGTCTTCCCATCTGAAGTGACATCACTGCCTCAGCTCCTTTTCATGCTCTCTCAAAGGTTGACTCCTCCTCCCAGAGTGGGATTATGGGAGGTGGGAATTCACAAGTTACAAAGGTACTTTGTGTATCTCCCATACTTGTGAGCACTTGGGAATCTTCCAAACTTGTGAACTAATGTGTGAACTCTCAAAGGGGTTCACTTAAACACACAAGCGTCGCTTCCATCAATTCCAGTGCGTCAACACCTTGTTTCAGGTTCTGGCCCATAACATCTCCCTGTAGGAGAAGATCAGCGACACGGAACCGGGCCAATTAGATAACTATTGTCTCTATCAACTCTAATGACTTAACAGTTTGTAAGGATTCCAACATCTAACCCTAGCCTGGGCTCCACGATGCGTTTCCTTCCGCTCTGCCGTCCCGGTGTCCAGATGCCATCCTGCCTGAATTTCCCTGTGGGCAGCACCCTGGCCTCTCGCTTCCTCTCCCCCTGAGGCACGGAGGGAATGGGGCCAGCCCGGGGCGGGCGGGTGGTGAACAGTGCCCTGCCCTTGGACCTTCGAGCCGCCGCCTGGCACTGCGAAGTGAGCGTGCTCCCGAGGAGGTCCTGAGAAGAGTCCTTGGCAGGGGAGCTAGCTCCCCGACCCAAGCTGAGCTCTCCATAGAGGAGGCTGGAGGGAGGACAAGGGCAAGGAGAGCTGAGGTCAGATAAGGGAGATTGTAGCACAGTGGGGTTCTGGATGATGGAGCCCCATGTAGATGGAGACAGTGGGGTTCTGGATGATAGAGCCCCATGTGGACGGGGACAGCGGGGTTCTGGATGACGGAGCCCCATGTGGATGGGGACAGTGGGGTTCTGGATGA
This sequence comes from Antechinus flavipes, assembly GCF_016432865.1. NCBI lineage: Eukaryota > Metazoa > Chordata > Mammalia > Dasyuromorphia > Dasyuridae > Antechinus > Antechinus flavipes. The sequence goes on from NC_067398.1 coordinate 726,086,539, forward strand.
TGGAGCCCCATGTGGACGGGGACAGCGGGGTTCTGGATGACGGAGCCCCATGTGGACGGGGACAGCAGGGTTCTGGATGATGGAGCCCCATGTGGACGGGGACAGCAGGGTTCTGGATGATGGAGCCCCATGTGGACGGGGACAGCGGGGTTCTGGATGACGGAGCCCCATGTGGATGGGGACAGTGGGGTTCTGGATGATGGAGCCCCATGTGGACGGGGACAGCGGGGTTCTGGATGACGGAGCCCCATGTGGACGGGGACAGCAGGATTCTGGATGATGGAGCCCCATGTGGACGGGGACAGTGGGGTTCTGGATGATGGAGCCCCATGTAGATGGGGACAGCGGGGTTCTGGATGATGGAGCCCCATGTGGATGGGGACAGTGGGGTTCTGGATGATGGAGCCCCATGTAGACAGGGACAGCCGGGTTCTGGATGATAGAGCCCCATGTAGACGGGGACAGCCGGGTTCTGGATGATGGAGCCCCATGTAGACGGGGACAGCCGGGCTCTGGATGATGGAGCCCCATGTAGACAGGGACAGTGGGGTTCTGGATGATGGAGCCCCATGTGGACGGGGACAGCGGGGTTCTGGATGATGGAGCCCCATGTGGACGGGGACAGCGGGGTTCTGGATGATGGAGCCCCATGTGGATGGGGACAGCCGGGCTCTGGATGGCCGAGGCACAGCTGGGCAAGCACAGCCGAATCGTAGCTGAGTCCCTGGCACCCCAAAGCTCAGCTCAAGCTCGCCTCCCCTCAGGTTTCCAGGGACCTTTTCTCCTTCTCAAAGGGCCACCTGTTGTTTAATCTCTGTCCAGGGGCCATCTCTCCCACCCAAAGAAGGTTGCCCCCTGGGGGGTGGGCTGGCACACAGCAGGTGCTTGGAGCACTGGACCGGAGACAGGAAACCGGATTCTAATCCTACCTTGTCCACACTGCGGGGCCCCAGTGCTTGCTTCAGTTTCCTCATCTGTAGAATGGGCACAATCCTAGCTCTTAAGGCCCGGGCTGGCGTGAGGACCCCTGACTGCAGGGGGCGCTCTGTATCGGTAGATAATGTCCTCCCCCTCCTTGGGAGCTTGACGGCCGTCTAAGTCAGGCTCTGGCCCCCGGCCCCCTCCGGTGCCCAAGCCACCTGTCGCCAGCCGGCGTCTCCCACTAGGACCGGGCCCCGCCATTTGTTCGTGTCCAACTCTTCCTGACCCCGCCGGGGATTTTCTTGGCCGCGACACCGGAGGGATTGGCCGTGCCCTTCTCCAGCTCATTTTACAGATGGGGAAACTGAGGCAAGGGGGTGAGGTGACTTAGCGGGGTATCACAGCTACCAAGGGTCGGAGGTTGGCTCTGCCTGACTGGGGCCCGGGCCTCCCAGAGAATGAAGTCGCTGCTGGCAGTAAAGCTGGGGGGTGCTGGCCCCGCTGCTGACAAGGCTTCTCTCGGCCTCCCTCAGGGATATCCTGGAGCGAGGCGGCTCCGCCGTGGACGCCGCCATCGCCGCCCTGGTCTGCACCTGTGTCCTGAACCCTCAGAGCATGGGGCTGGGAGGCGGGGTCATCTTCACTGTCTATGACGCCAGCACAGGTAGGTCCAGCAGGGTCCTGAGGCCCCTCCACGGCCCGGGGCATTGTGGGCCCCGCAGGAGCAGGCGCTCCCCCTCCCTCCCCCTTCTCAGGTCTCGGTTTCCTCTTTGAAGGAGGGGGGAGTGAGGCCCTTGCCTGGGGAAAGAGGGTCCCTGGCTGGGGGCGGGCGAGGCTGACAGTCTGTGGTCCCCAGGAGAGGTAGAAGTGATCAACGCTCGGGAAACCGTGCCCGAGGCCAGCCCCCGGAATCTGCAGGAGCGCTGCCGCAGAGACCAACCGCTGGGAAAAGGTACGGCCGCCAGCGCCCAGAGGCAGCCCGAGGAGGGCACCCTCCACACCCGATGGGCATCTCGTTCACAAATAGGGAAACTAAATCAGGGAGGCGCCCCCCGAGAGGCCTCCTGGAGCACTCTGGGACCTGGGATCAGCAGAGGAGGGTGGGGCCTTTGGGGGAAGCTCCAATCCCCAGCCCAGGCAGCTTCTCGGGGACTCCCTCCCCCCAAATGTTCTCCTGGAGGGGAGGTGGAAGGCACTGTGGGTGAGAGGCCTCTAGGGAAGTGCCGCAGAGAGCTGCGCGGCTCCCCATTTTTATCAGGGACTAAAGGGCAGGGATGTATAGGTGTCCAGTCTGCAGGCGACCGGAGTCTGGGAAGGGGAGCTGACACGTTGAATGCCGTGGTGCGGATTCGGAAAGCTCCTGACAGGCCGGAGCAGGGAGCTAGCTCGAATTAGGAAAGACTCCCCAATATAGAATGGCCAGAAATTAGGCAACAAATCCCTTGAAACAGAGCTGGGGGTCTAAGTAGACCACAAACTCCCTAAGAGCTGCCATTTGGCAGCTGTGGTCTTCTTCTTCTCTAAAACATAATGGTTCTCTGGGAGCAGGTTTCTTGGGGGTTTCTGGAGGCAGCCTTAGTTTCAGTTTAGTTCAGAGTAATAATCACTTCAAACGCAGCCAAACGTTTATTTTCTCCTTCCAAGTCTTGTCTCTTTCCTCGGGCCCGGTTAGCTTTAATAGAGGCCTCTCTCCTCCTTGGTTCCAAGAGCTCTTGCTTGTCTTTTGCCTCTGCCACCTTCTGCCTCTAGCTCACCTCCGGCTCCTGGCAATCTTCCAACCTGACTGACTGACTCACGCTCTTTTAATGCTCTTTTAGAGGTGTAAACTCAAAGGCTGACTCCTCCTCCCAGAGTGGGGTTATGGGAGGTGTGAATTCGTGATTCTCATACTGAATCCTGACTTGTGAATCTCCCAAAAGTGTGAGCTAATGTGTGTGAGCTAATGTGTGTGAGCTAATGTGTGAACTCTCAAAGGTGCAAACCCAAGCACCCAAGCACTGCTTCCATCCATTCCAGTGAGTTATCACCTTGTGTCAAATTCTGGCTCATAACAGGCAGCCAAGAAAGCTAAGGCTGCAGGCTTGCCCTCCCTCCCTGGACTTGCAGGCCCGCTGGCTCCCGCTTCCTCCTCCAAAGGGCCTGAGCCCTCCGGCCAACTTCTGCATTTGGCCAATTCTCCCACAGGCGTCTACTGGATTGGAATCCCGGGGGAGCTGCGAGGCTACCAGCTGGCACATCGGCGCCACGGCCGCTTGCCGTGGGCCCAGCTGTTCAAGCCCACCATCCGCCTTCTCCGGGAGGGCTTCCGCGTGCCCAAAGTCCTGAGCGCATTTCTCAACAGCTCGCTTAGCCTGGCCATAAATAGCTCCAGTCTTCGGTGAGCGGGCCCAGTCGGGGGTCGCAGGAGGGCAAGCCTCTCATTTGCAGACGAGGAAACTGAGACCCCTCAGGGAGGGGGGGCTGTAGGCAATGGGAGCCGCTGTCTCCTTCTGAGGTCTCCTTCTAGCAACCTCAAACCAGGGAATGTGCCCCCAGCCCCATCCAACTCTGCTGAGCAAGAGGGCCCACTCTGGTGTCCTGCTGCAGCCTTCCACTCTCACCCTGGGAAGTAGAGCCCCTCCCCACCCCCCAGCAACTTTCCAGGCTCTCCCATCTTCCGGGGAGAGCCTGACCACAGAACGGCTCATTGTTCCCAGCTGCCTCTGGCTTGAGATGCTTCGCAGGGGACCATGGGGGATGGGCCTAAGCTGGGGGTGCTGAGTGGGCGTCTCTGCAGTGGCCATGGGGAGACATTCTGGGGCAGAGAGTGTGGGGTGGGCTCATCCGGGAGGTCAGAGTTAGGAGCTGCCTGAGAGGGGCCTGTCCTAACCTGGGGCAAGGAGCACGGGCATTGTTGCCTAGGCCAGCCCTGGCGGGTGGCAAATGGCGGCCAAGGAGGCCAGCTTAAACTCAAGGAGAGGGGCCAGTGTCCGCACAAGCCTCCCGCGTGCAGGAGCCGGCCACTTTGTGGCCACCAAACAACAAGGTGAGGGACCGAGGAACCAGCACAGGGAACGGAGTCTTAGCAGGAGATGGGAACATCACCAGGTGAAAACCTGGTGTGGCCTGAGGGGGCCCTGGGCAGGCCAAAAACAGGAGGGCGGGTCAGTGAGATCCTAGCCTTTGGAAGTTCGACAATGAGGAGGAGAAGAGGAAGAGAAAGAGGAGGAGGAAGAAAAGGAAGAGGAAGAAGGAGGAAGAACAAAAGGAAGAAGAGGAAGAAAAGGAGGGGGAAGAGAAGGAAGAGGAAATGGAGGAGGGAGAAGAGGGGGTGGAGGCTGAGGAAGAGAAGGAGGAAGAGAGGAAAAGGAGGAGGTAGAAGGGGAGGATATAGGGGAAGAGGACAAAGAGGAAGAGGAGAAGGAAGGAGAAGAGGAGGGGAAGGGACAACAGCCCTTGGGAGGCAGGGGACAAGCTGTCTGAATGGGCCTGGCAGGGATCACGCCCATCCGTGGGGCATTATGAGGGGACCCTGCCCTGATGGAGCTCAGAGTTCCAGCCCAGGCTTTGCCGCTGGGTCTCTGTGGGCCTGGGCAGTGACCCTGCCCTCCCTCGGGTTCCCTGGTGCCCTCACGGTAGGGCTGCTCCTCTCCTTCTAGCCAGCTGTTCTTCAGGGGACAAAAGCCGCTGGCGGAGGGGGAGCTCCTGCAGTGGCCGGCGCTGGCCCGCACCCTGGAGGCGGTGGCCGAGAAGGGCGCCGACGAGCTCTACGAGGGGGCCCTCGCCGAGGATCTCCTGGCCGACCTTGCCCTGGAAGGTGGGCTTCCCGCCCCCACCCTGACTCGGCCTCCTGGGCGGGGCCCAATGACGGGCGCTCCCCTCCTCCCCAGCTGCTTCTGCGGCCGCTCTGTGCGCCTGCGGAGGGCCATGGCCTCCAGCCCTGAGACCACCTCGAGAAGAAGAGACCAGTGTTTGCAGGATAATTAGGCCCATTTCCTGGAACGGGGCTGAGGCTGTGGGGGGAGGAGGGGAGGGGGCGGGGAAGCTCCCGGGGCTGTCTCCTTCCCCATGAGCCCAGAGCTCTTACCCTCCTCCCCAGCCCTGCGACAAGAGAGCCTGGGGAGCACCAGCAGGCTCTGGGGGGCAGGGAGAGGGTGAAAGGCTGTGTCCTGGGCTCTCTCCCTCTCTCCTGGTTTCTGGCGCTTCCTCACTAGGCTCAGAGGGACATTGGTGTTGGGAAGGCAGGAGGTCAGTCAGTGGCTCAGCCAGCACTTATTAAGTGCCTGCTGTATGTGTGCCCAGCCAGCATTTATTAAGTGCCTGCTGTATGTGTGCTGGGAGTCCCAAGGCCTGTGTCCTCCTTCTCCCCAGGAGGGCTGAACTGTGACTCAGTGGCCAGCAGGGCGGCATGGGCAGAGGAAGGGCTGGGGGGGGGGGGGGGGCTTCTTTGCCGAGTCCTTGGGGGAGGGGGCGCTGGGGGCAGGGCAGCCGGAAGAAGGCTGGGGCTTCTGGAGCTGAGGGGACCCAGGGCCCACTTGGGTGGGCCGTTCCCTGCCCTGCGCGGCCCGGGAGATGGGAGGCGGGGCTAGAAGTGAGTCCCGCCCCTTCCCCCCCTCAGGGAGCCAGCTGACCAAGGAAGATCTGGCCGGTTTCCGACCCGAAGTGGTCAAGCCCCTGGCCCTGAACCTGGGGAACTACACTCTGTACTCCCCCCCACCCCCTGCAGGAGGCGCCATCCTCAGCTTTGTCCTGAATGTGCTCCAAGGTGAGCTGGGAGGGGGGAGGGGGGACACGGAGCGGGGGGGCCGGGAGGGCAACCTTGGATTCCCTGTGGGCGGGGTCAGGTCAGGCTCCTCCCCGTGGGAGAAAGCTTCCTTTGGCCTTGGGCGGGAGGGGCTGAGCCGGGCAGATGGGGCTCGCTGCACCTGGAGTCAGGAGGGCCTGAGTCCCAAGCCAGCCTCGGACACTAACTGGCCAAGACCCATTGTCTGCCTCAGTTTCCTCATCTATTCCGCAGCCTCCCTCACAGAGTGGTGAGGATCTAATGAGATAATATTTGTAAAGCATTAGTGCCGGGCTCAGCATGTAGTAGGTGCTCAATAAATGCTTGTCCCCTTCTCCCCTCAATTTTCTCAGGGCGGCTCAAGGCGAGGTCCTGAGGAAGCAGGGGAGGAGGAAAGGGTTGCATCAGGATCTGCAGTGAGTTAGAGCTTAATGAGGAAGGAGAGTAGGAAGTCACAGAGAGACCTGGAGGGACCCGAGTCAACGAGCATTTATTAGCCTCCTAATGTGTGCCAGGCTATGCTAAGCACAAAAGAAGGCCCCATCCCACAATCCAGTCGGGGAACCATGTGCAAAGCAACCTACAAAAGCGCGCGCCACAGTCCGGGTGTGAGGAGGGGAGCAGTGCCAGAGCAGAGAAGAGGTAGTGAGCACCCTGTCAGCGGAGGTATTCAAGAGGCTTGTGGTAGCTGGTGTTTCTGTGTAGGACACGTTGGGCCGGACGGTCCCAGCTCTCGGCGACTTCCCCTCCCGGCATTTTCCTGGCACCGACTTCTGTCCCCCTGACGCCCGTCCCCCGGAGGACCTTCGGCCCGGGGACACTCAGGCGCCAGCGGATGCCCAGGCCGGCCCCCTCCCCTGCCAGGCCCCTCACCCAGGACGGGCGCAGTTCCCGCCATGACCACAAGGTGGTGCTGGAAGCTGGCGCAGGGGCCGGAGCCTCGGGCAGGGGGCCCACCCAGGGGCTCCAGCACGGCCCTTTCCCTCTGTCTCCAGGCTTTCGGTTCTCCCAGGATGCCCTGGCCCAGCTCGAGGGGAAGGTCAGCACCTACCACCGGATAGTGGAGACCCTGAAGTTTGCTAACGGGCTCAGGTGGAAGCTGCGGGATCCTCGGAGCTACCCAGAAGCCCCGGTGAGGCCCCCCTCCGGCCCGGCTTGGGCGCCCCCAGGCCCAAGGACCCATCTGGCAGAGGGGGAAGTTGAGGCTGGAGAGAGGCAGGGACGGCCCGAGGTCGCCCAGTACAGGTGGTCCCTGGAGCTCCAGGAGGTTCCCGGGGCCCCTTTGGGGGAGGGGCAGCGGAGAAGGGCAGAGATCCCGGAGGGCCGAGCCCCTCCCCCGAGCCCTCTCCCTCCTCAGGGAAGCAGGGTCCCTCTCCCGGGGCTCACCGGGCTGTGGGCCAGGGGCCACCCCGGGAGTGTCCGCGGTCGGAGCCCGGGCTGCCAGGACTGGGACCCAGGACGCCCCTCTCCCTGCCCCCTGCTGGCCCCCCTCCCCTAGTGCTCAGACCAGGGCTTCCGTCCTTTCCTGAGCCTGCTGGAGCGCACTGTCCCCCTGGTCCAGCCGAGCTGGGTCACCTTCCCTCCCTGGGCTGCCTCCGTCTCCTGGTCTGTAAAGTGGGGGAGGGGGCTCCTCTCGCCTTGGAGGGGCCTCAGCTGCCCCCTCCCCCTGTAGGACATTTACAAGGAGCTGCTGACAGAGGAGCTGGCCCAGGAGGTCCGGGACCGCATCGGCCCCCGGGGCGACCACGCCCCCAGCTACTACAACGTCAGTGCGCGGGCCGGGCCGGAGGCGGGTACCTCCCACGTGGCCGTCCTGGGCGCCGACGGCAGCGCCGTGTCGGCCACCAGCACCATCAACATCCCGTGAGCGGGGGCGGGGTTTGGGGCGGGGCGAGGGTGGGGCAGGGGCGGGGCTTGGGCGGGAGGCGGGACCTCCCACGTGGCCGTGTCCGCCACCAGCACCATCAACATCCCGTGAGCGGGGGCGGGTCTGGGGCGGGGCGAGGGTGGGGCGGGGCTTGGGCCGGAGGCGGGACCTCGCACGTGGCCGTCCTGGGCAGCGCGGTGTCCGCGACACCAGCACCATCAACATCCCGTGAGCGGGGGCGGGTCTGGGGCGGGGCGAGGGTGGGGCGGGTCTTGGGCCGGAGGCGGGACCTCGCACGTGGCCGTGTCCACCACTAGCACCATCAACATCCCATGAGCAGGGTGGGGTTTGGGGCGGGGCGAGGGCGGGGCGGGGGCGGGGCAGACAGCAGTCTCCCCCTGGGTGCGCACACGTGGGCACCACATGCACACACCACATACATGTGTGCTCATGCGCACTCTTCCCACATCCAAACGCACACATACGTGCGCATTCACACCACACACGGGCACACACCGCATGGACACGCCCCCAGCCCCTCCTTAGGCATCACGTGGCTCCTGGAAATCTGCCCCGGAACGTGGTCCGCTCCCCTCAGACCAGGGCCCGGTTCCACCAGCCGTGGCCTCCCAGCCTTCGTGGTACAGGCACCGGGAATGACCTACGGGCACCGGGAATGACCCACGGGCACCGGGAATGGCCCACGGGCACCGGGAATGGCCCGCAGGCACCGGGAATGACCCGCGGGCACCGGGAATGGTCTGCGGGCACCGGGAATGGCCCGCGGGCACCGGGAATGGCCCGCGGGCACCGAGAATGGCCCATGAGCACTGCTTCCAGAGACCTCTCTCCCCTTTCCCTCCAGCCCCGCTGCTTCTCTCCGCCCAGGTTTGGCTCCATGGTGTATTCCCCAAAGACTGGGCTCATTCTCAACAACCAACTACTGGACTTCTGCTGGAGGGAGACTCCAGGCTCCAGCAAGCTGCTGGATCCAGGTAAGCTTGAGCTTCTAGTGGGCGCTTACTGTGTGCATGGGATCCCTTCCCGGAGCCGCGGGAGCCCGGGAGCGAAAGGAGTGCTCAGACTGGGCTAAGCGACCACCGACTGGGGGAAACCCCGTTAAGCCTGTATGCGGGGTACCCGCGGGCTCTGGCTGCTTAGTCACTCTAAAGGGGTGATCCCAAATGGCTTCCAGAGTGGTCCGGCCGACCGGCAGCTCGCCCAGGGGCACCGGGGACCGAGCGGCTCCGATGGCGGCTGTTGCCATGTTGTGGAATCGTCACCAATGTGCTGGTATGAGGCGAAACCTCAGGGCTGTGGACTCGAATCACGACTCTTATTAGTGATTTGGAGTAATCTCTTATTCCGGCTCACAACCCGCAGTTCCCTGGGGGACGATTTTTTCACACCCTTTGCTGGTCCTTTGTCTTGTGCTGATTCCTGTCCTGTCTCGGTGCCAGACCCTCATGAGGGATCCTTAGTGTAAAGCTCCCTTCGGCAAGGAACGACGGACGGCACTAATCTAGGGCCCAGTCGGTTTGAAAGGGGTGAAAGCTGTACAGGAAGTGGAGCGGGCTGCCCGGGGCCCCTCAGCTTTTTTTGGCTGAGCCAAGTGGGGTTAAGTGACTTGCCCAGGGTCACAGCTGGTTAGTGTTAAGTGTCTGAGGCCAGATTTGAACTCAGGTCCTGCTGACCTCAGGGCTGGTGCTCTAACCACTGCGCCACCTAGCTGCCCCTTGTCTTTATACTATTAAGCAGACCCAGGTCTACCAATCCATAGGATAAGGGCTGCCTGCTGGCTTAGGGACCCCAAGGAGGCTGCCCTTGATCCCCTTCGGGAAGCCCCACGCCTCTTTGAGGAGTGTTTGTCTCTAAGCTCACCCCTTTGTCTTGTTGAGGGGTGGACTCTCAGCCCCCTCCCCCCGGAGAGGCGGAGCTACCCTTGGCTCCCGGGTGGACTCTGCCATCACTGTTCCCAGTTTGCTTCCGGGACACTCACGAGGAGTCCAAAGTCGGCTCACCTTTGGTACCGCAAACCTTTGGTGCAAAGAGCCAGAGGAAGTGGGCTTGAATTTTGAAACACGGCCAGTGTAGACGCTGACGCGCCATACCGCACAGAGCACCGGGCTTGGAACGCAGACAAAGCCAGCCTCGGACACGTGGTGACTGTGTGACCCTGGGCAAGCCCTTAACCCTGTTTGCCTCAGTTTCCTCCTCTGTAAAATGAGCAAACCACTCTGGCGTCTGCGCCAAGAAAACCCCTAATGGGGGCACGAAAATCAGACACGGCTGAAAAAGAGCCAAACTACAATAGACACGAATACTGGAGACTGGTCCGGACTCTGCTGAGGTGGCCGTTTCCTGAGTAAATCATGGCAGGGTTTTCACTCGGCGCTGCTCTTCTCATCTGAAGGGAGGGTGATTTCCAGGATTGCCCATTCCCACGGCCGGGAGAACCCCAGAGGGACCTTCTAAGAAAGGGCCACGAGAGAGCTTGATCTTCGTTCCTTTCCCCGTGTTGTGTTCCGGCTTGGAGAAGACTCTGCAAATCCCAAGTCTAGGACTAATGCGGCTGAACTCTGCAAAGTGATTGTGACTTAAATCGTATTACCGGGCTCAGGAAAGCAGAGAAAATGAGGCAAATACTGGATTGGGTCTTGGCCGGCCCGTGCCCCGTGGACTCTTCCAAACACCAAGGAGCCCGTCCCAAAAGCCCTGGACTTGCCCAAAGCGCTCCCGAGCTCTCTGGTCTGGGGCTCTTGCCAGTCACCCCCTCAGATTTGCCAACGGCAGCAAATAGGAAGACCCTGGATGGGAGGGAGAGAAAGCGGGAACTTGAGGACCCTCACCTACTTTATCACCAAGAACATCCTTTTCGAGTCATTCAATCAGCCCAGAACGTCCTTCTTGAACCAATCAATCAGAGGCACTGACAAATCATCGATTATTTGGAGGGAGGAAACAGCTCCGCCCAGGAGGGCATGGGGAGCTCACAGAGACCCAGTCATGCCCGTGGGGTAGAGGAGCAATGAGGCCAGAAGAGCAGGACTGGGGTGTCAGGGAGCTACGCCACACTGCGCCAGCGCGTCACTGGCAGGGGAGGCCCCATGTCCTCCCCTCCTCTCTTCTTTGGCCAGAGGAAGGTCATGAGGACATAAGAAGGTCAGATTCTGGACTGCTCGTCGGTGTCCTGGAGCATCCTGGGAGCAGTGATGACTCTCCGGAGAGTTTAGGACTTCTCTAACAGCAGCCACAGACAAGATGGACATAGCGACTGTGAAGAGAACAGCAGGAAGGAGAACGTTGAGAGGACCCACAAGGGGAGGAAAGGAACGTTGAGAGGACCCACGAGGGGAGGAAAGGACTTCTGCCCGGCCAAGGGCTGGGAATCACCTGCTTTGCCTTATGAGCCTCCTGAACGCCACCTGTTTGTGGGAGACGTCCCGACCTTTTGAGGAGAGCTTCTGTACACAGCGCCTTACTGTACGGCCCTAGCAGATACCTTTTCTAACAGCTAATTAACTCTGGCTGGCTCATAGACGGCGACTGATTATCCAGGGGTAGCTCGCTGGCGGGGGCTCATGAGCACCCGCAGTAGACCAATGCCTCCAACCCCTCAGCATTGCCCTAGCGCCCCAAGGGCCGGTGGGGCTTCCTCCCCTCCTGCGCTTCTGCCCAGCCGTCCTTGTCCTTGTCCCACCCGGGTCACTGCATCTCCCATGTCTGCCTCGGCCTCTTACGCGGCTCAAGCAAACCCTTGTCTATAGGTCAGATGGTTCGTTGGCTCCATTAAGCTCCTACTAAGTGTGGCTCAGAATAAAGAGAAGTGGAGGAGCCCCTGTGCCACGAGGGAGGGGAGAGTAAATCGTGCCCCAGCTGGAGCCAGCGACGCTCTCCTCCACCCAGCAGGGGCGGCGAGCCCCCGTTCTCATCCGTAGCCCTCTGCGGCAGAGGGAGAGCTCCCAGCTGAAGGCAGGCGGCCCGGCTGAGCAGGGTCCCCGGCTCTCAGCAGGAGGCTTGCCCCTCCCCACGGAGACTGCACAGGGCCATTTTGGCTAGCTTGGGCCATCCACGCTGGGCTGTGGGGGCCCTGGGGGGAGGAAGCCCCTCTGGGCGTCTGCTCCTGGGGAAGGGGGGCTTCTGAGGTCAAGGAGGACCTGCTGGTCAGTGAGATCGAGTTTCTCTGCCAGTTCCAGGGGAAAGGCCCCCCTCTTCCATGGTCCCATCCATCTTGATCTCCAAAGATCAGAAGTCCCTGCTGGTGATCGGGGGCTCCGGAGGACAAATGATCATTCCAGCCACTGCCTTGGTGAGTGAGGCAGCCTGCGTGTCTCCCCTGCCCTCCCTCCCCATGCCCAAGCCTGGTAGCCTAGTGGTTAGGGGCACTGGTGGCCCTGGGGCATCTAGGCCGCCCGGCCCGAGGCAAGCAGATGAGGCCGTTGCACCCGCGCTGGGCCGAGTGGCTCGCTGTTAGGCCTCTGGAGTGGCCGTGGCCTGCCTTCTCCCTACAGCAAGGGCACCCGCAACACTCCGTGGGCCCGAGGGCCTCCCCCGGCAGCACAGGCCAGCCTTGCCCAGAGCTGGCGTCCATGCCCGGCGGCGCGGGCAGTGCCCAGGCCGGCTCATCCCTGCTGCCGCTTCCTCCTGTCCCCAGGCCATCGTGAACAACCTGTGGTTTGGTCTGAACCTTCATGACGCCATCAAGGCAAAGATTCTCCACGTGCGGCCCACAACCAAGCTTCTCTTCGAGCCAGGGTTCGACGAGGTGAGTCTCCGGGACCTTGGTCCTTCCCCGCCCACTTCTCAGGTGTCCCGGGTGCCCTCGTCCTGAAGGGGCTGTGGGGGGGAGGGGAGAGGGGGAGCTCGCTCATGGAGCGGCCCGGGACAAGGGCAGCTCTGGGGCCAGCTCTCCCCTCCTGCTGCAGGAGATCAAGAACGGGCTCATTCGCCGTGGACACGAGGTAGAAGAAGTCAGCTTCTGGCTGAATGTGGTCCAGGCCGTGGCCAAGGACGGGCCGGGCTGCATTCACGCCGAATCCGACCTGAGGAAGCTGGGGGAGGCAGCTGGCTACTGAGCCGGGCCTGGACCCCGTCCGTGGCCACCTGGCCAGCAAGAGCCCATCCCAGAGACCCGGCCCCGCGGCCGCCGGGGATCGCGGCTCTGCCTCGCGTCTGCCCGTCCCCCCAGCTCGGGAGCCATCGGACCCCGGCCGCTCGGGGCTCCCCAAGAGCGGTGACGGCTGAGGGGGCGGAGCCTCTCCTCCCCCCTCCCAGCCCGGCCCCGGGCTGACATTCATTGCCACTCAGTTGTTCTGAGTTTAGTGAAAGGAGAACGATGGAGTGGTGAGGGGCACCCATCCCCGGCCTCCTTGGGAGCAGTCGGGACCTTCCCGAGATGGATCAGTGAGGTCCGAGCTCTGGCTTCCGCCTGACCTGGAGAGAACCGGTCTGGACTGACCGTGAGGGGCTTCTCCTCAGCGGCTGACACTCAGGGATCTGTCCCCCAAGGCCCCAGATCTGTCCCCACAGGTCCCAGATCTGACCCCGAAGGCTCCGGATCTGACCCCGCAGGCCCCAGATCTGACTCTGAAAGCCCCAGCTCTGATCCTGAAGGCCCTGGATCTGTCACCACAGGCCATTCCAGGTGCCCAACCTGTGGGAAACTTCCCTTCTGGCCAATCAGCCAACTTTGATTAAATATTTCCATCACTCCTTGTCCTGTTAGCTTTTTGGGGGCCCCCATTTGGGGGTTTCTTGGCAGAACCGGGGTGGTTGGCGTCTCCTTGTCTGGCTCATTGTACAGATGAGGAAACTGAGGCAAACAGTGACGTGATCTGCCCAGAGTCACACGGCCGGTCGGTGTCTGAGGCCAGATTCGAACTCAGGTTTTCGCAAGTCCCAATCTCCTGCACACCCGGCCGCCCCTCCCCCGTTAAGCCCCTACTACTGCCCACTTACACTGTGGGCCGCATTAGACATCCAAGTCCCTCCTTCCGAGGAGCTTGTGGTCTAAGGGGGGAGCGAACAGAGGGGACAGGAGGGAGGGAAGGCTGCAGGGTGTGGGGGAGGCTTCCGCAGGAGGCGGGACTTTAGATGGGACTGAAAGGAAGCCGGGGAGCCAGGCTGCGAGGAGAGGGGAGGCTCCCCAGGCCCGGGGGCAGCCAGAGGGGCCGGCGAGTCAACAGAGGCTGGCGTGGGGGGCAGCCGAGGCCATGGCATTGAGCAGCGCGTGCGGGGGCAGGGGTGCACGTGTGAGGGTGTGTGCCCGCCTGTGAGTGTGCAGGTGTGTGCGCGTGTGAGTGTGCAAATGTGTGCATGTGTGAGTGTGCAGGTGTGTGCGCGTGGGCCTGTGGAGTAGACTAGAAAAGTGGGGGAGCCCATTCCAGATGCCAGAGCCGGGCAGGGCACGGATCCTCCGCCCGGCCACAAGGGACTGCAAAGGCCCCGGCCAGTGGGAATCCTCCAGGAGCCAGAGCTCCCGCCTGCCCCCGCGGCCCCACCCTCATTCCTTGTCTGGGCTGGGCCTGGGGGGGAGAACTAGCTCCATTAAGATCGCCAATGATGACCTTTGGGTAGTGCTTCCCACGTGACAGGCACCTGCTACATGCTTTATAAGCATCATCCCATTTGATCCCTAAGACCCTCCTGAGAAGTAAGGGCTGCTCTCATCCCCATTTCACAGATGAGGAAACGGAGGCCAGGGCTCACGTGGCCAGCGGGGTCTGCTGCTGGATTCGGCCCGAGGGCTTCCTGACCTTAGGCCCAGGACTCTGACTGTGCCGTCTCTGGGCGTTCAGTCCCCCCTCCCCCCTCATCCCTCAGTTCTGTCCTTGCCCAGAGCCTCCCCTCCCCCATGCCTCGGGAGTTCTCCGAGTCTGTGGTAACAGCGGGCCAGGGGCGGGTCAAGCCTGAAGCCCCCCTCCCCCCTCCGGGGCTCAGGCCACAGCTCCCGTGATGCCGAAAGCCTGTGCTCTCTGCCCGGGGCAGGCCGCCCTCCTGGGAGAAAGTGCTGCTGGCGGCCGGGGCAGCAAGTCCTGCTCATCCCCCACCCCCACCCCGGCTCTCACGTGAGGGATCAGGACTCGGGCCAGCTCCTCCCGCCCCCTTCCCCGGGTTAGGCAGAGCTGGGGGCGCAGCTCAGGCAGGCGCAGCTCAGGCAGGCGCAGCTCAGGCAGGCACAGCTCAGGCAGGCGCAGCTCAGGCAGGCACAGCTCAGGCAGGCGCACTCGGGCCGGGGGAGGGAGGAGACAGCCCACCGCCTCGTGGGGGAGCGCTGAGTCGGCCACCGAAGCCTCGCTTAATTGTTGCTCTGGCTGCTCAGCATCGCCACCCTCTGCCGGTCTTTTTCCCTGGGATTCACAAGATCCCTAAGGAAGCCCCAAGCCCTCCCTCCCCCCGAGGATGCCCCAAGCCCTCCCTCCTCCCGAGGACGCCCCAAGCCCTCTAAGCCTACCAGGTCCTCCCCTGGGTTTTCTCCCCCGGGGCTTCCTGGGGTCCTGAGATCCCATCTCCCAGTCGGGACCCCTGCGGGGGGGGAGAAGGAGGGGAGGCAGAAGGTAAGCAGGACAGTGCCCCACTCGTGGAGCGGGAGGCGGGGCACAAACTTCCCAGGGCGTGGCCCTGTGGCTTCGGGACCAGAAGGTGGCCGGTTACCTGCTCCCCTCTGGCTCTAGGAATCGGGAGTTTAGCAAAACCAAAAAAAAGGCGTGTCTGGGGACAAAGTGCCTCGGCCTCCGCCTGGGGCAAGCTTTAGACCTGAGGTGGGAAGATCAAAAGGCAGCTGGGAGGTGACCCGGGACCTGCAGGGGAGCATTGCCTCTGTCTCCTCCAGTCCCCTCCGGGGCCATGAGGTCATTCAACAGGCATCAAGAACTGGTTCCTACAGGAGTGAATGGAGACCCTCCTGAGGGAAAACATGGACGGGCGGAAATGCCCGGCTCGGCGCTGGGAGCCCGGGGAGTCCCTCAGTAGGGCCTTGAAGGCGACTTGGGTTCCCAAAGCATTCCCAGCGTGACATCACCACTCCCCCCAGAGGCCGCAGCCACCCCCAGCCAGTGCACAGCTGAACAGTCCCGGGGTCTGGCGGTGACCCTTGGGGCCTGGCGGTGACCCTTGGGGTCTGGCGGTGACCCTTGGGGCCTGGCGGTGACCCCCGGGGCCTGGCGGTGACCCCCGAGGTCTGGCGGTGACCCCCGGGGCCGGGCTTTCTGTTATTCCTGTTCACGAGCCCCATCGGGGTGCTCCCGATCGATGATGAGCCGGTGAGCTCAGCCGCTTCTGGGAAAGGGCATTTGCTCAGGGAGCATCACAAAGGGCAGTCGGCACAAAACCTTCTCCCCACGGGCTCACAGGGAGGGGGCGTCACCCTCTCGAAGCCTGGTCTTCCTCAGGGCTCGGTGCCGGGCCTCTGTATTTCACAAGGCGGCCTCCCCAGATCCCACGGAGGTAGTTAACACGTCTCTGCTGATGAGTCTCAGGCCGATCTTTCCCGTCCCGATCTCCCGCCGAGCTCGTCCCCCGTCTCCAGCCGCGTCTCGGACACTTCAAACTGCAGCCCCAGTGACATCTTGCACTGAGAGTGTCCAGACCGCTTCATTATCCTGCCCTAAGTCATCTCCACCTCCTCCTCCCATCACTTCCCAGTCCTCCCTGGTCCTCACATGGGGTCATCCCGCCCCTCCCCCCCGATATCCAACATGGCGCCCAGGCCTGCCCGTTGCCTCTGGAGCATCTCTCCTTACGTCGCCTCCGAAGCCCCTTCCCCCTCCGCCCCTGCCCCCTCCCCTGTGCATTCCTCCTGGCTCGTGCCCGGACTGTGGAAATAACTTCTGGGGGGCCCGGCAGCCTCAGGTCTCCGCCCACTGCAGCCCACCCTTCACTCGGACCCAAAGGGATTTCTCTAAAGTACAGCACTGACCACCCCCCCCCATCGCCTCTCGTGACTCCCTGTCATCCCTTAGATCAAATAGAAGCTGCTCTTTGGCATTCAAAGCCCTTCACAGCCCAGCCCCTTCCCCCTTTCCGCTCTTCTTCCCGCTTGCTCCCTCATGCTGCTTGTCATCTGTCCTTCACTTCTGGGGGGACCCGTGGCACCTCGGGGGCATCTCGACTTGGACAGGAGTTGATTTTAAGTGAATAGAGCTGCCCAAAGTCATCAGTCTCACCCCGTAGCCAGAGCGATGGAAGGTCAGGGGTGAGACACAGGCTGGGACAACTGGCAACCGGCCAGGATGCGGCGGGCGACCGTGGCGTCTTTGAGGTCCAACGGAGTCTGGGCGTTCCGCGGGGCCCGCTTCAGCCGCCTCCTGGCCGTGCTTCCTTCCGCCCTCTCCGCTAGAAGTAGTCTCCCGGGATGGGGCAGACGTCCCCTGCCTCGCCAATGAATTTGAGGCCCATCGGTCACCCCTAGTGGCGCGTGGCCAGTGTGCACGCTCCAGCTCCTAGGAGCCGCAGGTAAGAAGTGAGCGTCAGGTGGACCCCAAGGTGCAAGAACAGCCCTCACGCCAGAGGCGCTAGTCTTCCTCAACGGCCGCACACCTCTGACCCTGTCCTCCTGATTGTTCCCTCAACAAGACCCTCGATTTCTCGCTCTGGCCACTCTCCCTGGCTGGAGAGGCTCTCCCTTCTCCACTCTGACCACCGACCTCTCAGGTTTCCTGGGGAATTGGCAGCTGCGTCTGCCAAAGCGGCAAAAACCAGCAGGGAGCAGGAAAGAATAGAGGAGCAGAAGAAATGGGGTGCAATGTTGGAAGAAGACTGGGAGAAGACCTGTTAGAGGTAAAGGAGCACCAAAGGAGGAGGAGTCTGACTCTGTGTCACCTGGAAGCTCAAAAGTGGGATCCTGAGGAGATGACATTTGTAATGTCTGGCACAGTTAGCACTTAAATGTTTCCTCTTCCTTCTCTCTTCCTTCCTTCTTTCTTTTTCATTTTCTTCTTTCCTTCCTTCCTTCTATTCTCCCTCTCTTTTCTTTCCTCCCTACCCCTTCTTTCTTCTATCCCTTCCTTCCTTCCTTCACTTTCCTTCTTGTCTTTCTCCCTCCCTTCCTTTTTCCTTCCCTTCCTCACTTCTTTCTTTCTTTCCTTCCTCCCTTTTGTCTTCATTTCCTTTTTTCCTTCCTCTCATCTTTCCTTCTTTCTTCCCTTCCTTCCCTCCCTTCCTCTCTCCCTTTCTCCTTCCCTCCCTCTCTTCCTTCCTTCCTTCCTTCCTTCCTTCCTTCCTTCCTTCCTTCCTCTTCCTTCCTTCCTTCTTTCCTTCCTTCCTTCCTTCTTCCTTCCTTCCTTCCTTCCTTCCTTCCTTCCTTCCTTCCTTCCTTCCTTCCCTCCCTCCCTCTCTTCTTTCCTTCCTTCCTTCTTTCTAGAGCTGCCTCTTCAGGTCTTTCTCACACAGACTGGAAGAACACTGGAGTTTCATAAGGCCCAGGAGAAGTGAGAGTCAAAGAGAAACTGAGTCACTGCAGAGACACCAGGCCCAGAAATCAGGGACTGTCCAGGTCTGAAGCCAGGCTGTCTGGGATCACCCGACTGCCTGTCACTAGGAAGCCTGTTTTGCGGCCCCCCCTCCCCTCCCAGAGCCACCACCCCCTTGCTCTGTGAATAGGGGCTCTGTCTATAAAGGTCAGAGCGAGATCAGACTGCCAGAATGGAGGTCACGTGGCCTGGGGTCTGTGCCAAGGCCCGGCCTGGCCAGGCAGCTTAATCCTGAGGCCTGTGCCAGTCCCAGGCAGGGCATCTATTCCCACCAGCCCCTTCTGTGCAGCACAAGACTAGTCAGCGATCCAAACTCTGGGTCATCCTCAGCCCCACTTTCACCCAGTGTCCCCGGTCCTCCCCAGGGCAGGTCCTTGTGAACTTGACCCTGGCCCGCAAACCTGCCCCCTGGCAGCCTCAGCCCCTTCTCACTGCTTTCTTATCAGATCGGGCCCAGGTCCCCCCAGACCATTTCTATGCCTTCATTGTTCTACTGAAGATGAAGAAGCGCACGAGGGCCCAAAGTTTAGGGTTAGGCTCAGGGCCGGCCCCGGAGCCTGCTCTTCTCCAGCCCGATTCCCCACTCTTCCTTCCTGCACTGCCCGTTCCAGGCAAACGGCTGTTCACCATACAAAATCCTCCATCTTGTGTTTCTGAAACTTCTGTGCAGCTGGGCTTGGTGACCCAAAAGGCCCGTCCTTCCGCCCTTCCAGCTCCTTCCGGCCTTTCTCAATGGCCTCATTGGGGCGCTCTCTGATTGACAGAGCTTTGTACAACTCCTGCCCCATGTTGTATCCCCGGGGAAGCTCCCTGAGGACAAGGGCCATCTCCCTTTAGCCTCTGCATCCCCAGCACCAGAGATATGCTGGGCACCCATGTTGGAACCCTTACAAACTGCTAACTCATTAGAGTTGATAGATTGTTGATCTGATCTTACAAGAAGATGTTTTGGGCCAGAACCTGAAACAAGGTACTAAGTAGGACTAATTAATACAACGCTTGTGTTCACACCTTTACTCGTTGGAGTTCACAAGTTTGGGAGAGTCACAAAGTAAACTTTGTAACTTTGTGAATTCACATCTCCCTTAAAGCTCTTAGGGCCAGAGAGCACTATGGGAGAAAACCCACAATCCCATTCTCTCAGAAGAGTCAGATATAAGCCAGTGAAGAGAGATTCTGCAATATATTTTCCACTTGGCTGGCTGGTGGCGGAAGAGAGTTCAGCTGGATTGGAGAGGAGCACTCTGGTGCGGACACAGAGCACTCTGGGAGATTGAGGGCCAGAAGCCCTTTCTCAGAGGCAAGGCAGATTCAACTTGGAGCTGAATTGGAGGCTGAAGAAAGCAGAGGCAGAGGCTGAAGGACAAAACCTTTGCATTTGGAGACATTCGGAGGGCTCTAAGCTAACCGGGCTATATTGGAGGCAATAAAACATCTGAACTTTTATCACCTGGCTGCGTTTTGAGAAGAAAAAGATCACCACACACCCAGAAGGGCTTAATCAAGCCAATGGTGATCACCACTTCTCACCCCATCCCACCTCTGCCCTCTCCCCCCAGGTAGGCTGCCTCCTCACCCCACCCTATCCCATGCCCCCTTCCCCCAGGTAGGCCTGCCTCCTCACCCCACCCTATCCCATGCCCCCTTCCCCCAGGTAGGCCTGCCTCCATCCTTTTTTCTCTCCATATAAAAGCTTCTGGGGACAAAGAGAGGGACCTGGGCTGAGAAGGACAAGTACATGCTGGGAGATGCTGCTGCTTCAGGATGTCCTCCTCTGTCAGGGGCCAGGAGACTGAAGGAAAGGGGCCAGGCTGCTCCTTAAGTATCTGGATGGGGCTGACCGCTCTCTGATGACCGCCTACAGCCACTAGATCCTGGGTTAGCCTCAGCCCTTCGGCCTCGGGGGTGATCAGTGTTTGAAAGCCCCCTCCCGCTCTGGCTTTAGCGGCTCTGAGATCCAGAGGTCGCTTGGCTCTCCTTTTTTTCTTATTTTGAATTTGGCCTCCACAACTTTCCCTTCCTCTGTCCTTCCCTCCGTCCCTACTCAGCACCAGCCCCGGGACAAAAAAATCAAAAAGGGAGAAAAAACAGTCAGCAAAATGAGCCCATTAATGAAGCCACTCCACGTTCCACTTCCCCCTCTGCAGCCTCCCAGAAGGTGTCTCCAGACTCTCCTTTTCACGCCCACTTCCCTCCCTCTCCCTCCCCCCGCCTCTCGCCCCTGCCTTTCTCGGGCATCAGAAGCACAGAGCCCCCGGTCTCTCACAATGGTGTCGCCCTCCTCCAGGACCTCTGTCCGACCCCACATCCATCTAGGCCTAGAGCCCCTTGTGCCTCCAGGTGATTCCCCTTGGGTTCGTCTCGGCAGAACTGCCGGGGCTCCGTCCATCCTTGTTACCTTTGATGGCCTTTAATGCCCCCGTGGCCACACCCTAAGCTGCTGGTTCGGGCAGTCTGACGGGACCTGGCTACCAATAACTCCATTCTTCAGATGGACAAACTGAGGCTCAAGTGCTAAATCGAATTCTAAAGTTTGCATAGCAATCAGCCGCTCATTGAGGGGTTCTGTCACTCAAAGGGAGAGGGTGGGAAGGGAGGTCAGACTGGCCGACATTGACCTCTGACATGGTACCCATACCGACTTATTGGTATTGGTCTTATAAGTCTGGGTGATCCCGAGCTCCAGGGAAGGAGCCCCAAGTCTCCTGCACCTGACCCCTGGCTTCAGGGCCGGCATAAGAGAGTCTGACCCAGAAAAATAATCCAGCGATCTAAAGAGCCAGAGCAGCCGCTGTAACCCCGTCTCCTTCCACTCGCACTTGGTGATCTTGGGGAAGCGTTCTCCCATCTCTGGAGCGCGCAACTCGTCCATCCCCAAAACGGGGGCCTACGTTGTCACTTGATTTATGTACAGAATGTTCCCGGGCCTTTTGTTCCCGGAAGCCTATGGTTCCTTGGGCTCCGGGAAGGGGATTTTAGACCAGTTTTGTTTCCCTTGTTAGGTCTTGGGGCCAATTTAATGAGTCGCCCGTTAAATTAGCCGATTGTGTTCCCATTTCCTGCTCCCACACACAGCAAAGACCCCGTGTCTTCGGTGTGGAAGTTCCTGAGCCCCCACAGGCGGCAACGCCGGGAACACGGGGGCGACGAGACGGAGGGCTCGGGGAGTCGTTCAGGGGCCGGGAGGGGCTGGGGAGCGAGGTCCCGTCTGTGTGGGGCGGGGGGATCCAGTCGGGAAGGAGGAAAGCCGACAGCCCCTGTCACTCCTGGCCTTCTCCCAACAAGCCTGGCGACTTCCCGACCCCCCCCAGCACGGCCAGACTGGGGCGATGCTGCGGTGCGAGCAGGGCAGATGACAGAGGGGCCTTTGTGAGCTGTCCCAGCCCGGGCGGGGCCAGTCCCAGCCAGCTCTGTAGGGCCAGGACCCCCGTCTCCCAAACCGGGCCCCAGGCTCTCAAGGCCCGGCCTCAGCTCCCTCGCTGTGAGGCACAGGCCCCTCTGCCCGGGGGCGGCCCCGGCTCCGCTCCAACACCTCCCTGGGAACCGAGTGTAACAACCGCAAACCTGGGCTGGGGAGACCCGCGAAGCTGGGGCCACGTTCTGCCCCAAATGCAGCGCTGGCCACGGTCCTGCCTGAGAGCGAGGAGTACTGTCCTTATTGTTGCTGTTACCGTTGTCCATCACCCCTAGGAAGGCCCTGGGCCAGCCTCGGGGAAGCCCCCTCTTCTCAAACAGCCCAGTGCCAGGAGGGACATGCTCAGGAGGGTTGGGCGGCATTATTTGGGTTCAAAGCCCTTCATGAACACACACACGCAGATGCACACACACGCACTCACACGCACACACGCTCAGACACACACACACACACAGATGCACACACTCACATGCACACATTCACACATGCACACACACTCACACACTCACATGCAGATGCATACACACACATACACACGCACGCACACACCCTTTCCAGTCTTCCGAGACTGTTCCCCTTCATGGACTGATGTAGTGTGAGCAATGGCTTCCCAGCTGTTGCACAGTCAGTCAATAAGCACTGATTTAGCACCTACTGTGTGCTGGGGATTGTGCTTAAGCACTGGGCAGTGTTGTCGGCACACACGGGAGCCGCCCGACACCGACCGCTGGAGCTCCGGCCCAGACTGGATCTCCCCTTGGGAGGGGACGACACAAGGAGACCGACGGGCAGGTGCCATTCTCTGACCTCTGACCGGGAGGCTGTTGCGTTGTTTGACCTCTCTCCTCGACCTCCAACTTATCTCGTTCCCAGTCCCGACATCTGTAGATGCTCCGATCCGCAGCTGGGGAGGCTCTGGGGAACCGACCTGCCCCCCAGCACAGTTTCCCCACCCTGCACACCTGGAAAGCTCTGCCTCCGGCTTCCCGCACATCTCTCCCCCTTTCTTCAAGAGCCCTTTCCTCGTCCCCGGGAACACAGCGGCAGAGCCTCCCCAGTGTGGGTCTGTGGGTTCAGTTCTCAGTCCCTCGGTTTCTCTGTGATCACTTTTTTCTTCAGATATTTGCCAACCAATGCACTTTGTGAACTTTCTGGGTGTCCTCTGTTGGGATAATTGGCATTGCTCATTCCTGACGTTAAATTATGGGACAAGAAGAGAAGAGGAGCTGGTCACATGGTAAGGAAGAGGGCTGATGAGTGGATAGCCAGAACGCTCCACAAGTGCCCTTGAGATGGTAGGAGAGAGTAAGGAAGGACTCCATAACACGGGATAGATGCTCCGTGATGAACTCATGGGAAACAGAGGCAAGAGTCGCACGGACAGACAGACATTCTTGGAGCTATATTGTCGGAAGAATTTCAAATTGAAGAGCTCACTGATCAGGATATTTGAGTCCTTGAGGGAATCACCACGTAGCTCATTTTTCTTGCTTTTTCTCAATTCATTCAGTCTCTCTCCATTCATTTCCATATCCCCATACGTCTCTTTTTCTCATGGCACAACATGCCAGTGTGTTCATTATCATAATTTGTTTAGACATTCTCCCACTAAAAATCATCGATTTTTTATTTGCAACCAAAAAACCAAACTAAAATAAAAAACGTCCACTTGCAATGAATATTTTAGTATAGATGGCATCCTTCTTTCCCCTCACTTCCTTAAGCGTTCATGCCTCGCTTCTGGCTCTCTTGATCACAAAGTATGTGACATTTGTCACCTTTTGATAAATCTTGATACTAAATGACTTTTCAGAACACTTGGACCATCAGTTCAGAGCTACAGACTAGATCCATATTACTGTGTCTCTGTTACCTCCCCAGGGCTCTTTCCAGCTTCTGGGATTATCACTGGCAATCTGAAGGATTTAAGATGAAACTTCAAAGTTGAAATCTTTCATTTCTAAAAGCATCTTAATAAAGTATCTTCTGCCTGAACAAATGTAGCAAGAAACCCGTTTTATTAGTTGCACTGAGTTGTTCATTTAGGAAGAATGCCCAAGTTTCTTAAATCAACAAAGCTCTAGGTTTAGAATTGCTGATGTCTTGTTGCCTCTTTCAAACTGCCAATCATGCCCAGAGGCTTAATGGAGTCATCTGAGTCCTTACCCCTAACCTGAAGCCGAGAACCAGTAATAACTGGCATTGAGGCATAGGGGTCATTTAAAACTCTTGTTTGGCTTCTTAAAAGGATTTTTTTTCTTTAAAGGAATTTTTCTGCCATTTTCTTCTCAAACTCCTTTCACAGATGAGGAAACAGAGGCAGACGGGCGAAAGTGACTCGCCCGGGATCACACAGATACTAAGTGTCTGGGGCCAGACGCGTGTAAGTGACTCGCCCGGGATCACAGATACTAAGTGTCTGGGGCCAGACGCGCGTAAGTGACTCGCCCGGGATCACACAGATACTAAGTGTCTGGGGCCAGACGCGCGTAAGTGACTCGCCCGGGATCACACAGATACTAAGTGTCTGGGGCCAGACGCGCGTAAGTGACTCGCCCGGGATCACACAGATACTAAGTGTCTGGGGCCAGACGCGCGTAAGTGACTCGCCCGGGATCACACAGATACTAAGTGTCTGGGGCCAGACGCGCGTAAGTGACTCGCCCGGGATCACACAGATACTAAGTGTCTGGGGCCAGACGCGTGTAAGTGACTCGCCCGGGATCACACAGATACTAAGTGTCTGGGGCCAGATCTGGACTAGGGAAGATGAGCCTTCCCGACTCTGGGCCAGCACCCTGTGCACTATGGCGCCCCCTAGCGGCCCTACCCCTCTGTGGAGCGTCTTCCATCAGCCCTCCCCATTTCTCGTTTGGACGGAGTTGTGCGCATGTTGCTCCCACCCCACTCCCCCTCCACACCCCCCCCCCCCGTTAGATTGCTTGCTGTCTTGGGAAGGGGGGAGGTAAAGAGGGAAAAAAGATCACCAGAAATGACCGTCGGAAACTTCCTTCACACGTAATTGGAAAAATACCACTTTATTGGGAAAGTTTGCGCGCTCCCGTTGTGACCAGAGCCTCGGGTTCCCAGCGACGCCGATCTTGCGGAATCGGACCTTTCCCTCCCCAGACGCAGCCCCGCCGGGCGGGACCCCCTTCCAGGCGCACAGTGTCCCGACTCCCGGCCCTCTATCCGCTGCAGCGCCCCCTAGGCAAGTGTCCCGTCCTCTCCGGCTGTGCTGGCCACGGTCCGTGGTGCTGCCCCCGCCCCCGCCCGGCTCCTCCGCTGGCCAGGGAGCCCCCCAAGTCCTGGTTCTTCACCGAGAGGAGGAACAGCTTAGCCAGCAGAGGCCAGCGGGGGAGGGGCGGGGGGCCCGGCTCCCTGCTCGGGGAGCCCCCGCGGGAGAAGGAGCCTCTTCGGCGGGGGGAGGGTCTTCTCATTTCCGAGTCTCAGAAAGAGGCCAGCTCCTTCCAACGGGGGATGGGGAGGGGGGTGGGGCGGGAAGGGGAGGGGGTCGAGATAAAAACCACATTGGGATTGGCGAGTGACGTCATCCTGGGAACTGAGGTCGGATGTCAGGCTGGGGCTGGCAACAGACACAAGGCTGGGGGAGGATGGGGGGGGATGTGGCTCAGGTTAGGAATGGATGCCCAGGTAGGAGGTAAGCACTGAGGTGGGAGGTGGGCACCCTGCTCATGTGGGGGATGGGCACCTAGGGGCATGGGTACTCATGTGGAGGATGGGTGCTCATGTGGGGGATGGGCACTCGGGGGCATGGGTGCTCAGATGGGGAGTGTGATCCACAGCTGCAGGCTGCTCTACATTATAACCGTGGACCTCCTCCTCCTCCTCAGGAGTACGTAGCCTAGGACAGCCAGAACCATCACACACAGCACTCCCAGGATGACTGCGAGCAGCACAGTTTTATTCGAGGCTTAAAAAAGACCCAAGGGTGTGAAGGGAAGGCCCAGCCCAGCCCGGAGCCCTCCCCCTCCGCAGACCCTGTCCTTCCCCTCCCTTTCTGGACTCCCGCCCAGCTGGGGTCCCTGGGGCCCAGCAGGGGATGATGGGCCGGGCGGAAGGAAGCGTCGGCCAGGGACGGGCCCTTCCTGTGGGCCGCGAGGCCCCCGGCCCGGGCTCCGGGCCCTTCCTTACCTGGCTTGCACTGCGGCACCTCCCCTGACCACCTGCCGTCGGGCTGGCAGGTCCGCCGCTTGGAGCCTCTCAGCGAGTAGCCGGGCTCACAGCTGAACTCCACGGAGTAGCCCACCAGGTAGCTGGTTCCAGTTTTCTTCCCGTGCTCGGGGGGAGACAGCCAGCCGCAGGACACCTCTGAGGAGACGACCCAGGTTCGGGGCTCAGGAGCCAGAAGGCGCAGTCACTGACCCAAGGTCGTGGAGCCCCGTGCCCCGGAAGCCCCTCGTCTGGCACGGCACGGCCTCGGGGCCCGCAGCCCCGAAGCTCATTCGAAGCCCGACCCGGACGGGCTCTCCCTGATTCTGAGCCGAGCCCCCCGGTTTTGGATCACAGATCCCCGGGATGGGGGGGTCCGCCCGGGGCCCTCAGCCGGCCGGCCGTCTCACCGGGCTCCAGGTCCCGCTGCAGCCGCCGGTGCTGCTCGTGGGCCACCCTCGTGGCGTTGCCGATGTCCAGTCTCCCGGTGACGAGGGCGTCGAACTGGCAGAAGAGGTCCTCCCCACACAGGGAGGACACCTCGGGGGTCGGGGGCCCGTGGGTGAACGTGGGCAGGAAGTCGGGGTCGTGCTTGGGCTTCTGCAGGTAGTTGTCCACCAGAAACGAGGAATCATAAGTGAACAGGGAAGACTCGTTCAAAATGGCCCCTGAGGAGACACACACGGCCCAAGGGCCGTCAGAAGCGGGGGCCTCCCCATTGGCCCTTCTCCCTGGGGAGCCCCCCAGGCCCCAACACTGGCAGCCGATGCCCACTGGGGACACTGGCAGATGTAAGGATTTCTGCAGAACCGGGGTTTTGGGCGCCTGGGCAAGCCTGGCATGTCTCCGGTACAGTCATGTCCTACTCTGCGTGACCCCATTTGGGGATTTTCTTGGCAGAGATCTTGGAGGAGGTGGCCATTTCCTGCTCCAGCTCATTTTACAGATGAGGAAACTGAGGCAAGCAGGGTGAAGTGACCATTCCAGGGTCACACAGCTGCATGTGAACCCTGGTCCTCCCGACGCCAGGACCAGCTCTGGCTGCCATACAGTCGGCACATCGGCTTAACCGAGACTTCCAATAAAAGGAAGTGGGGGAGGGGAGGGTTCCGCCCCCTCCGGACTCCTCATCAGGCAGCCCACTCATCGGAGTCAGAGCCAGGCGGGGGGAAGGCCGAGGGGAGTGGGAGATGAATCTGGGGGATCCCTTCTCTCCAGAAAAGGCGGGGGGCCCCAGGTCACCAGGACCGAAGAGCCACCTTGCAGGAGACTCCGACTCCTTAGAGTTTTCTAACCAGACAAACCTCACGGAAGCGCCCTCTTGGGTGGTCCGGGCCCTGTGCTTTCCCTCCCCCAATTCTCCCGCCCTCCTGGCCAGGAGGGGCTGAACTGCCTCCATGGGTCACAGCTGAGGTCAGCCCCAAGGGCCCCGACTCGCCGACCTGCCAGCCCACCCCGCCAGGGCTCAGGGGCGCGCTGGCTTTGAGCTCTTTGACGCCCCCCCGCCGGCCCGTAAGCTGGTCTGGAAGTGCTCTCTGGGCCCAGGGCGAGCTGCCTCTGCCCGTCTCTCTACTGCTCCCAAGTACAGAGCAAGTACCGAGAGGCTTCTTCCTGAACTGAGATTTGGGGTGCTGGGCCTGGAGAGGGCTCCCTGGGGGAAGGGGACCACGAGCCGCCCAGCCTGGCCCCGGCCCCTCAGGAGGCCCCCCCATGGGTCTTACTCACAGTCGGCGCCAAACTTGAGCAGCTCCTGGGGGGTGCTGGGGGACAAGACCGTCCTGTTCCTCAGCGTGAAGTCATCGCTCAAGTTGTTGTTCAGGGTCCCCAGGAGGCCCTGAGTGTGGTTGAGGAACTTCTTGGGAAGAAGGACGCTCAGGCTCAGGAAGTGCTCGTGCGCCTGGATTTCCACGCCAGCCCCGGAGCTCAACATCATGGACACGTTCCGGTTCCCGGACACCGACAAGTACATGTCTAGGAGAGGCGGGCACTCACGCCGGGCACCCTGCCCTCCCCCCCTCCCCAGGGAACTGAGCGTGGGCACTGCATCGGGTCGGGCTTCCTGACGCAGCTAAGGACCAAACCTCCACCCCTTCCTCCGGGGATTAGTGCCCAAGGTGCCAGCCGGCTGGCCCGGTCCTGGGCGGGTCCAGCCCCGCGTCCGGAGCAGGAGCAGCAGCCAAAGGGCCTCCAGAACTGGGGGTGTCCGGCCTGAGGATGAGAAGGCTCGGGGAGGACAGGCCGGCCACCCCACTGTCTGAAGGTCTGCTCCGGAGGAGGGGTCAGCCCCAGAAAACGGACCCAGAAGGAGAGGACGGGAGTGAGGATCAGACCTCCGAGTGAGAACAGGGCAGGTAAGCGAGTCTCCCGGGCCCCCCGCGAGGGTCACATCAGGCCCCCGGGAGCTGGGGAGGACTGGCTGGATTGGAAGACCAGGGGCCGGGGGAGGAAGGGGACACAGACTCCAGACCCGCAGTTACGAATGGGAGCATGGGCCGGTCCGCCGGCCGTTAGGAGCCTTGACCGGGCCTCGGCCCTCCCTGGGCTGCCTGTCGCCCAAATGCTGACCCCATCGCTTCCCGGGCCTCACCTTTTAGGTCTAACCAGCTCTGCTCGGTGAAGTTCAGGAGCTCCTGGTTCAGCAGGACCTCGAGGGTCTTTCCGCTCGGCCCCCCGAGCCGGGCCTCGACCACATCAGAGACGTTCTCCTTCACCGCCACCGCCAAGATGGCCGTCGCCTGGGCCCCTGGAGGGAGAAGACCCAGGAGGTCCCGACCCTTCCCGGGTGGCCTTGGAGACCTAGGCCCGAGTGTCCAGCCTTTATGGTCTTTATGGCCAACGCTTCTCCCCTGTGACGGCCCTCGAGCTCTCCGCTGTGGCCCAAAGGGGTCCCGTGCTCCCCAACCTGCCCGTCCCCTTGGGAGCTCCGCCCTCGGTCCTGACTCCCGGCCTCCCCCGGGTGTCTCAACCAAGAGGGCCTGGAATTCTGGGATCAGGAGGAGCTGCCACCTGCCAGCTGGGCCACCGAGCAGAGATGCCCAGGGAGAGGGCGCCCGATGCCTGGGGAGAGGGAGCCCAGTGCCCGGGAAGAGAGCGCCCAGTGCCCAGGGAGAGGGAGCGCGGCGCCCGGGGAGAGGGCACCCAATGCCCAAGGAGAGGGAGCCCGGCACCCAGGGAGAGAGTGTCCGGTGCCCAGGGAGAGGGCACCCGATGCCCAAGGAGAGGGAGCCCAGCGCCCGGGGAGAGAGCGCCTGGCGCCCGGGGAGAGGGCACTCGATGCCCAAGGAGAGGGAGCCCGGCACCCGGGGAGAGGGAGCCTACTCACTGCTGGCTGTGGAGGGTGGCTGGGTCCTGGCCTGCACCATCAGCCCTGTGAGCTCAGACTGCACCATCACGTACTCTCCCCGGCCGTTGAACGTAAAGTGGGCGCCGTCAAACGTCAGGAAGTGAGGGTCCCCGAAGGCTGAGGCTGTGACCCAGAACAGCCTGGGTCAGGGGTGGGGGCCGAAGACGCCCTGCCCCCCCCGACCACCGAAGGGCCGGGGGCCGGGGAACCCAGGCCAAGCCCTTGCTGGGACGCCGGCCCACCCGTGCCCACCGGCGCCCAGCCAGGGCCCAGCTCCCCGCTTCATTTTCCTGAGAACGGAGCCTTAACCACCCAGGGGCGGGGGCCGCGGAGTCCCTCACCCAGGTGGGGGGGGCGGTACGTCCGGCAGTCGCTCGAGGGCCGCAAATCCAGGTACAATTGGCAGTTCTTGGACCAGAGGCAGCAGTAGTAGAAGGTGATGACGTCGTACATCCAGTGGGAGAAGCCGGGCACGCGAGGGGGCGCCCCGAAGGGGTAGGAGCCCCAGTCGTGCCCGCGGTCTGGGGTGCTCCCGCTGGACGTGTCCTTGGTCAGCACCTGGGTGCCCGCCGCCGAGTAGCAGCATTGCTGGCCCGCCGCGTACCGGGGGCTGGGGGGGAGGACGAGAGCGCCCGTCAGCCCGGCCCGAAAATCAGCGGCCCGGGGCAGAGCAGCCGGATGGGGCGAGGGACGAGCCCCGGGTGGGCTCCGGAGCAGGGCCGGCTTTGGGGGAACGCTCAGGGGCCCGGCCCCCCGCCTCCCGCACCCCCATTCCTCTCCCTTTGGGGCTCGGGCTCTCCCGGAATCTCCCAGGGCCCAGGCCACCCCCTTACCTCCCCTGGATGCTGCGCACACAGTGCACGGCCTCCGGGTGGTACGTGCACACGCTGCCACTCTCGATGTCACAGCCGTAATCGGTCTGGGGAGAGCCGCACGTCAGGGAGCTGCCGCCCCCCGCCTCCCTTCTTCCCCCTCCTCCCTCCTCCCTCCTTCCTCCTCCCTCCACCAGCACTCACAAAGAAGCGGCCGGTGTCGGCCCGAGCCTGGGTCAGAGTGCAGGGACAATCCTCGAGCTCCTCCAGGAAATTGGGCAGCGTTTCCTCCAGCCGGACCCAGCTCTTGCACTTGGCGGTGGCCCAGGCGGCAGAGTCTCGGCGGAAGTCCTCCCCCAGGTGCCAGGCCAGGGCGTGATCACTGCTCCAGATGGCAGGGACGTCCCTGGGGAGAGGCGGCCGAGGGCCCGTGAGCCCAGCCCCGGGCCCGCCCCCCGCCCATGGGCCTTGCCCGGGCCCCAGAGAGCCTTGGCTGCCTTCAAGTAGTTACAGCTCGACAGGCGCGGCCGGTTGGCAGCTGGGCCCCAAGCGGCGCCGGGAATAGGACAGAGAGGCCCCCGCCCTTCAGGGAAAGGGACAGCATCGCGGGCGCGGGACAGAGAGGGCGACTCGGCCGCACCGGGGGAGGGGAAGGACCCATGGCAGGGTCTGCTCCACTGGAAGTGCAACTAACAGGGCGCCCGGGAGAGGACCTTCCCCCAGAGCATCCATCCACGGGCCCCGGACGGGCCCCCCAGTGCATCCATCCACGGGCCCCGGACGGGCCCCCCAGTGCATCCATCCACGGGCACCCCGATGGACCCTATCAGACCCCCCCAAGCGTCCATCTGTGGGCACCCGCGGCCCCCTCATGACAGCCCCTCTCCCGCATCCATCCGTGAGCACCCAGTCTGTGGGGCGAGCCGAGCCCCTCCCCTCCCCTTGCCCGGCTCTCCAGGGGAGCCGCTCTACAGTTTCCCCCCAGCTTCCTCCCGAGCTCCGAGACTCCAGGGAGCGGCGTTCAGGGCCGCCAGCTCCCCAGGCCAGATGTTTCCCCTGCCCTCCCCCCCCAGGCAGCCCCTGCCCTCAGAGTTCCCCTTCTCTCCGTCCCCGCCCGTTCTCTGCCCCACCCCCACCCCGGCCTTCTGGCCTTGCCTGCCCCTCTTCCCGTTCCCCACCAAGTCTGGACACGGAGGAGGCCACGTCCAGAGCCTTCCCGGCCCCTGCGGGCTCACGGCCCCTTCAGCCCGGCCTGCCCCGACTTCCTTCCCCCCAGACCTGGCCCTTCCCGGCTCCTTCTCTTCCCTCCCTTTCCAGTCTGGAGCCGGGCCCGGCAGGTGCCTCTTCTCAGTCCCCCTTCTAGCCCCTCCTCCCGTTGTGTCCCCCCGACTCCGGCTCCTTCCCCCACTGGTCTTGGCAGACTTTGGACACCAGAGCTCTTGATGTCCCCCCGATTCTCCCGAAGGACCGAGAGAATGGGCCCCTGCTCCTGGCCGGCCCCCCACCCCCCGCCTCACCTCTCTCCATCCCGGTGCTTGCTCCCGGAGATGCGCAGGGCGCCCACTTCCCAAGCCTGGTACTGGGGTTTGGCGGGCACTGGGGTGAAGGTGAAGTTGGGACCATTGGAGAAGTTCCTGGCCAGGGTGTAGAGGTACGACCACTGGCCCTTCCAGTCGTCAGAGTAGGGCTTGCCTGAAAGGGGACAAAAGTATTTCACCCCACGCCTGGTTTCCCATCGCTTCCCACTCCCCAAACCTCAAAGGCCATTCTGACCAAACTCGCCTCAGTCCCCCCTTTAAAATGGGCCCATTAGCCTTGGTGACCTCTGGGGTCCCGCTCCCCACCGCCCACATCCGGCCGAGTGTGCTGGACCCCAGCCTTACCCGTCTCTCGGTAGCCCCACAGCTCAATATTGACCCTGGGCTCAGGCAGCAGGGAGCTGTTCCAGGAGAGGGTGAGGGTCCCGGTGACCCCCGGGGTCCCGTAGTACTGCCACTTGGTGTCATTGACCAGCTGACTCTGGGCAGAATCGGACACTTTGCCGGGATGGACTGGAAGAAGGGGGGCAGCCAGTGAGTAAGGAATGGAGCTGGGAAAAGGGTCCCTTGGGCACTCAGCCCGGGCCGTGAGCGCAGAGGAGCCGACTCGGTGACCCAGGCCCTTCAGAAAGGGGCCAAATGCGGAGGGCGGGCCGTCCGAGGAATACTTACCTTTGTGTCCCCACTACTGAGCCACAAGCCCCCACCCCCCCAAGGGGCATGTGACTGACATTACATTCTCGGAAGCCAATTACTGAGCAATGCGTAAGCTTTGGAAGCCTCGTTTTGTACTTATTCCTGGAGACAACGTGTAACTGGGGAGAGAGGTTAGAGCATGGGCTGGATTGGAAAGAGGCGTGAGGAAGACAGACTCCACCCCCAGCAGCTATTAAAATAGTCCAGATGTGAGGGGATGAGAGGGAGCCGTGTAAGTGGGGATGTGGTTTTGGAGGGATGTGCAGAGGAGAACTGGACCAGAGATGAGGGAGGAGAAACGGACCAGAGGAGGGGTGTTGTGGTTCAAATGTGGGGTTCTTGTTCTTCTATAAAATATTATAATAGTTCTCTCTGGGTGCCTTCCCTGGAATCAGGATTTTGTTGGTCCCTGTTCGGGCGCCAAAATGTGGTGAGCTTTTTCTTCTCAAAACTCAGCCAGGTGATAAAAGTTCAGATCTTTTATTATCTCCAATATAGCCCGGTTAGCTTAGAGGCCTATCTCTCTGCTTGGTTCCAAGAGCTCTCTCCGAATGTCGCCAAATCCAAAGGTTTTGTCCTTCAGCCTCTGCCTCTTTCTTCAGCCTCCAGCCAGCTCCACTCTTCATGTCATTCCGGTGAAATCTCCCAAAGTGCTCTGTGCCTGCACCAGAGTCGCTCCTCTCCAATCCAGCTGAACTCTCCTCTGCCACCAGCCAGCCAAGTGGAAAATATATTCTTCCTTGCCTCGCCTCGGAGAGAGGGCTTCTGGCTTAATTCCACTGAAACCTGACCGAGAGCCTCTGTCTGTTTCTTTTATACAAGAGGGATGAATTGTGGGATACGAGAGAGAGGGATTATAGGTTTTCTCCCATAGTGCTCTCTGGCCCAAAGAGCTTCAAGGGAGGTGTGAATTCCCAAAGTTACAAAGTTTACTTTGTGAATCTCCCATACTTGTGAACTCCGATGAGTAAAGGTGCAAACACAAGCCTTGTACTAATTAGTTCCACTTAGTACCTTGTTTCAGGTTCTGCCCAAAACATCTTCTTGTAAGATTAGATCAACTCTAATTAGTTAGCAGTTAGTAAGGATTCCAACAGAGGGGGAAAAAGTGAAACGGACCAGAGGAGGGGAGAGGAGAAACGGACCAGAGGAGGGGGAAAAAGTGAAACGGACCAGAGGAGGGGGAAAAAGTGAAACGGACCAGAGATGGAGCAAAAGTTGTCAATGGACAAACCTTGGCAAGTCTGGATGTAGGATATGTGGGAGAGGGAGGAACCAAGGAGGAATCAAGTTTTCCAAGGTGCAACACAGGGAAGTTGGTCTCAGTGGGAAGAAGGGAAAACTTGGGGGAAGAAAATAGGTTCAGTTTGGGAATCAATGGGATTGAGGTGTGTCTGGGGAATCTGAAGCAGCTTGTGATAGGGACTCAAGTCCTGTGCAGAGGATGACCCTGGACACGTGTCCCTAATGAGAGACAGTCATTTAATTCAGTGCATCTGCTGAAGTCAGAAGAGATCTGGGGTCTAGGATGCCTTTACCTAAGGCTTTTCTACCTACCACATGGGAGAGAATGGGGAACCAGGAAGTGAAAGGGCTGTTGGGAGAAGGACGTTTGCTTTAGACCAAAGGCCACCTCTGGCCAAATAAGAAAGCTGGAGGAAGGATCTGCACTTCTTTTGGGGAAACCGAGGCCAGAGAAGCAAAAGCCCGGCAAGTGAAGAGAATCATAGACTTAGATCAGAAAAGGCTTTCGGAGCTCATCCAGCCTACGATCCCGTTTTACAGACAAGGAAACTGAGGTAGGGCCAAACGCTTGCAAAGAGCAGAAGTCGAGTCAGGCCCTCTTCTCTGCCCCCCGAGGTTCCCACCAGCCCTGGCTCCATTATGGGAAGACTGAGGGTGCCAGGAAAAAGTGAGGAAGAGTTTTAAGAGAAAGGGGCTAGGTCCAAGAGAAGCAGTGAGCAAGCCCCTCACTGAGCCGTGTGTCGGCAGCCAGGTCCCTCTGCCTCTCCGAGGAGCCTGGCTCGGCCTCCAGGGGACTCCTTGGGAATCCAAGATGGTGCCAGCCCGGGGATAGCAGCTCAGGGGCCCGGGACCAAGGGAGGAATGTCCTTTGGCCCGACTCAGCGAAGTGGGCAGAGCTCACTCTGGGAATCGGGAATCCCCGACTCATCCCGACCCTCCCTGGGCCTCAGTGTGCCCCTCTGTGAGATGGGCAGTCTGCATACCCAGCCATCCTCCCTCCCTCCCAAGATGCCAGCAGGCTCTCCAAGGGAGGTGGGGAGGGGAAGCGCCCAGAGAAGGTACTTGGGAGCTCCACGGGGGCTCACCTGCCAGCCAGGTCCCGGAGCTAGGGAACGTTCTGCCGCCATCCAGGGACACTCTGAAGGGAATCCGCCCGCTTTCGTACAGGAGGGGCGACACACAGTGGATCCTGCCCTTGTCATCCACGTAGCCCCGAGTTTGGATGGTTTCTCGGAATCTGGCGCCCAAGGAAGGAGGACTCAGAAAGAAGGCGGCCCAAAAAAAGGCAGCCCTGCTGGGAGCTCTTCTGGCTCGGGCCCAGCTAGGGCTGGCACACAGTAGGGACTTTGCCTTGGCTCTACTTGCCCCTTGTCTGGCCAGAAGGCCCCTCCTCCCTCCCACATGGGCTCTCATTGGCCCAGTCTCATGGAGGGCTCTGGGTGATCTTGGGCTAAGAGAAGACTCAGGGCAGCTGAGGGAGGGCTGTGAGAAGGGCCTACCCCTGCCCTCCCCCCATCGCCTGCTATGGCTCCCTGCTTCTCTCCCTTGCTTGTACAAGGTGATCCCGTACCTGTCTTTTGCCCCCGGGAAGCACTCACCTGCAGACCACGGAGGAGGCCTGGGGGACCCACGGCTCTCCCAGCAGCACGAAGTCTTTGCCGCCCATCACGGAGCCCGAGTAGGGCTCGATCTCCAGACAGAACTGCTTGTAGTCGGGACAGCAGGTGCGCAGGGACGGGCAGGTCACGTGACAAGAGCAGTTGTCTCTGAAAGCCCCACAGTGCCCAGAGCACGAGTCTAGGGACTCTGCGGAGAGAGAGACCCCAAGGAGCGCAGGCCCGGGCCCCAGCCTGCATACCCGGGGGCCCATGGGGGGGGCGCCCAGGTCCTCGGGGCAGTAAAGCCCAGTGAGCGGCCTTCTGAGAAGCTACAGCCGAGCGAGCTGCCGAGGCAAAGTCACTGAGCGGCCCGATTTACCCTAAACAAACCCGGAGGAGCCAGGCTCCCGGCCTGTGGGAGGCTCCTCCGCAAGGTGGGCCCTGGCCGGCGCCCCTCCTCCCCCAGGAGCCGCCCGGGGTCACTCGCCTCCCGAGCCTGGGCTTCGGACCCAGCTGCGGGCCCCGCAGTGACACTCGCTGCCCCCAAGCCCTGCGCGGGCCCGGGGCGGGAGTGCCCTTCCCGCTGCCTCAGGACTCCGCCGGAGCTCCGGGAGCCTCCCCTTAGTTCCGGACCTTGAGGTGGCGGGGATGGAGCACAGAACTGGTCTCTCCGCGGAGGATCGCGGGGGACTGGGGGGGGGGGGGGTTCGGGCCGGGCGGGGCGGGGCCGGAGGGCGTGGCGAGCAGCCCAGTCAGTTGGCAGTGCTCCGCCCCGCCCGGGATCCCCGGCTCGGCCCCCGGGAAGCCCACCGCTCCCGGACCAGGGACGCGTCCCGGAGGCGCGGGGAGCGCGGGTCTCGGCAGCCATTCCCTCCAGGGCGCCCCCTCCCCACCCCGGTCCCACCGTGCCAGCTCCCACCCCCACCCTCCCCGGGAAGGGACTCGGCCCGGTCCGCCTCCTGGAAGCCTCGGGAGCCCAAGGAAAGCTCGTCCCGGCCCTCTGGGGGAAGCTGCGGGGAGCCGGCAGCGCAGCCCCCCACCCCACGGGGGACTCGAAGCCAAACGCCGCTTCTTTCTCCCCCCGGGGCCGCGTGCCCAGCCTGTTTCCCCGCCCCGAACCCCCTCCCCGGGCTCCCCCCGCCACCCGCCCGGAAGGTTGCTCCGCAGCGGACGCGCCTCCAGTACCTGCGGGGAGCCAGAGAAGCCCGCTGGCTAGGAGCGCAAACCACCAAAGACACATGGCCGGCTCGCCTCAGTGTTCCCGCCCTCAGCAATGGGCAGGCGGACACAAGAAGGTAAGGAGAAAAAAGAAGACCCCGGAGCCTCTCCCGGCTGGAGCCAGGGCTCTTAAAAGTCTGGCCCCAGGCCCGGCCCAACTCGGAGCGCCGCCCCTCCTCCTCCAGCCCCTCCCCTCCCAAAGTCCGAACTCAGGAGCCCGGGCCCCAAGCCCCGCCCCGGGCCCCATCCCCCAAGTCGGTGGCACTGGGTGGCGGGAGGTGCGCAGGAAGGGGGAGGGAGGGGGCAGCCTGGGCCGCGGCCCATCTCGGGTCTCCGGGTCCGGTGAGGACTGCGCTGCAAGAAGGGAGGGGAGGGGGAGGGCCCCCCGGAGGCGGTGCCCCCCATCCTGGTTATCCCGGGGCGGGACGCACTGAGAGGAAGGCCGAGCTTGGAGGTGGGCTCTTCAGTCATCCTTCCCTCGAGGGCGTGGGGAACACCTGGGAGAGGGGCCTCGCAGGGGGCAGGGCGTCAGCTCCCTGCGGGCAGGCACTTCTGTCCCCCGTCCCTCCCCCCCCTCCGTCCCCCCTGCCCGGGCAGAGAGCAACTGTGGGCTGGGCGGGGCTGCCCTGGAGCGGGATGGGCTGCTGGGGGGGGGGGCGCTTGCTCGAGATGGCCCCTGAGGACCCCCCCCCCCTCGCCAAAAAGACCCGGGCAATGGACGGGGCCTGAGGTCCCCAAGGGAGAGCTGTCTCTCTCGGCCGCTGCTCTGAGCCTGGGGCCCTGGAGGACCCTCGCAGGGACCAGTCCCGCCCCTCCCCCGGGTCGGTCCGGGCCTGGGCAGGGAGCCGGCCGGTCAGCACGCGCCGGAGCTGCAGGACTGGCCGCAGACCCTCGACGGCCCTCTCTGACCGGAGGAAACTGAGGCAAACGGCGACTGGCCGGGCTCGGCCGGCTGGGAAGCGTCCGGATTCGCGCTCGGGGCTGGCCCAGCGGCCCGGCGAGCGAACCCCGGCTGCGGGTTCCGCCCGAGACGTTTGCCAGCGCGGGCCTGGGGAGTGCACCGGGCTCCCCGCGCCTCGGTTTCCCCGTCTGTAAAACGGGGCGTGCGCGCCACCACGGAGCCCGCCCCCCCTCCCCCGCTCCGCAGAGTTCTGGGCGTCCTGTGCACTTTACACCTGAGTGAGCCCCCATTAGCCGCCCTGCCTCCGTTTCCTCCTGAGAGAGAACAATGACCGTCCTTCCGGGCGCGAACATCAGATAAGGTGCCTCCAAATGCGCGGTCCTCGGACTCATTGTCATGACAATAATGGGGGGGGGCGGACTGGACCCCGGAGCAAATACACACGTGCACGCGAGTCCGGGGGGAACTGGAGGCAGAGAGAGCTGGGGGGGAGGGGCGCCGGGGAGAACGGTCAGCCTGGGTGGGGGAGGGGGACCAGAGCAGGTGGGGGAGAGGGGAGAAGGACTAGAGCGGGTGGGGGAGGGGGGAACTAGGACAGGTGGGGGAGGAGGAAGGGGGACTAGACCAGGTGGGGCAGAGGCGACAGTAGGCTTCTCGCAGAAGCGGGACTGAGTTTCACGTTGAAGGGAATGAAGGTCTCCCAGATGGAGCCAAGAAGGGGAGGGCGAGAGCGAGCGGACATCACGGCCGGCATCTGGCCGCAGCCCAAGCCTGGGAAGGGGCCGTGGGGAGCACGGATGAGCCCGGGGCGGAAACGGGCGCCGGAGCCCCGCTCCAGGCTGCCGGCAGGTGTTGCCGGTCCTGCTCCGGTGGTTTTCTTGGCAAAGGTACCGGGGTGCCCGGGGAACGAAGGCAGAATGTGAGTGACTGTCACACAGGGAAGCTCGGTTTGACTCTGGGCCCAGGGAGCTATCTACTGCGCCACCCAGCTCTCTCCTAACCGCCTGCCACCTGCTCCTTTTTTTTTTTTTAATAACTTTTTATTGACAGAACCCAGGCCGGGGTAATTTTTTACAGCGTTATCCCCTGCACTCTCTTCTGTTCCAATTTTTCCCCTCCTCCCTCCACCCCCTCCCCTAGATGGCAAGCAGTCCTTTACATGTTGAATAGGTTACAGTATATCCTGGATACAATCTATGTTTGCAGAACCGAACAGTTCTCTTGTTGCACAGGGAGAATTGGATTCAGAAGGTAGAAATAACCCGGGAAGAAAAACAAAAATGCAGATAGTTCACATTCGTTTCCCAGTGTTCTTTCTTTGGGTGTAGCTGCTTCTGTCCATCCTTGATCCATTGAAACTGAATTATCTCTCTTTATCGAAGAGATCCACTTCCATCAGAATACATCCTCAAACAGTATCGTTGAGGTAGATAATGATCTCCTGGTTCTGCTCATTTCACTCAGTATCAGTTCATGTGAGTCTCGCCAGTCCTCTCTGTGTTCATCCTGCTGGTCATTCCTAAAGAACAATAATATTCCCTAACGTTCATATCCCACAATTTACCCAGCCATTCTCCCATTGTCGCTGCCACCTGCTCCTGATGGCGATTAGCCCGGAGGGGCTCGGGTCGGCGCCATGGTGTAAATCGGAGCGAAGGGCAGGAGTTGGGAGGGATTTCAGGTGGAGATGACGTATTTAATGCCAGAAGCTCTGGAACTCCCCGAAGAGGGAGGGCGGTGACAAGATCGGACTTGACAAGATCACGGAAAGAAAGGGTGGAGAAAGGGGATACAGTGGGAGGGAGGCTCTTGCAACAGTCTTTGCAAGATAAGCTGCAAGAGATATCACCGACCTCAGATCTAGCGATGAGCCCGCTCTACGGATGAGCCGGCCCCTGTGGCAGAAAGGGGAGAGGAGTTGAGTCTCTCAGGAGGGCGAAAGAGGAGAGAGGAAAAGGTGCCTTGAACATTAACACCCCAAAACTAAGATCTTGGCAAGTGGCCCCATCACTTCCTGGCAGGCAGAGGAGGAAGTGGGAGCGGGCTCAGACCGTGTAATCCTGGGCTCAAAGAGCCTCACAATCTTTGAAATTAAGGAATTAAGGAAATTAAGACTCTCGCTCCGCAGGCTAAAAAGCAGAGACGTCACCCTGCCGACAAAGAGCCCTATGGTCCAAGCTCTGGGTTTTCCAGCAGCAAAGTATGGCTGGACCGAAGGAAAGCTGAGCCCCGCAGAACTGCGCCTTCTCCCGGGGCGGAGGAGACTTCTGGAGGTTTCTTGGACGGCAAGGACCTCAGATCAGTCAGCACCGATTACTTGCAGCCACTCTCTGGGAGGCTAAATCCCGGAGCTGACGTTAAGTGCGAGTTCCCCGCCACTAGAAAGGGCCGCTAGGAACATTTTTGCACATGTGGGTCCTTTCCCTTTTTTATGATCTCACTGGGACGTAGAAGTCCCCAGAACGGATACCGGACCAAAGGGTAGGCGAGTTTTATAGCCCTTTGGGAGGAGTTCCCAATCGCTCTCCACAATGGTTGGATTGCAAATACTTTTTCTAAAAGATAATTGAAGCTATTGGTTGATTATTAATGAGGAAACAGTCGGGGCTTGTGAGCAACAGAACAGACTGGGAGATGGAGAGGATAGAAGGGGCTGGCTTGCTGTGGTCCCTGGGATCACGAAGAGTCCGAGGCTACTGAATGACTGAACAGCAACAAGGAGAGAGTAGGTCTACAGGTATTTATTAAGTGCCTGCTGTGTTCCAGGGATTGTGTCAAGTCCTGGTGATACGATGAAAGGCAAAAGCTGGCCTACCTTCTGTCCTCAAAAAGCTTCCAGGCTAACCGGGGAGACAAAATGCCCACGTTTACCAACAAGGGGATGAGCCAGGCAGTTCCGAGGCATGGACTGGGAGCAGAACTCGGGACCCTCTTAAAGAAGGGGCCTCCCTGACTAGCTCTGTGGGGAGCTTCTGTAGCCTCCCTACAGTCTGGAGACAGACTCTGTAGAGTTCCTGCCACTCAATCCATCCATCCACCAACCAACAAGCATTTATTAAGTCCCTCCCACGTGTCAGGCTCAGTGCTAAGGGATCTATATAAAGATGGGTGAACTCCCTGCTCTCAGGGAGCTCACATTCTAGCATACGAAGTGGCACGAATGTAGCTTAGCACAGGAAATGAGCCAAGCTGTAGCGCCACCGCTTCGCGCCACTTCCCCAGCTCCTACTCACATAGTTGGGACTGGCTCCCAGAGGCGCTGACTACTCTCCTAAACTGTGTTCTGTTGCTCACAAGCCCCCACTGTTGTGCTTCCCCATTAATAATCAATCTGTAGCTTCGATTACCTTTTAGAGAAAGTATTTACCATCCAACCATTCTGGGGAAGAGAAATTGGGACCTATGCGCAAAGGCTATCAAACTGTGACCCTTTGATCTAGCAGTGGCTTTACTGGATCCACATCCAGAAGAAATCATAAAAGAGGGAAAAGAACCCACATGAGCTAAAATGTTTATAGCGGCAAGGAATTGGAAACGGAGTCGATGCCCATCGGTTGGGCAGTGGCTGAATGATTTGTGGGATCTGAATGTTATGGAATATTATTCTGTAAGAAATGACCCACAGAATGATTTCAGAAAGGCCTGGGGAGGCTGCTGCTTAGTGAAGTGAGCAGAACTAAGGACATTGTCCACAGCAACAACAAAATTGGGATGATCTAATGGCTCTTTTCAACAATGAGGTGACTCAGGGTAATGCCAATAGATTGGTGATGGAGAGAACCATCGCATCTAGAGAGAGAACTAAGAGGCCCGAATGTAAATTAAAGCTGAATATTTTTTACTTTCAGGTCATTGTTGTTTGTTTGTTTTTCTTTCTCCTGTCTTTTTTATCTGATTTTTTTTTTTTTTTGCACAGCATAACAAATATGGAAATATGTTTAGAAGAATTGCACAATTTAACATATTGTGTTAGTAGTATTAGGGTAGAAGGGGACAGGAGGAGAGGGAGAAAAATTTGGAGCATAAGGTTTTGCATGAATTTGGAATAGCTTATTTTAAAAAAAGAAAAATTAATACAGTAGTGTGATAACATTGATACAAGAATGATTCAGCATCTTCCCCCAAACCAGGGGCATACTCTCCTCCTTCTTCCTCTCACAAAGATTCCTGGGAAAAGTGGGCTTATGTTTAAGGGCATGATGGTGGTAAGAAACACATAGAGAACGAGTGTGGTCAAACTCACAAGACCTGGTACTGAGAGGTCCGATACCTCCCCCAGCAGCTCCCAGCTGTCTCTGCCTTACAAACTGTGGGCACTCAGTGCTCCCTGAGCCTTTTGGCTCCATAGCAAATGGGAAAACTTTTCATCACCCAGGAAAAACTGCTTAGCTACACATGGCTGGAAACAGGCTTACCAAGCCTTAAATGTCGGAACCAGCCAGGGAATATGCTCTGTAGTCCATCAGCAAATGCAATTCAGTCACACTTGGAGGACTCCGGCCGGCCCTTTCATTACACTGCTAAAGTTCTGAAAGGGAGGCGCTGAACTGGAGGGTCGGAAAGGGCCTCATGTAAAAGTTATCCCTTAAGCGTTTTGGAGGAAGCAAAGGATTGTAAGCACCGAGGGGAGAAGACGGAGGAAAATCATACAAAGGATGCTAGAGCATCACCGGGAGGAAGAGCAAGAAGCCCCATCTGGCTGGCTGGAAAAGTTCACCAGACAGAGTAATATAATCAGACGATAAACAATGAGGCCGTTACAACTATGGACATTTATGTTTGCTCCAAGAAGTAACGGAGAGGGTTGGAGTTTATTGAGGAGAGGGGAGAGACCAAGTTACACTGGCTCATTTGGAAAGCTGGGGGGAGGGGAGGGATGCTTTGGAGCAGGGAAAGTCTTGAGGCAAGGAAGCCAATTAGAAGTGGAATGGGGATCAACAGATGAGCTCCACTACCTGCAGGACCCAGAGACACCCCTGTGGTTTGGGGTGATGCAGCAATCTCCTCATTAGCCACCAAGCTAAAAAAGGCAGGCAGGTAGGAAAGAAGGCAAAAGGGAGGAAGGGAAGGAGGAAGGAGGGAGAGGGAGAAGGGGAGGAAGGAAGGAAGAAGGGAGGGAGGGAGGGAGCAAGGAGGGAGGGAGAAAGGAAGGAAGAAAAAAAGAAAGAAAAGGAATTTCTCTTCCCAGCCCCGTGGTCCAGTCCTGCTCATTGGCTGCTCACACATTAGGTGTTGCCTGTGGGTTACTCAACACTCCAATCACGAGCTCACCGTGGGGGAATCCTGGGAGATGAGGAACTCCACTGGCTTAAGCCTCCATCCCAGTTTGTACCGGGAACCTCAGCAATTATCTGCGCTCCAAAGCCAAACAGACTGAAAGGACGTGCATTTCATTCTAATTCAACTCTTTAGGGAAAAAAGGAAGAAAGCCACTTCTACATTCATCTTCCCCAGGGATTGCTGTCCAGTTTTTCCATCCCCCAGTTTGCCAGGGGAAGATAAACAAGGGCTCTGGGTGTGGGAAAAGGCCGGCTGCTCCAAGCTGGCCAGCTCCACCCAGGCAGGAGAGAGAAGTCTGACTGCTTTCTCACGGCCGGGCATGCGCACTCCGTTCCGGGAGAGCAGGGTTAGCGCTGTTGGGACAGAGAGGAGTCGTGGAGTTACATCCCTTTTTTTAAATGATTGTTTTACTTATTTTTCTGGTTATACAAGGACATTAATTTTAAAATACACATTTCTTTATGAATCGTGTTGGGGGAGAAAGATCAGCACAAAAGAGGGAAAATCATGGGAGAAAATGGCTTGGGGGGGGGGGGGGGAGTGACCAGAGCACGTGCTGATTTGCAGGTCTCTGGACGCAGGCGGTGTTTTCTCTCCGGCGTTGGTGGGAATTGCCCTGACCACTAGGGCCGAGAAGAACCAAGCCTTCCCAGCTGCTGACAGCGCGCACCGGCCGTTCCTGCTTCTGCTTGTTTTGCTCAGCATCAGTTCATGTAAATCTTTCCAGGCCTTTCTATAAGCAGCTTGTGCATCATTTTGTATAGAACGAGAAGATTCGTTCTCCACTTGCCGCAGCTTGTTGAGCCATTCCCCGGCTGACGGGCGGGCGGCCACTCATTTCCCAGTTCTTTGTTCCCCCAGAAAGAGCCACCACAAGCACGTGGATGGCCCAGAGGGATCCTTTCTCCTCCTCGATGATTTCCTTGGGAAACAGACCCTAAGGGCACTGCTGGGCCCCGGGGAGAAGGGGGGGGGGTTCCTTTGAGCAGGTTCGAGGAGTGACATTGGACAGGGAAGTCGGCCGAGAAGGATGAGCCACCAGGACGCAGTTCTGAGAGGGAAAGGAGGGGATCCACCCCTCCCAGGGGGATGTGGAGGCACACGGGGCTCACCACACAACATAGACCTTTAAAAGGCGGCTCGGGAAAAGGGAAGGAGGCCGGGGCAGGAGCGCGTTCCCCCTGAGAGTGATGTTGGCAGAGCCGAGTCTCAGAAGGACCTCAGACCGCCAGGGGAAGTTGGCCAGGGCCTCCGGAGGCTGGAAGAAGGGCCAAGAGCCCTCCCTGGCTGCGGGGATGACAGCACAAAGAAGGGGGATGGCTGCCTGCTGCTTGTTTGTGTTTCCCCGCTCGGAGATTGAGCAACCTTTGCTCTAGAAATGATGGCACAAAGATGACTCACGTGGGCTGAGCCCTGAGATAAGGAGATAGGGACTGGCATCGGGCTGGGCGCCCCAATGGCATCCTCAGGCCCAGGAGCGCGGGGGGCGCCTCAGCCCGGAAAGTCTCTTTGAAAGAGACAAAAATGGCCTGGATTTCCCAGGCGGCTGAGATCAGCTTCCGTCAGCTGTGGGAGAGACCAAGGGGCTTGACGCCAATCCCCTGGAAAAGCCGAGCTGATTGGCCAGCAAAGATCTAACGGGGAGGGGGTCCCAGGTTCGGGGGGAGGGCATTGGTGAAAGTCTCCCCTTCTTGATGAGAAGGGGAGGCCCAGAGGGCAGTGGCCCAACAACGCAGAGAGCCGCGCTGAGGGGCAAAGGTGTCCGGGGAGGGCCCTGGGCTCTGCGCTCCGGAACACTGGGCTCCGCGACCCGTGGAGAGACCGGGAAGGCAAAAGGGCAGGATCCAGAGATCCTGACGAGCACCGGGCCCAGGTTGAACTTTAATAGGGAGAAATGAGGTCCAAAGAGCATCTCCAAGAGTGTGTGTGTGTGTGTGTGGGGGGGGGGGTTGTCAGCTGTCTGACCAGGGGGCTTGCCCCGCTCGCCCAGTGACTCAGTGTCCCCACTGGGACGGCCGAGAAAGCTCGCCTGGGGTCCGCAAAGCCCAGGAGCAGGACGAGAGCTCTCTGCCCTTGGCCCCCCACCCGGCCCCAGCCTTCTCTGGGCAATTGTGGCAATCACCTGGAGGAGGGACTTGGGTAACAAGAGAAGAGCAAGGCTCGGGGAGGGGTGGAAAGCGGCTGTCTCACGGGAGCAGACAATGGCCCTGGAACACTGCGGGAACACGCCCAGAAACACCTGGGGAGAGTCGTGGGCAGCCCCTCTGCGGGGGCGCGGGAGGCTTGCCCCTGGTCTGGGGGGCCTGGAGGGCTGGGGGCTCCTAGACCGGGCTGGAGGAGACAAAGGCCAGCTCCGGAGCCGGGGGGAGCTGGAGAACGAAGACCCAGACTCAGCCCGAGCGGAGGCAGCTGGGGGG
This sequence comes from Antechinus flavipes, assembly GCF_016432865.1. Classification (NCBI taxonomy): domain Eukaryota; kingdom Metazoa; phylum Chordata; class Mammalia; order Dasyuromorphia; family Dasyuridae; genus Antechinus; species Antechinus flavipes. The sequence goes on from NC_067398.1 coordinate 726,131,194, forward strand.
AATCCCAAGTGCCAAAGCCACTCACTGGGGCTCTGATCAAAGGCAGCCCATGAACGTAGGAGCCTGAGCCCTAATCTCCTGGGGTTCCGCCCCCGGCCTTTCCAAGGAGCCGGCCCCCTAGAAAGGAACAACAAAGGAAAGAGAGGGAGAGGCAGGGCTCCCTCCTCGGCCTTCGGGATCTTGCCAGCCCCTGCCCCGCTGGCTGGAGCTCCTCACACCCCCCACCCACCCACTCTGCTCCCTCCTGCCCCTCAGGGCTCAGCCTCCTCCAAGGGCTGCGTCGAGGAAAGAATCCCAGAAGGTGGAAAGATGAGTGGGAGCTTGGAATGAAGGAGGAAACGTTCTGCCAGACGCCATAGGGAGCCCTTAAGGTTCTGAAGCGAAGGAGTGACCAGCACCCGTCTGTGAGAGCTTTTTGGAGGGCTGGGAAGCCACTGGACCCTCCTGATTCTCCCAGAGCTCCAGGCCGATCGCCGTAGCATTTTGGAAGCAGCCCAGAAACGGGCGGCTCCGGGTTCGGTCCTGCGTGGGGTATTCTCAGGTGGCCAGTGCCTCTGTGTGCCTCAGTTTCCTCCTGAGGTGGGGCCTTTTCTTGGTCTCTACTTCAGGCCAGCTCTGAGCTTTGCCAGAGGGAAAAAGCAACTCCCCTGCCTCATCTAGATCGCTAAATCTCAGATCTAATCCCATCATCTGCCTTGGGAAATCTCAGTGCTCTCCAGCCCCGCCCTCCGGGCCTTCGGAGCTTTAATTTACAGTCAGGGGTTGCTCCCCCTAAGAGCCGGCTCCTCCTTGGCCTCCGGACTATTGACCCCCCCCCCCCCTTCCAGGCTCTGCCAGCATTCAGAGGGTGGTTCTTGGGGGGATAAACCTGGGTCCTTCCCCAAGGCCCGGCCTGCCCTCCCCCACCGCTCCGTGGGGAGCACTAGGGGCCACGGTCTGTCTGAGACCCCCGGGCGCTCGCAGCCGTCCAAGGGGCCGCTCCGGCCTCTGCCAAGAACCGATTGGGGGACGCGGGAGAGCTCGGGTGGCCCAGCATGGCTGCCCTCGGAGGAGGGGGCCGGGCTCCGGGCAGAGCCCAAGGAGCTCAGGAGGCGAGATGTGCAGTTAGGGAAGCCCAGGTGTTCCCAGGGCGCGGCCGTGGTCAGCGCTCACCACCTTCTCCCCCCCTGGTTTTTCCCAGGTGGTCAGTCGGGCCGGAGACTTTCCCACAACCAAGCTTCAGGAAGAGACGTTCTCCGAACCGGGCGCTGAATACAGAGACTGAGCCAAAGGACCCTCCCCGCTCTTCCCCCCCAGGTTCTCCCACGTGAGAGCGTGTGGCCCTCTGGCCAACAGGCGCCTCCACCACAGGACGCTGGAAGACCCCCGGCCTTTCTCCCCGGGAGGGGGCTCGGGGCCCGGCCTTTCTCCTCCCCTGGGGCGCCTGGGCCGGAGGAGCTCCCGGTGCTGGGCTCAGGGCTCAGAGCAGAGCCCGTTTGAGCTGGGGTGAGTCCAGGGCTGCTCCAGGTGCTGGAGCCTGTGCCAGATGTGGAGCATCTGGGAGCCCGACACCCCCCCCCCGATTCCTCCTGGCTGCAGGGGGGACCTGGGGGGGCCTTGGCTTCCTTTAGATCTCATGCAAAGGGGATGCACGTACAGTAAGATGTATAGACACACGTGTTCACATAAACTGTCACTGGGCACACCCCCAAAAGGAGCGACATGCGGGGGCGCACATTCTCCACTCCCAAGCTCCGCTTCCTCCTGGGGAGGCAGGGAATCCACCAAGGATCCCACCATGCCAGGGACATTCAGGAGCACCCGAGTCAGGAAGATCCGAGTTCAAATTCAGCCTCGACACGTCCTAGCTGTGTGATCCTTCCGGATAAGTCACTTCTCTGTTTCCTCAGTTATTAGCACATTTATTCTGGATTGTTGGGAAGATCAAATGGGGTATTTATAAAGCGTTTAGCACAGTGCTTGGCACATTGAGGGTATTATGTAATACCTGGGGTGCCTTACAGCTAACCCCATTGGTGGCAAGAGCCCGGGCTGGCCTGCTTCTCAGCGTCCCTCAGTTCTTCAGGACTTCAGCGTTGAGCTGCCACAGGAGAAGGGAGCCCGGGTTCGAGTCTGTCAGCAGTCGCGTCCTTCCCGCCTTCACTGTCTCATCCGCTGGGAAATCTGGCAATCGCGCAGGGGCCTCTTCCGGATAAGGGCTCCCCGTCTCCCAGCACTGGGGAGCATGGGCTCAGGGCTAGTCTGCCATGACACGGGATTTGGGAGATCATTGGGAACATGGCGGACCTGCGGAGATGGCCCGCGCTGCCAGGGCCCCCCGTGGGCAGATGCTAGCATCCCACTCGGAGGGCAGCTCGCCGGGGAGGGACGTCAGGCTCTGGGAGCAGGCGCGGCTATGGCAGATTCTCCCCTCAGGTGGTAACTTCGGAAACTTCCAATGAACGGGGGAATCGGGGAGGCGCGGCCTTCGGAGAGCAAACAAAACGCTGCCCTCCGAGTCTCAAAGGGGAGTCTGCTGGCCTAGGCGCCCGCTGTTGCAAGGACGTCCAATAAATCTGCCCCGCACTCATCGTGATCTCGGCAAGAGAAGCTGTTTCATGCAAAGGGGGGTGGGGGAGGGGGAGAAAGGAAAGAGAAAAAAGAGAGGGAAGAAAAGGAGAGAGAAGGAAAGGAGGGAAAGAGGGAAGGAGAGAAAGGAAGGAGGGAAGGAGAGAGAAGGGAAAGAGGGAAGGAGAGAAAGGAAGGAGGGAAGGAGAGAGAGAAGGAAAGCACAGGAGAGAGAAGGAAAGAGGGAAGGAGAGAAAGGAAGGAGGGAAGGAGAGAGAAGGGAAAGAGGGAAGGAGAGAAAGGAAGGAGGGAAGAGAGAAAGGAAGGAGGGAAGGAGAGAGAAGGGAAAGAGGGAAGGAGAGAAAGGAAGGAGGGAAGGAGAGAAAGGAAGGAGGGAAGAAGGGAGAGGAGAGAAAGAAAGCACAGGAGAGAGAAGGAAAGAGGGAAGGAGAGAAGGAAGGAGGGAAGAAGGAGAGGAGAGAAGGAAAGCAAGGAGAGAAAAGGGAAAGAGGGAAGGAGAGAAAGGAAGGAGGGAAGGAGAGAAAGGAAGGAGGGAAGAAGGGAGAGGAGAGAAGGAAAGCACAGGAGAGAGGAGAGAAGGAGAGAGAAGGGAAAGAGGGAAGGAGAGAAAGGAAGGAGGGAAGGAGAGAAAGGAAGGAGGGAAGAAGGGAGAGGAGAGAAGGAAAGCACAGGAGAGAGAAGGGAAAGAGGAAGGAGAGAAAGGAAGGAGGTTAGCACAGGAGAGAGGAGGGAAGGAGAGAGAGGGAAAGAGGGAAGGAGGAAGGAGAGAGAGAAGGGAAAGAGGGAAGGAGAGAAAGGAAGGAGGGAAGGAGAGAAAGGAAGGAGGGAGAAGGGAGAGGAGAGAAAGGAAGAAGGAGAGGAGAGAAGGAAAGGAGGGAAAGAGGGAAGGAGAGAAAGGAAGGAGAGAAAAGGAAAGAGGAAGGAGAGAGAAGGAAAGCAAGGAGAGAAAAGGGAAAGAGGAAGGAGAGAAAGGAAGGAGGGAAGGAGAGAAAGGAAGGAGGGAAGAAGGGAGAGGAGAGAAGGAAAGCACAGGAGAGAGGAGAGAAGGAGAGAGAAGGGAAAGAGGGAAGGAGAGAAAGGAAGGAGGGAAGGAGAGAAAGGAAGGAGGGAAGAAGGGAGAGGAGAGAAGGAAAGCACAGGAGAGAAAAGAGAAAGAGGGAAGGAGAGAAGGAAGGAGGTTAGCACAGGAGAGAGGAGGGAAGGAGAGAGAGGGAAAGAGGGAAGGAGGGAAGGAGAGAAAGGAAGAAGGGAGAGGAGAGAAGGAAAGCAAAGGAGAGAGGAGGGAAGGAGAGAAAAGGAATAGAGGGAAGGAAAAAAGGGAAGGAAGAAGGGAAGAGGGAGATGGCCCTGGGAGCAGTGGAGCATCCCAGCGAGTTAAGCCCGCCCTCCTGCCCTTTCTTTGTCCCCCCGGGGAAGCAGTTCTGTCCCCTCGCACACTCCTTAACTCCAAAAGGCTCCAGTAGCCAAGTTTCTGTTGTCTGGAGGCTTTAACATGAATCCCCGGCCCGGACCCGCCTCCAAGGCCAGAGTGGCCCCTCACCCCCCCCCCTCAGGAGCTCAGCGTCACGCAGGAAGAGGACAGTGGGAGCAGAGCCCCACGTGCAGCCGCTCGTGCCCCCCCTCCCCCAAATCCACCTGACCAGGGTGCGGAGAGAGAGCTGGCCCCCGGCTAGGAGAAGGCCCCCAGTCACATCTGCCCTCTGACATCGTCCCGTGACCTCCTGATAAAATCCCATTGATCTTATCTATCTCCGGGATAATTGTGAAAATAAAGGAAGATCACGGGGTCACCTTCAAGGGGCTCAAACCTTAGCCCCTGTTGCTCTTTCCAGTAAGGATTCCAAGGAATCCAAGGACTTCACACCTCGGTCTTAAAGCCCACACCCATTTTGGAAGCAACCCATTAACGCTGGTTAGGTGACATGCCCGGGTCCCACCCGACTCTCAGGCTCGTGCTCTGTGTCCCCCCTCTTCCCGCCCCCCTGCCCACAGCTGCCCGATCTCCCGTTTTGACAAGCCTGCTCGGCGCGGGGAGAGCGCTTTGAAAGGCGCTGGATTTTTCCTACATAAATGGGTGAAGCTGGGCTGGGACTGGTTTTGGGGGCGAGCCTTAGAGGCCCCAGGGAGCCTGGCAGGTGTAATGGGAGGGGGAAGGGTGGGCCCAGGGGCAAGGCAAGGCTTCTGCTCTGGCCATTTCTTGGGGGGGGGCATACTATCCGAGCGCCGGTGAGCCCCCCATGTGCTAAGGAAGCAGCCTGGCCCCCCTTGGCGCTTTTCCTTCTCGGTGAGTTGGAAGGAGCAGGCCGGCAGCCTCCCTATCTTGCACCCCCCCCCTCCCCGGGAAGCGTGGCCCTTGGCTGTAGGCGTGGGCTCTCAGGCAAGTTCCCTGGGCCCGCTCGGGTGCCAGGCTGGTCCTCCAGAAGATGTCCCTCGCCTGATGCCAGGGCCCCAGCGCCCACCGGCAGTCCAGCCCAGGTTCTCTCTCTGCTCTCACTCTCCGTGGGCTTTTTCGAAGGGATCTTTCTATCAAAGAAGTAGCAAGAACAAGCCCAGTCCACCTGACACCCCCAGCCCATGTCGACCCCTCGGCCATGTGGGTCTCTAGAACCAGCCTAAGAAAGGAGCTCAGCTCCAACACAACACTGGTCGTGCCCCCTCCCCCCCAGCCCAAATCTGCCTTCGTGGTGGGCGAGTCCATCCAGCGCAGGCAGAGTAAAGCCCCCCTCCCACACACATTTTGTCGTTCCTTGGAGGACCGAGGCCATCCTGGCGCCGGGGTTGCCCCTCCCGGGTTCTGGGGCTCTCTGCTGACTTCTGAGACTCCCACCATTGCTTTCTTTATGGAAGATGGAAGGGTGAGGGCTGAGGCTGGTTGGGGGAGGGGGGGCTGGGAATCCCTCCCCGGAGCCTCTTCACGGGCTCACAGCCGACAGCAGAGCCAGGGCGGGAGGTCTGGCGTGCTCGCCCCCGTGCCATCACCAGGCAGCTGCCCGGCCTCACGCTTCCCGGGGACAAGTAGTGACAGCCGAGCCAGGGAGGGGCCTCCGGGGCCCGGATCCTATGTCCTCCTCCTACTGGGAATTCTGAGAGGGGGCCCTGGGGAGCCGGGGAAGCTGTCAGTGAGCGTCCGCTGGCACCCAGAGCCGTGAGCATCGGCAGTGAAGGGTCCCCTTTATCCGGTGGGATAACGGGTCAATCGGGAGGTCGGAGCTGGGGGAGCCAGCTCAGGGGAGGAAAGGGAGCAGCAGGTCAGGACCCGCCCGGCTCTCGAGCGGACTTCCCGGGGACTTTGGGAAGAGAAAGAAGGACCGCGGGAGCCAGGAGTCTGGACACGGCCTCGGCGGGAGTTTCTACCGTGGCCACCACTGGCCCATCTTGCTATGGGATCAGCAGGAGTGGCGGCCAGCGGAGGCCGGGAGCGCCGGTAACAGACCCGCACCCTTTCAGTCTACCCGGAGACCGGAGGGGAGCGGTCCCCACTGGCTGCGGGAGTTAGGAGGAGGTCCCAGAGAGCGGCTCCAAAAAGGGGCTCCCCACAGTCCCCCAGGCCTTGTGGACTTGCGTTCCACCTGGAACAGAGTAACTGCACCCCATCAGCCACCAAGCCGGGAGCGCCGAATACGCAGCTGCCTTGGTGTGGGGGGCTTTGGCTCCCTTGGGGGGGTTGAGGAAGCCTCCCTCCAGCAAAAGCCTGGGGGCGGGGAGGGGACCATCAGCACGCAGGCCCCCAGGCTGAGGCTGTGGCAAGTCTGCGGCCAGAGGGCTGCTGCTCTCCCTTAGAGCTCCCTCTGGTGGTTAGGTTCAACAGCGCTGGGAAAGAAGGTGGGGGCGGGGTGGAATTGGAAGGGAAGGGGGGTCAAGTACTGATTATCATCCCAGGCTGAGGAGCACGGGACCCCCTAGACCCCCAGGCCAGTTTCCAGTCCGGCGTCCACTAGCAGCCATCCAAGCGAGCAACCCCCGTGGAGACGAGCCCACAAGTGGCCAGGTCCTCTGTCTTGAAGCTGGGCACCTGAGAGCAACAGCAGGGGCAGTGGACATGGGGCCACGGGGGGGGGGGAAGAGGAGGGGGCAGCGGGCAGTGATGGGGGCCTGTGGGTCTCTGTTCAGGCAGCCTCTCCCTCAGGGAAGGCGCCACTTGGTCAGAAGGAGTCCTGGTCCAAGTGAACTAGCCGCTGGGCCCCTCTCGGGGCGCCTGCCATAAAGGACTCACCTCCAGGGCTGGCCCTGGCCCTGCGAGCCCGGCCAGCCCAGACACCAGGCCCCGCCCGAGAGGAGCAAGCCTGCCTCGCTCTCCTTGCAGTTACACTTACCGTTACCTAGTTACAGTTACAGTTATAATTACAGTTATTGTCACCGTTACAGTTAGTCAATTACAGTTACCATCACTGTTAGTTACAGTTACAGTTAGTTACCGTCACTGTTAGTTAGTTACAGTTACAGTTACAATTACAGTTACTTACCATTACAGTTACTGTCACCGTTACAGTTACCATTAGTTACAGTTACAGTTACAGTTAGTTACCGTCACTGTTACAGTTAGTTACAGTTACAGTTACAATTACAGTTACTTACCGTTACCATTAGTTACAGTTACTGTCACCGTTACAGTTACAGTTACCATTAGTTACAGTTACAGTTACCGTTGCTGTTGTTGTTACTGTTACTGTTACTGTCTGGGCAGGGCAGAGGCTGGGACGGAGCCAAGGCAACATTGTATCCAGGACGCCTCACTGCACCTCCTGCTGCCACTGCCCTTTTCTCGCTAATATCTGCTAAAGGTTCCCCCAAGCCCCGCCCACAGCCCAGGACTTTCACTCAGATGGAGAGCAGCCCGCGGCCGCCCCCAGGTGACCGCCAATCCCATCACAGGCTCCAAGGAATGGGCCCCCGCCCGCAGGGCTTCTGAGGCCTCGGGCCAGCCGAAAGGACTGAAGGTTAAAGCTGGCCTCCTGGCCTCTGGACAGGGAACCTGTGAGAGGGCAGTGGAGCCGGGCCCCCAGCGTCTGCTCGAGCTGCAGCTGCAGGTCCTCTCGGCCTTGCTGCCCAACATCTCCTTTGACTTACTCTTCCCCCCCACACACACACAGTCACACACACACACCCTCTCTCACACTCACACACGTGTGTCAGGCAGCAAAACCAAGCAGAGAGCCATCACAGACCTAGAGAAGGGCACCGGTCTTCAGAACTGACCCCAGAGTCCTGAGAGCCCTCCCTCGCTAAATCCTCCCCCCTCCCTCCGCAGAGAGCCAGGGAGCCATGATCCACCTTTACAAGCCTCGGCTGCTTCTCAGTCTGTCTCCTTTTCCTGATTTCAGGGATGGGTTCGCCTTGGGGGGAGTGCTCAGAGAGCATTCACTGCTGGATGTTGGGGATGGGCAGAAGAATGGGGAGGAGAGCTCCGATTGTGAGCGGAGGTTGGGGGTCGGTCTCTGGCCGTCTCCTCAGGCCGCACTGCCCCACACCGGCCCGTCCTCGTCCCGGCACTCACACCTCGGGAGTCCCCTCGGCCCCTGCTGTCCTAAATCATCTCGGCCGGGAAATTGTTTCACCTCGTCCTTTCGTGGGTTCCGCCATTCCAGAATGTTTCGATTTTTGGGTTGTGATTTGCTTTGAGATGTTAAAGCTGTTTGAAGGAAATTTTAGGAGAGCTCGGCCAAGTTCCTGTCTTTTTTTCACCACCCTGACTCCGCCAACGCAAATTTTGTATCTCACGATGTTCTCTAGTTCTTCTTTGGCCATAAATCATCCCCTTCTCCACAGATCTGACCCAGCGATCTGCTTATAGTATCATCTGTTATGTCTAAATCATGAATCTGTTTCGATCTTATCTTGGCCTAGGGTGTGAGATGTTGGTCAATGCTTAGTTTCTGCATAGAAAGTACTAATCACGTTAAGACTCCATTTATTGCTGTGCTTTCAAGTCTTAATAGGAATGGGTATTGAATTTTGTCAAAGGTTCTTCATCTATTAAAATAATCATTTTTTATCTTTATGATATTGTTATAATCCTTTGCTAATATTTTATTTAAAATTGGCATCAATATTCATTAGGCAAATTGACCCAGCTTCTTTTCTCTCTTTAGGTATCTAAACCACATTTGTCAGTGGCTAAAGTACTGGCCCTGGAGGCAGTAGAACCTGAGTTCAAAACCGACATCAAACACTTAATACTTAACTAGTTGTGTGGCTCTGGCAGGTAACTTAACCTCAATGGCGTCTCAAAAACAAACCAAAAACTCATATTTAGTCATAGGAGGAATTTGGTGGGATTCCTTTACCTATAGAATTGGAATTATTCTTTAAATATTTACTAGAATTTCCTTCTACATCCAGCTGAAACTGGTGATTTTTTTTTTTTTCCTTAGGGAACCTCATTTATAACTTGTTCAATTTTTTCCAAGCTAGAGCTAAGTCTTCCCTTCCCCCCCCCCCCCACTTTTCTTATTTATTAATCTGAGTAATTGATGTTTTGGTAAATATTCATCCATTTCACTTAGTATTTTATTGACATACAATTGGTTACTTTTTGACCCAACAATACCATTAATTAGGTCTGTATCCCAAAGACAGGGAAAAACCCATTTGTACAAAAATATTTATACCAGCTCTTTTTGTGGTGGCAAAGAACCGGAAATTGAGGGGACGTTCATCGACTGGGGAATGGATGAACAAGTTGTATTCACAATAATGTGATTGTGATGGAGTACTATTGTGCTATAAGAAATTAAAAGCAGGATGCGTTCACTGGAAAGATTTATATGAACTGATGCTGAGTGAAGTCAGCAGAACCAGGAGTAACAACAATATTGTACTTTGATCAACTTTTAATGACTTAGCTGTTCTCAGCAATCCAATGATCTAGGACAATTCCAAAAAACTCATGATGAAAAATGCTATCTGCCTAGAGAGGAAGAGTTGGAGTCTAAATGCAGATTGAAATATACTTTAAGAACAACCAGCCAGGATGATTTAGGAGACCTGGGGAGACTTACATGAACTGAAGCAAAGTGAAGGGAGCAGAACCAGGAGATCATCGTACGTGGCAATAAAATTATAAGATGATCAATTCTGGTAGACATGATTCCTTTCAACAATGAAGTGATTCAGCCCAGTTCCAATGGTCTTGTGATGAAGAGAGTTATCTGCACCCAGAGAGAGGACTGTGGGCGCTGAGTGGGGATCACTCTTTGTTTGTATTTTTTCTTATTTTTTTCCCTTTTTGATCTTTCTTGTGCAACATGATAATTGTGAAAATACGTATAGAAGAACCACACATGTTTAACATGTGTTGGATTACTTGCTGTCTCATGGAGAGAAGAAATTTGGAAAACAAAGTTTTGCAAGAATAAGTGTTGAAAATTATATATGCATATGTTTTGAATATAAAAAAGCTTGAATAAAAATATAAAGTTTTTTTTTGTTTTCTTGTATTTTGGAGGGGTGTCTGTTTTCTTTTACATGACTAATATGAAATGCATTTTTCCTGACTGCACATGTATAACAAATCAAATTGATCATGATTTCGAGGAGGAAGGAGGAAGGGTGATAGAGAATTTGGAACTGAAGTTTTTGGAAATGAGGATTTAAAATGTGTTTACATGTCATTGGGAAAAATTAAATTAAAACATTTGAATTCTTTGTCATTTTGTTTTATATATTTTGTGTTGCTATTATTTTTTAGGAGGTCCATTTTTTTTTTTTTTTTGGCTTGTCTGAAATCATCCTTGCTAGTCCTGCCTTTTTTACTTCAGCTTCAGTTGAAGTATTAGATTGTGATTGCAGCCCCTTCTATTAACCCTGCCTCTGTGAGTCTTTCTATTTCATGTGTGTCCTTTATAAACATAGTATTGCTTGATCCTGGTTTCTAATCAACTTTCCTATACACTTCCATCTCATGGGTGAGTTCATCTTATTCACAGTTTTTCCTTCCATCCTTTTTTCTTCTGTTTGCCCTTTTCACCCTTTTCCCTGTCTCTCCTTCAACATACCCTGTTATAACCACACAACTGGCTTTCTCATATCTCTTTCCCCTTTTATTTTCCTGTCGGATAAGAGATATTTCTATACCCAGTTAATGTTTATTCCCTCTTTGAACCAGGTCAGATGAGAGTGAGATTCAGGGAGGTGTCAGCCCCCTCTTTTTTTTTTTTTTTTTCTGTTAAAATCTTTTCCTTGGGTGCCTCTTGTGAGATAATTCTCCCATCTAGGAGGGCTGGTTATTTTGACAGAGTGAGACTAGAGACATCATCGTATACACAAATATACGAGCAGGGAGATGGCCAACCCAGGAACCCACTTGTCCTGGCCGTCCTGATCAGGAGGTTGAGACAAGTGAGGGTCATACAGTCAAAATATGTATTCAAAACTATAGAAACGCCAACGAGCAGAGTCTTGTCTGCCCACTACAGGAGGCTCAGCAATGATACATGATTGGAACAATATGATCCATGATAAAAAAAACAAACTCTTATGCCATCCATCTGCCATGGCTAGAGAAGTTCCTTATACGAGGGGGGAGAAGGGACATAGTTAATACAATATCCAGACTGTTCCCTACAGCCAGGCTGACCTGTCACAGGCATCAGAGGACGAAGATCCCTTTGCTCTCTTTGATTTTGTGGAGCAGCCAGTCATGCAACAGAGCTCCATTTTCAAAGGGTCTTGGGATTTAAAGGTAAGAACCCAGATTGCTTAAGTGGTGTAAGTAGATAGAATGCCAGGATTGGAGTCAGGAAGACCCGAATTCAAATCCTGCCTAAGCCACTTACTATTTTTGCCACAGTGGGCAAGTCACTTCACCGGGCTTGCCTCAGTTTCCCCATCTGTAAAATGAGCTGGAAAAGAAAATGGAAAACTACTCCAGCATCTTTTCCAGGAGAATGAAGTATGAAAAGGCAGATATGCCTGAAAAACTGAACACTTCTGTTCAAAAACGAAATTGTGTAATCCATGACAGTTCCAAAAGAAAAAACTGGATTCCGAATGCATATTAAAGCAGACGACGACTTTCACTTTTTCTTTCTCACAGTTTTTTCGCTTTGTTCTCATTCTTTGTTTTCAACACTTATCCTTGCAAAACTTTGTTTTCCAAATTTCTTCCCTCCACTAGACAGCAAGTAATTAGCATTTTTTCTAAATTGAGAGGACTGGGCTGAAAGAAAAATAGTGAATCTAAGACATATTCCCTATAGTTTGAGGTGGCCTTCTCTCCACCTTCCTCCTCCTCTCGAGCCACATGCAGCATGTGTAAACAGTGCTCCTTCGAGCATCTATTCTTGGCATTTGAAACTTGGAGCAAATCAAGTTCATATAGCTTGGGTCTGATGCTAGGATTTCTCAGGTTAACGGCCATATCAGCAAGTTTCCAGCAAAACAAAAATTCATCTTTCATTTTTCTATTAGGAATATGCAAGATCTTTCCAAAAAATTTCCAATTTCTCTTTAGTTTTACACAGTCAGATGCAAAAACCAATGCGTAAATATTAAGAAAATCATCACATTCTGAGATTTTACACAAAAATGAATGCAGGAAAATTCACTCAAAACCCAGAAAGATGCTGGTTGCGGTTAGCCCGGGAAGCCTAACGCACGGCATCGGACAAAGAGGAAACCCTTGCGCTCTTGGCTGGTGATCCAAAGCTGCCGCAAAGTTCTTACACTGACATATACCAGTTGAATTATGACTCTAGTTCACTGTCATAGATTTGGTATCAGGCAACTCACTACTTACATAAGCAAACTCTGGGTCTTGGGGAAAAAAATCACAAGCTCCTATTTATAGGGCAGTTTTGTTTTTTTTTTTCAGAGATCTGTTATGTGTTTATGGTCTTCCCAAGTTAAAATCTATGATGTAGGCCATCCCCCTGGGCTCATAGCTACAAGTATGGGCCTGGCAGCTACCCCTCAGAGCACAGAGTGCCCACATTTGAATAATTTCCCCAATTCACTTAAGCCCAAATCTAAATCTAAATCTTTATTTTTGATCGTGCCTCCCGAGCCAGCTACTACTTTTCCACAGCCACAAGAACATCAAAATCTGTGAGAGAGAACTTGGAAATCCCAAGGAAATCTCAGAACTCACTTCTCGAGGAGGTGGCCGGCGTTTCTCCCAGGGGAGCTCCCAGCTTTCGGGCCTGGCCATCCTGTTCTCTTCTCTCCAGGAGCTCGAAATCCTCCTTGAGCTTTGGCCAAGGTTTCCCCGAGTCTTGGATCGCTGGCAAGGAAGGGGGCTGGGTGAAAAGGCACCACTCCTCCTCCATACCACCTGCCGCCAGGGAATCAGACGCCTTTCTCCTCCTAAGGGCATATTTATATCCTGCCCATGCCCCACGGGCCTGTGGCATCTGGCCAGAGCCTCCTTCCTTTCTCCCTGCAACATGAAAGCCCTGCAGTCTGCCAGATTTCGCCTCCTCCTTCCCGGACCGACGGCCCGCCTCCCTTTCCTTCATACTCATCTCTCTATGCTCCCCATCTCCTCTCCCACCCACTTCGTGTTTGACCCCCCAGGAGCGAAGAACACCTGGTGTCTTATATGGAAACCCCACACGTCCGGGGGCAGGTGTCCTGGCTTGATGGCCCAGGCCTTCCTCGGCACCTCAGAAGGGGCCCTGCACTCTTGGGGATCTTCTGGAAAAGCCCTCCGCCGTCTGCTCCAGAACACCAATGCAAAGATCCAGGGAAGCAAGAGGGAGTTTGGGAACAGTGGCCGGGCCAGACCCTTTGCTCCAGAATTCCCAAGGGAAAACGCTTCCCAGAAGCAGATGACATCACGCAGCCAGCCCAAGATGACCACAAGGAGCCTGCTGCCTAAGTGCGCGCTCCCTGTTCCTTTTGGGGACCTCCCTAGAGTTCCATGGCCGACCGATCGTGGCTTAGAGCGTCGTCGTCCTTCCAGAGGTTAGGATTCTAGGCGGCAGATTCCAGACAAGACCGGCAAGTTTACCCCCAGTCCTCAATGTTCCCATTCCTTGTAAAATCACTGGTAATGTCTTGTCTGTGGCTGGGAGCGTCTCAAGTCCCACAAAGACTCTACTCTCGAGGTCCACAGTCCGCTTCTAGATATAGATTTGCCAAATAACGACTGCGGTTCAGAACCCAGGACTCGACTGGGAGTTTTGGCAATTCTGACGCTCCGCTCTTGCCAAAAGGTTTTGTCGAATCTGCCTTTTAAAATCCCCATCCTTAGTGCACTATGACAGACCGACTGTTGTGGTACAGGAGATGGGGGCACCCTGGCGGGTCCCTTAGATTCTGAGGGAGATTTCGAGGGTTCAACAAAAAGAACTGAGGGATCACATGGAAGAAAATGCTTTAGGAAAAGTCATCCCTGCAGGAACGGGAGGGGGCCCAACAGTGAACTTAGGACACTAAGGCTAACAGTTCTGACGACAGGAAAAATGGGGCTTTCCCGAAGACAGACATGCATGCACAGGAACCTCTCCGGCCTAACTTTTGGCCAGGCTAGATGAGCGAAGAGCTGGCCCAGGGCTGCATGGAGTATCTGGAAAGCTAAGGCTGAGCCCAACAGCCGAGGGGCTTTAAGAACAGAAAGGCTGGTTTTAGCCAAAAAGGGAGCAAAGGGAAGCTCAAAGAAGGGAGAGAGTCATTACTGGGGGTCGGTGGAAAGAGGACAAATGGTCCCAAAGGAAGTGAGCTGCTCGAGACTTGCTGGGTTTCTATTTTCTGTGCCAGAAATTTTAAAAGGGTGACCAGTCGTTTTATTAACAGTGCTAGCACTTTATTTTTTCCTTTTTGTGTTTTTTTCTTTTAAAACTTAGTGGACCAAAATGCCCTTCACAAGCTATTTTCCAACCAACTTAGCTCCAATACACATCCTAGGATCACACTAAATTCTCTTCGATGCGGCTTCAGAAATCGTTAGCATTTTAATAAAAGATCGCCGGCGCTCTCCAACGCCAAAGCCCAGCGTGGGGAGTGAGGGGGCTCAAGACTTAAGTTACTCTGGAAAATAAGGGTGTGCCTGAGGGTGGCGACCAACTCCGAGGGGCTACCGATGAGAATGAACGCCGTAATGAGGGGATGGACCTATCCAAAGAACTCTGATCACGTCCTGCACTTCTAAGTCACCCCCAGCTTGGGCAACCCAAAGAACCTGTACCCCAACAAAGCAGGAGACCGAGAGTTTCGCCTTAGGTCTGATCTAGTCGGGTGCGGGAGCAATCTCCAGGATGAGGAAGGAGAATGTTGATCCTATCTGCCATCAGCCCCATCCTTGAGAAAATGGACAAGGACAAAAATCTGGGGTCTCCTCAGTTTTAATAATTGGCCATTGACACGAGAGAGAAATAATCATTTCTCTTAAGTAAAAAGGAAAGAACAAAAGGTCACCGGCAGGGAGTTGATCCCCAAAGAAGAGAGAAGATCCCCAAAGAGAATTGATGAAATCAAATGCTCCAGCCTAGATGATCTACACACCCCCTTGGGTCGGGAAGGGGCTGGCAGATGGGATTGTTTAGCCACACTGGAAAGAGTTTGGGAAATGGGGAAAGGCTGGAGAAGGACAATGCCCTGATTCTCAAGGAAAACAAGTCTGCAAATGCCGGGTCAGGGAACTTGACTTTCACTCCTGGGAAAAATCTAAAGCTGAATAGAATGATGGAGGAGCTGCCAAGATGCTGGAGAAGCAGGAAACAGTGGAGTGAAATCAGGACCTTCTCTTAAATCAGGATCTTCCAGGAAACTCTGAATCCTAATCAAAAAATCCAAGAGAAAATCCCTGTAGCCAGCTCAACATGGGGAGACAGAAAAGTGCGTAGGGACGCCCGGGAGCCCCCCGGGGCAGGAGGTGACCTCACGTCTGGCAGAGCTGGGGTATCAACCAGGAGCCCGGTCCTTCCTACTTGGGCCACAGACCAGGGCCAGCTGCTATAGGACCTCGGGGCTGACCTTCCAGGCTATAGCCTGGGCCAGCAAAGAGCAAGTCCGGAAGCCAGCAGCAAAGAACCCAAGTGGGGGCTCCGACCCCGCAGGCCCCAGAAGTAAGAGTTTTTCAGGCGGCTGCTGAATCTCCCAGCAGGGCGCACAGCCCTCCTGCTCAGTCTGGAGCCAGGCCGGGCACTTCTGCTCTGCGCCCGGTGGCCGGGATGCTCAAGACTCAAACCCAGAACAGAGGGGCTGCCGAACTGCAAGCAAAGACGCAGAGCAAAGCCCAGCGTGGCTCGAGCCCAACCAGACGCCCAGAGGAGACGAAGCTAGAATTCTGCACACGGTTCTATTAGGGCAGCTACGTGGTGCAGCAGATGGAGCACTGAATGGGGAGTCAGGGGGACCTCGGCTCAAATCCCGATTGTATTGCCAAAAAAAAAAAAAAAAGGTTTTATAGGTTAAATAAGAGTGTTAGCAGGAAAAAAAAATAGAAAATAAACAAGAGGTCTGGAAGAATTCATTGAAAAGAGAATTAACAGCTCAGGACAAGAAGCACAAAACTTTCCTCAACAATGAACTCCCAGAAAATCAAAATGGATGAAACAGAAGCCAATGAACCCATTAGAGATTATTAAAGTAATTTTAAAACCTGGGGAAAAAAATTTAAAAATGTAAGGCAAGTGTCTTGGAAGAGAGAGTAAGGAAAGAAAATTAAAGACTCATGGGGCTATCTGAACACCAGCACCTAGAAATAGAGCCCGGGCGTTCTGAATCAAGGGGCAAAGCAGGAATAGAAAGAAGTATCCGTCCCCACCTGAAACCCCCAGATGCAAACTCCCAGAACACCACACTCTAAATCCAGAGCTTCTGGGTCCAAGAAGAAACACTGCCAGGACACAGAAGAAGAAAAAAGAATTCTAGTCCGGAGGAATCAGTCGGGATCACACAGGCTTTGGCGACCACAGCAAGAAAGGAGCAGAGAGCTTGGAGCAGGAACGAGGCTCAGGGCTTAGGGGCAAGAACAGCTCACTCGGCAAAACTGAGTCCGAGGCCACAGGGGGGACGTGGGGGACTCCCCAGAATTCCTGATGAAAAGGGCAGAGCCGCCTCTGAAAGCTCAAGAGGACTCGAAAGGCAAAGGCAAGGACGGCGAGGGACCAGGGGAGGACAAGGATGCGGACTTCCCAGGTACCTTCGACCCTTAGCAACAGCAGGAGCACAGAAGGGGCCGTTAGGGAGAGCCCAGCTCTGTCTTGCCGATTTTAAAGGAAGCAGGCAAGCGGGGAAAGCGGAACCCACCGTGGGGCGGGGAGATGGGAGGCCGGAGGGAACAGAGTCGCTGACCTTCCCTCCCACACGGCCGGGTACTGGAACACACTGGATTCAACAGAGCAGCAGGAGAGAAGGGGGAGGGAGGAATCGCGGGGAGAGAAGACGGAGAGACGGGTCCAACGAAAACTACAGACTCCCAGTGCTTCCCCCAGTGCCATCGGTTGGGGCGGCTGGACAAGTCGGGGGCATTAAGGAAGGAGAAAGGGGGCGACTCCACCTGAGCCGGACGAGAACCGGACGAGAACCGGACGAAGCGGGAGGTCTCCCCAGTGACCGCGGGAGGAAGGCAGGGTCCAGAGGGTCCGTCTTTCTGCTCTGGGCAGGAGGGGTTTATGGCCGGCGCGGGAACTGCCCATCCGGCTCGTCCGGGCTGGGGAGGATGGTTTCTGCCCGATGGGAGGAAGCGAGCCCGAGCGGCGGCCCCACGGAGAGGGCGGGACTCCTGCCTCCGCCTTTCTTGTCGGGGTTTCTACGCCGAGCTTCCCCCGAGGGGCGTCCACACCTGCCGGGTCCCTGCAGACCTGGCCCAGCCCCCAACTTCTCCAGCGCGCTCCCGGCTGTTGTTCAGATCCAGGTTCTGATGTTTCTTCCGACTGAGCCGCTGAGAGGCCAGACTTCTTCTCTTGAATTTGTGTACACAGAAGGCACATAATAAATGTTCTACTGACCTATCTAGTTGGGCGGCACGCCGGGCCTCGAGTCAGGAAGGGCTCATTCCCTTGGGGGGTCACGAGGGGGGGTCACGAGGGGGAGGCACAGGATGCAGAGCACTGAGTGCAGAGTCCCGAAGAGCTGAGTTCAAATCCCTGTGACCGTGACTTTCCTCATCTGTGAAATGGGGATCACAGCACCTGCCTCTCTTGGGCTGTGGTGAAGGTGCCCTGAGATTCCACAGTACACAGCAGGCATCTAAGGGAAGGGAACACTGTGCAGCAATCACAGGCCCAAGGGTGGACGGCCACATCATGGGGCTCTCGTTTGTGGCCCGGCTCCTCCGGCGGGAGGTCTCCAGGGGAGGGCCACGAGGGTCCACACTCGACCCCAGGCGATGAGGGCGCTGGCTGACCCCCTGGGGGACGAACAGGCTGAAATTCAACGGGAACGAATGTCAAGTCCGGCACTTGGTACGTCAAGCTCCTGAGCACTGGGGTGGGGAGGGGGCGGGAAGGTGTCCCCAGGAAGATCTTGGGGGCTGAGTGGCCCCCAAGCTCAGGAGTCCTTGGGCTGTAATCAGAATGGCAAGAATCAGCGGGCCTGGGGTCTTCTGCTTGGGGGCTCAGCGGGACCCCGAGAAGCCGGAGGGGGACCACGGGCCGAGCGTCCAGAGGAGCAAGGCCGTCCGGACGGGTCTGGGGGGCAAGGGCGGTGGCAGGAGCCCCAGAGGCAGATCTTGGCTCCCCCTCGGGGAACACTCACCGGCGGTCCCCTCCCACTCTCCTTCTGGGAGAGGCTAACCCGCGTCTCGGGGAAGGGCCCACCCAGCCACAAGCAGCCACACGTGATCGCACGTTTCCACTTTATTAGAAAAGCAAACCCGCCCAGCTCTGGGCCGGCACCACCAGGACGCACCCGGGCCCCCGTGGTCCCAGGTTCGAGCCGGTCTCGGCGCCTCTGCCCCCGCCGCCTTACAAAACTAACGCTTAGTACAAAAAGATGCACCGGGGAACCAGCCCTTCCCCCGGGAACAGCCCCCCGACCCCTCGGCACGGGCGCCATAGAAACCGCCCCCCAGTGGGCAGCGCCCGCCCCCTCAGATGTCCATGTAGTCGTCCTCCTCGTCGCTCTCGCTCTCCAGGGACGACTCCTGGCTGGACATCTCCAGGATCTCCAGGGCGGGCTGGCAGAGGCTCTCCTTCTTCACGGTGGCCGCGGACTGGGCGCTCAGGATCGCAGACTGGGGAGGGGGAGAGGGGCGAGGGGGAGCCAACGGTGAGGCCGGCCCGGTGGGAGCCCGGCAGCCTCCGTGCCCACCCTCCTGCCGGCGGCCCCGGCGCCCTGCCCTTGGCCCTCCCCTGCGTTTACCTTTAGCTTCTGCTTGGTCTCCTCGGAGATGCTGCCCTTGGGGGAGAGGAGGGTGGGGGTCGGGGGAGTGACGGTGATCTCGGGGGGGAACTTGGAGATGGAGGCGGGGATGACGAGCTTGGGCATGGTGGGCAGGAGGCGGGCTTTCACCCGGGGGGGCTCTGCCCGAGGGGCCAGGCTTCCCGAAGGTTTTGAGCCGGAGGCTGAGGAAAAAGCAGAGCCTGCAGGTGAAGGGGCAGCCCTGCCTGGAGGGCAAAGGAGCTCCCTTCTGCAACCCAAGTGACTTTAGGCCGCCCGCTCATTTTGGGGTCCCCCCAGCTCCACAGCCCAGGGGAAAGGCTGCAGCCAGCCCTGAAGGAAGCCAGGCTGGGCCCCAGCAGGGGGTCCGAGGGCCGCCCAGGCAAAGGCGCAGAGAAGGAGACGTGAGGAGGCCGGCCGGGGTGGGATGGGAGGGAGGCTGTGTGAGCGCCCAGGTGGCGGGCCTATGCCCGGCACAGCGTTTGGGAGCGTGAACACGTGCAGGGCTTGGCCCCGCCCACCCCGGGGTTACTCGTGAAGCCCCCTGCCCGCTCCCGGCCCCCTCTCTGCATCCTGGAAGCTGCAGTCCTCCCTGCCCCCTTTTCCCTCAGCTGCCTCTCCCTCAGAGGTCACTAGGCCCACCCAGGACCCCCCCTCCCCGAATCCTCCGCTCGCCCAGGCCATCCTGCACCCTCTGAGCCCCCTCAGGGCTGTCTCCCAGCCCTCTCTCCTGCCCCGGCCTCCCGTCCTCTCCCACCTCCTCCGGGAGGCCTTCCCTCTGCCCGGCCCCGTTTGCCCGACGTGTGGCCGCTTGGCACGCAGCTCTTGGTGCGCAGATGCCTCATGTCCTCCTCCCCATGCCAGCGCCTGGCACACAGCGGGCACAATGACCGGGAGCTGGGAGGTACCCAGGACGGGGCTTCGGGCCTCCCGCACCCACAGCCAGCGGAGAGGGGTCCCTTACCCTGAGCACAGGCGCGTCCTGCCACGGCGCCGCTCACAGACTCGGCGTGCCCGAGCTCGGGGTCCGGCGTGGGGGCCGTGGCCGGGTCCACTTGCGGCCCGAGGTGGGCGTCCTGCTGCGGAGGTCCCGAGGCGCCTCTCCGACCGCCGGCCGCCGGCTCCTCCCCTACCACCAGACAAGAATCCAAGGCGTCACGGCCCCCGTCCCGTGGGCAAAGAGCACAGCGTGCATTTTCTGCGGGGGCCCGGCCCCCCGAGGACCCTCGCCCTGGGGGAGCGAGGGAGAGAAAGGGTCGCCAGGGAGCCCGTCAGCCCCACCGGGGCCGAGGAAGCGGGCAGCGTCGGGAAGGCTCGGCGGCCTCGGGCGGACCGGACGGGGCACCCGACCCTCTGCCACCGAGTGGCCGTGAGGGTCCACAGGGGGCGCCCCTAGCAAGGAGACCCCCGGGAGGCACCTGCAGCCAGGCCCGGCCCCCGCCGAGGGTTGTCGTGCAGGAAGGGGCTCCCTGAGGAGAGCGAGTCAGCCCGCACCCAGAGCCCGGGGGGACGAGGCGGCTCGGGGGGGCAAGGCCCGGCCAAGAGCTCTCGGATCTTCGGCCCCCATGGCCGAACTTCTCCGCGTCCTGCTTAGACAGAGGCGCCGGCGCTGAATAGGACGGCCTGACCCTCCTCACCCCCCGGGCCTGGCAGCCGAGCCCCCAAGTGCAGCTGAAGGGATAGAGGGCAAACCCAGGGAGAAGCAGAGGCCGGGCCGGCCCCGGGCCCACGACTGGCGCTCGGAACCCCTCATTTCCACCCCCCCTCCCCGAATCCTCCGCTCGCCCAGGCCATCCTGCGCCCTCTGAGCCCCCTGAGGGCTGTCTCCCAGCCCTCTCTCCTGCCCCGGTCTCCCGTCCTCTCCCACCTCCTCCGGGAGGCCTTCCCTCTGCCCGGCCCCGTTTGCCCAATGTGTGGCCGCTTGGCACGCAGCTCTTGGTGCGCAGATGCCTCATGTCCTCCTCCCCATGCCAGCGCCTGGCACACAGCGGGCACAATGACCGGGAGCTGGGAGGTACCCAGGACGGGGCCTCGGGCCTCCCGCACCCACAGCCAGCGGAGAGGGGTCCCTTACCCTGAGCACAGGCACGTCCTGCCATGGCGCCGCTCACAGACTCGGCGTGTCCGAGCTCGGGGTCCGGCGTGGGGGCCGCGGCCGGGTCCACTTGCGGCCCGAGGTGGGCGTCCTGCTGCGGAGGTCCCGAGGCGCCTCTCCGACCGCCGGCCGCCGGCTCCTCCCCTACCACCAGACAAGAATCCAAGGCGTCACGGCCCCCGTCCCGTGGGCAAAGAGCACAGCGTGCATTTTCTGCGGGGGCCCGGCCCCCCGAGGACCCTCGCCCTGGGGGAGCGAGGGAGAGAAAGGGTCGCCAGGGAGCCCGTCAGCCCCACCGGGGCCGAGGAAGCGGGCAGCGTCAGGAAGGCTCGGCGGCCTCGGGCGGACCGGAAGGGGCACCCGACCCTCTGCCACCGAGTGGCCGTGAGGGTCCACAGGGGGCGCCCCTAGCAAGGAGACCCCCGGGAGGCACCTGCAGCCAGGCCCGGCCCCCGCCGAGGGTTGTCGTGCAGGAAGGGGCTCCCTGAGGAGAGCGAGTCAGCCCGCACCCGGAGCCCGGGGGGACGAGGCGGCTCGGGGGGGCAAGGCCCGGCCGAGAGCTCTCGGATCTTCGGCCCCCATGGCCGAACTTCTCCGCGTCCTGCTTAGACAGAGGCGCCGGCGCTGAATAGGACGGCCTGACCCTCCTCACCCCCGGGCCTGGCAGCCGAGCCCCCAAGTGCAGCTGAAGGGATAGAGGGCAAACCCAGGGAGAAGCAGAGGCCGGGCCGGCCCCGGGCACACGACTGGCGCTCGGAACCCCTCATTTCCACCCCCCCCTCCCCCACAGCAGGATGAGCACTTATGGCGAGAGAGGGCTCAGTGGACCACAAGCTCCACGGGATCTGGGAGGGACCCTTTGCTCAGCCTTGGGGGAGGGGCAGGAAGAGCCTGGGGTAAGCCACTGGGCTTGGAGAGCTGTCCCAGCGTGGAAGGGAGAACCTCCTGGCCTGGGGCGTCTGAACGGAGGAGCCCCGGGTCCTGCCAACCGTGCCCCGAGTCTGAGGCTTCTGTGCCAATCAGAGGCCGTTTTCTCAGGTGTCCTCCCAACTCTTCTGCATTTGACACTGAGGTTTACGGATGAAACCCCCGCCCCCCGGCCTGTGCTCCTGGTTCTCAGTCATCTGTTGGACCGGGGGTGCCCCCCGTTCTCCCAGAGCTCCCTCCCGGGCCCTCTGCTCTCAGCGGCTCCCACGGGGGTCTGCCACTCTCGCCGGCCCCGTCCTGAGGGCCTCACACTCGGCACAGTCTTCGCAGGGGCTGCCGTTGCCGGGCTCCCGGTTCTGTAACCTCGGCCGTACCCTGGATAACCCGAAGCTATCTTCTGGGCATCCCCAACTGTACCCGTTCCCCTGCTCGCCTCGGTCTCTCCCCGCTCTATTCAGCGTCACCCCCTCCTCAACGGCCTCCCTGGAGAACCTCTGCCTTTGCACTGGCCGGGCCCTTCCCTGGTCCTGCGTGAGCCACGGGCAGAATTACCTGGCGCCGCCTGCGTCTATTCTACCTGCGCTGCCCAGATTTTCTGTGCTCCCGGGGCCCTGTGGGAAGCTCCCTGCCTCATTCTCTGTCCCTGTGTCCCCAGGCCTGGGGTCCAGCCTGCGAATCTCTGAGCATTCTGGGAATGTCAGTATGGCCCAGGGGGCTCCCTTGAGAGGTCGGCCAGGCAGGGCCCACTCTGCCAGGACCCAGGGCAGGCTACCTGACAATCGGTGGGTCACTTTTTTCTCCGACGACTCCGAACCAGCCGCGCTAATGCTTTGAAGTCGCTGGGAGGTGGGCAGGCTGGCCAACAGGGCTGCCTTACCTGGAGCCGGACAAGCCATGCTTGGAAGGGCCTCGGGATCCTTGGAGGCGGAAGCCGGCTTGGTTTTGGGCGAGACGTCAGGGAGCGCCGTGTCAGGGTTTGAGGGTGCAGGCTGGAGGGCCGGGGAGGCCGTCGCGGTGGCCCAGAAGAAGCTCTCTCTGCTGTCCTTAGGGGGCTTAGGTGTGGTGGGGGTGTCCCCTGTGGCCTGGAGGTGCAAAGAAAGAGAGTGAAGAGAGAGAAAATAGCGAGCAAGTACTTTACAAATGTTACCTCGTTAGTTCAACTTGAGATAAGGGTGCTACTGTTATTCTTATTTTATTGCTGAGAAAACTGAGGCAGATGGTGGGGAAGTAATCTGAATTCAGCGTCTTCCTGCTTCCAGTCCCAGGGCTCTCACCACTGCACCCCCAAGCTGCCTCTGGCTCCACCCTCTTCCTCCTAGATGGGGCTCCAGGTCTGGCACTCCCCAACTCACGCAAAGGGAAGCCCATCCACCTTAGAGAGGGCAAAGTCATTTTCCTGCTCGTGTGCCTTCGAAGGGTCCAAATCACTTTGGGTATTCAAGACCCTTCATAGACTTATCCAGCCCAAGGTGAGCTGTCCTCTGCCAGCCCGGAGCAGGATCAAGGTCCTGAGCAGACAGCGCCTGCTGCCAGCCAGGGCTCCATCCAGACGGCGTCCTGGGGAGCTGGCTTTAGGACAGCAGACAGACGTCCCCATGGCTGCAGGCCATTCCTGCCTCGGCTCCCGATTAGGGGACGGGAGGATTCAGTGACAAACGTATCCTCAGGACCCGAGTCCTGGTCTGAGTGACTGCCAATATGCCAGGTAATCCCGGACAGGCCCTCTAGAGGAGTGTAGCAAATTTGTCTCACCCCCCAGAAGCCAATGAGGGGCTGGGTCCTGGGGCAGAGGAAAAAACAAAGAAACGTAGCCAGACCCTCCAAGAACTGTACATTCCTCTGGGAAAACGACATTTCGATGTAGAGACAAATATGAAACCCATAAGGCAGACAGAAAAATCAGTTTGGAGGAAGAAACCAGGGGGCCCAGAGAGGCTCTAAAAGAAGAATCTGAACTGAGTCTCAAGACAAACCAGGGATTCTAAGAAACAGAGATGGAAAAGAGGTGAAATGGACCAGAGATGGTGCAGAGGTGAAACGGACCAGAGATGTAGGAGAGGTGAAACGGACCAGAGATGTAGGAGAGGTGAAACGGACCAGAGATGGTGCAGAGGTGAAACGGACCAGAGATGTAGGAGAGGTGAAACGGACCAGAGATGTAGGAGAGGTGAAACGGACCAGAGATGTAGGAGAGGTGAAACGGGCCAGAGATGTAGGAGAGGTGAGATGGACCAGAGATGTAGGAGAGGAGAAATGGGCCAGAGATGGTGCAGAGGTGAAACGGGCCAGAGATGGTGCAGAGGTGAAACGGACCAGAGATGTAGGAGAGGTGAAACGGGCCAGAGATGTAGGAGAGGTGAGATGGACCAGAGATGGTGCAGAGGTGAAACGGACCAGAGATGTAGGAGAGGTGAGATGGACCAGAGATGTAGGAGAGGAGAAATGGGCCAGAGATGGTGCAGAGGTGAAACGGGCCAGAGATGTAGGAGAGGTGAAACGGGCCAGAGATGTAGGAGAGGTGAAACGGACCAGAGATGTAGGAGAGGTGAAACGGGCCAGAGATGTAGGAGAGGAGAAATGGGCCAGAGATGGTGCAGAGGTGAAACGGGCCAGAGATGTAGGAGAGGTGAAACGGACCAGAGATGTAGGAGAGGTGAAACGGACCAGAGATGTAGGAGAGGTGAAACGGACCAGAGATGTAGAGAGGTGAGATGGACCAGAGATGTAGGAGAGGTGAGAACGGACCAGAGATGTAGGAGAGGTGAGATGGACCAGAGATGTAGGAGAGGTGAAACGGGCCAGAGATGGTGCAGAGATGAGATGGGCAGGTGTTGGCCCCAGATTGGATGAGGGAGAGCAAGGATCCAGGATGACTCCTAAGTTGAGAGCCTGAGGGATGGGAGGAGGGTGTCAGGGAAGTTTGGAAGAAGGGGCAATTTTGGGGAAAAGTTCATGAGTTCCATTTTAGACATGATGAACTTTGAGATGTCTCTGGGCATCCTGTTGGAAACATTCAATAGAAGCTGGAAAGGAGACTGGAGCTTGAGAAACCAGCATCTAAAGGTCGGACAGAGATGATCATTTAAAGCAAGGGAATTCATGAGATTCCTAGGAGAAAAGGGAGACCCAGGATTGTACCTCGGGATACCCAGGGTCAAGAGACATGACTTGGGAGAAAACCCAGCAGAGAAGGCAGAGATTGGAGAAGGCCTCGGAGGAGGAGAGGGATCCACAGTGGCAAAGGCCACGAAGAATTCAAGAAGGAGGATGGACAGAAGGCCATGGGATTTGGCTACTCGGGGATCCCCGGTGACTTTTGGAGGGGGCAGTTCTGGAGGAATAATGAAACCCCCAAACCCCATTCACGCCTAGCCACGGCATCAGCCTCCACGCAGGACTCCCCCCTTCGTGCCTGGAACTCCCAAAGCGAGGAGTGACTACCTCAGTGTCTTTCTTCACCCCATCCGGAGTAGAACCGGCTTAAGCCCCCAGTCCCAGCTCTGGAACCACAATTTAACCGACTCTTCACTCCCAGGAAAAGGTGTGTCAGCCGGGGCCCTAAGACAAGACTCGCTGTCCTGGTGACTCTCTCACCCTGAAGTGGCTCCGTGCAGGGACCCAGCAGGAAGGACCCCGTGGGTCAGGGCATGGCACACGCTAAGTAGTGAATGCTTGTTCATTCCTTCCGATTGTGAGGTGGGGGATTTCATGTCGGAAGCTTTTTTTGGAAGGTCAGAGAAGAGGCAGGGAGGACAGTCACTCTAGCTCGAGGTTGTGGTTTTTAAGGGCCAGGGAGGCCCATTCGACAGATGTGGAGACTGAAGCAAGTGAGAGTAAGGACACCTGCCCGGATCACACAGCGGGAAGATCTGGGGTCAGGTTAGAACTCGGGTCCTCCTGACACTATAGTATGGAACGCGCTTCACTGCAGCGAGCGTGGACTTCACACTTGCCCTGCACTCTGCTCTGACGGAACCACATGCCCGGCACAGGCCGAATCAGAGCAGAAGGGAACCGCCCGGGCCACGGTGCCGGGAGAGCTCCCTCCTGCCTCTCCCTGCTCCTTCTCTTTAACAAAGGGAGGAATCATCTGCCCGTTCGCTCTCTTTTGTTAAGGATTGGAGAACCAGAGGAGCAAAGTGGCGAGAAGTCGGTGTAAAGTAAGAACAGACAGGCACCGAGTGAGGGCTTCTCCGTGGACCTGGAGCCCCTGCCCCGGCTTCCGGCCTGGGTCCTGAGAGGGGGGTGGGAGGGTGGCGCCGGTCTCCTTCAGATCCCCATCTCTCAGCCTGACCTCCTCCTCACATCCAGGCAGCTCCCTGCTGCCTTTGGACCCTGGCAGGGTCCACAAAGCTCCCGGCCTTCCCTGGAAGCTCAGACCCAGGACCTTCTACCGGTACCCCCAAAGTACCTTCCTGCACCCGCCCTGTCTTGGGATCTGGGATGCTCGAGGCCAGCGCCCATCCCCCACCTCCTCCCCTCGCTCCATCGCCACACCTTCCAGCCTCGGACAGCGGATCTTTGCCTGAGCTTTCTCCCCAATCCCGAGTCGAGGCCGCACACCCCAGAGTCAGGGACCGGGGGCCGGGAGGCCCGGCGGCCAGCGAGGATGGGACGAGGGTTCGCATCTATCCCGTGCCACTGATCCTCCCCCCAAGGGCTAGTCGAGGACAAAGTCAGAGCCGGCCTGGCCGCCGGCAGGCGAGAGGGGCCGGGGCTGGGAAGCGGTCCGGGAGGAGGGATGAGCCCCACGCGCGGCGCCCCACAGCCGGGCCCTTCACGCGCTCGCTCTCCCGCTGCCCACAGCCGACCCGCTGGGCCACCGCTCCCGGCTCTTCCCAAGGCTTCCCAAGGCTTCCCACCAAAAGAGCGGGGACGACGACAGGGAGGCGATCTCGTGAGGGGAAGCCTCTGCACACGGGGAGGGCGGGAAGGAAGCAGCCCCTCTGCCGCCCGCCCCCAGAACGTGAATGCGGAAAGCGAGATCGTGGAGCGAGGGGCCGGGAGTCCGGGAGCCGAGCCCGCGGGCGGGGAGAGGCGCCCCTCGCAACGGCTCTGAGGTAAGCGGCGAACGTGACCGCCGGGACGGCAGAGGTGGAGACTCCAGCGGGCGATGCCAAAAGGGAAAGATCCAGCTCCCCCGTGAAACGTTCCGGAGCAGCGGAGCCCGGAGCGGGAGGGGACGGGCTGGGGAGGGGCAGCGAGAAGAGAGGAAACGCCGAGAAGCCCAGGAAGACTAGTGTGAACCGATGAGGTGGGGAGCCAAGGAAACCAGGAGCCGCCCGCCGAGCGCAGCGCCCATGGCCGGGGGGGAGGGGCACTGCAGAGGCCCCGGCTTCATGCTTTTGTTACAAGAGATGGCGGCGGCTTCCCGGCTCCCTCCTCCCCCCGCAGCACAGCTGCCGTGAGATACGGGGGGGGGGGGGGGGGAGAGGGGGAGAAAGGGGGGAGACAGGGGGGCGCCGCAGCCGCCCCGGGGCCGGGACAACACAGCCTGACCTGCGGGGGGAGCGCGAGCGGGCGCCCAAACCCACCACTCAGAGCAGGGCTCATTCCCACTTCCTCCTGCCTCCTGTCCACATCCGTCCCCAGCCCTGCTCTGCCTCCCCTCCCCAGCACTGCCCCCTCCAGCCTCTTCTACCTTGAATACCTGCCAGGTAAGCCAACCTCCAGAGCGTCACCCATTCACCCACAGACCTTGTCTTCCCGCACACGCACGGTGCGGATGGGACTCCACCTGGGGTCGGACACAGGGATGCCAGAGGCAAAAAGGAGGGGAAAAGAAAGAGGGAAGGAGCAGAGAGGGGGAAGGGGAAGGAAGGGAGAGAGGGAAGAAGAGAGGAAGAAAAAGAGGGAGAGAGGAAGGGAGGGAGGGAGGAAGAGAGGAAGAAAAAGAGGGAGAGAGGGAGGGAGGAAGGAGGGAAAGAAGAGAGGGAAGGAAGAGAGAGAGGAAAGGAGGGAGGGAGACAGGGAGGAGGTTGGGAGGAAGGAAAGGAAGGAGGGAAGGGAGGAAGGAAAGGAGGGGAAGAGGGAGGGAGGAAGGAAAGAAGGAGGGAAGGAAGGAAGGAAAGAAGGAAGAAAGGAAGGAGAGAAGGAAAGGAGGGAGGAAGGAAGGAAGGAAAGAAAGGAGGGAAGGAGATAAGGAAGGAGGGAAGAAGGACAGAAGCAGGAAGGAAGGAAAAGAGGGGAGGGAGGGAGGGAGGAAGGGTTGGAAAGAAAAGGGAGACAAGGAAAGGATGAGAAAGATAAGAAAAGGGAAGGCTGACAGGCAGGCAGGAAGGAAGGCTAAAACCCGTCTTTTCCTTCTGTGTGAGTCCCGACTGCTCCAAGCAGCGGGCAGAGGGAGCAAACTGCGGCTTTAATGAGGCCCACAAGTCCACCTCCAGGAGAGAGGGGGTGTCATGGCAACTGGGAAGAGCAACAGCAAACAAAATGGCTGGTCTTTGAGAGGAGGGAGAGCAGCACCAGGCCTTGCTGTCCCCCATTCCTGCCTTCATGGAAACCCCAGCAGAGCCACAGTCCCTAGGGGACACTAAGGAGGGGATGGGCAGGATGCAGCTGGAGGAGTGAGGAGCCTCCCAATAAGAGGGAAGACTAGGGCTCTTTCTCTCACGACTTAGTTCATTTCACTTTCCTGCCCCCAGCCATGGAAAGGACTGTCATGACAGTCACAATATGCTTTGGGAGCCGGTTTTTTTCTTCCCAACCACACTTTTCAAAGGTAACCTGGAGTCTAAGCCATACTGATACTAGACATCAGAGGAAGTATTTTTTCCACTCAGGACAAGCAACTGCTGCAAAAGGCAACACTTTCCCCTGGCCCATAAACTGCCCCCTCCCATCTTCCCTATCACTAGTGAAGGGCAACCATTTCATTTCCTCTCTTCTCATCCCCATATCTAATATGGTATGAAGGTCTGTTGATTTTGATTTCCCCTCTGGTCCGTTTCACTTCTGCACCACCTCTGGTCCGTTTCACCTCTGTACCACCTCTGGTCCATTTCACCTCTGCTCCACCTCTGGTCCGTTTCACCTCTGTACCACCTCTGGTCCGTTTCACCTCTGTACCACCTCTGGTCCATTTCACCTCTGTACCACCTCTGGTCCATTTCACCTCTGTACCACCTCTGGTCCATTTCACCTCTGTACCACCTCTGGTCCGTTTCACCTCTGTACCACCTCTGGTCTGTTTCACCTCTGCACCACCTCTGGTCCGTTTCACCTCTGTACCACCTCTGGTCCATTTCACCTCTGCACCACCTCTGGTCCATTTCACCTCTGTACCACCTCTGGTCCGTTTCACCTCTGCTCCACCTCTGGTCCGTTTCACCTCTGCTCCACCTCTGGTCCGTTTCAGCTCTATGCACTTCTCTTGATCATGTGCTCCCTTTCTTCTCCAATCCTGCCTCCATCCCTGTTGCAAATCCTCACCTCACACCTGAACTACTGTGGTAACTGCTGGAGTGAGGAGGGGATGAGGGACCTTCCTGCCTCAGTATTTTTCCCCTCCAGGCTATCCTCCATTCAGCTATCAAAGAAATGTTCCTAAAAAAAGACTGACCACATCACCCTCAACTCTCTAAGTTCCTAGTACTTTCTATGACCTCCAGGATCAAACCTGGCATTTTTGGTCCATTGTTGCCTGGCTACAAACCCCATTCAATGCTTCTGGCAGCCGGGACAATCTGCCAGACTCTTCCCCAGGATGTGCTTGCGGACAGGTTGTCTCCCATTCTCAGGATGGTCCCTCTCCTCATTTCCAACTTTCTGACCCGACTAGGCTAGACCGGAAGGTGCCGAGCTTCTGCCCCTCTTACAGAAACCTTGGGATTCTATGATTTGTGACACTGACTGGCTCCTATTCCTCCCCCATAAACACTCCCCACTGCAGTCTGACGTACCCTGCAGCTTGGGATACGGACCGCTGCCTCATTTGGCCCTTGGTCCACCAGACCTGAAGTCTCAATTCCACCCCCCGCACTTGGTTGCTAGGGGCACAACCATGGATGAGCCATTTCATCTCTATGAGCCTCAGTTCCTCTACTGAAAAATGGGCACAGAGTGCCACCCACAGCCTCCTCGAGAGCTTGGGCTGATCAAGTTCTAGGCTCTGGAGGACAAAGGCCCAACACACACCACACTGTCTGGCTGGCCCAGGCCTCCCACCCCCCCTCAGACATATCACTCTGTCTACAGACACAAGACTGCCACGGGATGGAGACCCTGAGAGGCCAAAGACAGTCGAACCCAAATGAACACAAAGCAGCTCAATGCGAGGTGAGCGAAAGCGTCATGTAGGAGGCAGAGGGGAAGGGGGAGGGCCTTTCAGCCCACGCAGAGACAGCGGCAGGTCACGCGCATGCAGAAGCGGAGATGAGACGGGGAGGGGACGTGACAGCAAAAGCGCCGGGGAAAATCACTGAGTTAGGGAGGGGCTCGAGGGGGGAGACCACAAGAAAGTAGCTGCAGGTCGAGTCCAATCCTCTCCCTTTACAGATGAGGAAACTGAGGCCCAGGGCCGAGGCTGACCTTGAACCTTATGCTCTAGACACTGGGCGGACACAGAAAGTGTCGATGGAACTGCGAAAGCAAGTGGGCACAGTCTACAAGGCCCATCTCTGCTGAGCTGGGGGTGCCCCTCCAGTGCCCTGGGGTCCCATCGCCACCCAGGGAGGTATCCAGACTGACAGTCCTTAGTCTGGCCCAAGGAGGCCCTCTGGGAGGCCAGCCCCTTTGAGGCCCACAGCCTGCAGCAGGCAGCCCCTCACGAGCCTCCGCATTCAAACTCAGGCCCGACCCCGTGAGGCCCATCACACCCGAGGCTCCTCCACCTTCGGGAGCATCACTACGGGACCCGGACCCGTCACGCCACCTCTGCTGAAGCTCCTTGAAGGCAGGAGGCCAGCTGTGGCCCCAGGCGGGCCCGGAGTCGGGAAGGCCCGAGTTCAAA
This sequence comes from Antechinus flavipes, assembly GCF_016432865.1. Taxonomy (NCBI): domain Eukaryota; kingdom Metazoa; phylum Chordata; class Mammalia; order Dasyuromorphia; family Dasyuridae; genus Antechinus; species Antechinus flavipes. The sequence goes on from NC_067398.1 coordinate 726,161,997, forward strand.
CCCTGCCTCGGACGCTTCTGCGCTTCGCAGTAAGCCCGCTAAGTCACTTCATTGCTGCCTGCCTCAGTCTACCCACGAGTGACACGGGCCCTCCCAGAGCTGCAGCGAAGAGCAGACGGGATCTCCTCTATAACAAGCTCTGCAGCCTCTCCCACCCTTCCTGCCCTGTCCGGCCGACTCCCGTGGAGACGGAGCTCTCTCCTCAGCCGGCCATCGAGGCCCGGCCAGCGGTCGCCGTGAGCAGCCAAGCTCGGGGGCCGGCCCCCGCCTCCTTACCTGTCGCTGGGCTGACGTCCCCAGGTGCACCTGACAGAACTTGACTGCCTGTTCCAGGGCGGCCCCTTCATCCACCTGGACAGAGGGAAGGAGCTGTCGGAGGCCCCGCTCCACGGGGATCCCCCGGCCTCCCACCCTCCTCCCGCAGCCCCGGAATGAGGAGGTGGGTGGGGGAGAGCCCAGGTGCCCCCCAGGATCTAGCTCCAGCCAAGGCTTCTGATGAAAGGGTGCTTAAGAACCCAAAGTGGGCACTGAGCCCTCCGTGCTCATCCTCTGGGCCCCGAGTCTCAAAGGCAGCCCCGCCCCCTTACCTGCTTGATCAGCATGTAGGTCTCAGACATGATCTTCTCAATCCTCCCCAGGTCGTAGGCCATGACCTTCTGGCCGTGCTGCCAGACTCGGTAAGCGTCCAGGAGGAGGCTTTTCCCGGACTCGGGGTCGTCCAGTAACTTCCTCTTCCGGCCGGGTCTCTGCCCGGCCTCCTCCGGAGCCGACTGGCCCGAGCCCTTGGTGGGGGCGGGCGGCGGCGGCGGCTGTCGGGAGCTGATGCTCAGCTCCTCCAGGGACAGCTCGGAGGGGCGCCCGTCCGGCCCTCGGTCCTTGGGGGTGCGCGCGGCCGGGGGCCTCTCTGCCTCGGGGCGCCGGATGGCCCCGTCAAACCTTTCTGGCTCCAGGTCCATGGGCTCCGGGGGAACCAGCCAGGGACGCTCCTTCAGAGTGCCGGGGTCGGCCGGGTCCACGGCCAGGGGGCCGTACTGGGGGGCGGCCCCCTTCCCCCCGCCGTCGGACAGAGCCAGCTTCTTGGGAAGGACCTCGTTAGCGTCCTCGGCGCTCGGCTTGTTGGGAACGTCTGTTGTCATCCTGTGGCCCTCTGAGCCCTGGGGGAGAGCAGCGCGAGGTCACGGTGCGCCTGAGCGGCCGGGGGCCGGGGCTGGGGGGGCAGCCGAGGACCCGCCCGTGGGCTTGGGAAGGAGAGGAGCCGGGGCTCATCGGCCGAGATTTGGGGCCGGGGCACAGGGAGGGACGATCTTTACGGATGCGAGGGGGTACATCGGGGACGGGGGGAGGACAAGCCCAGGACGGGGGCTGCTCTGAAAGCACCAGGGTCAGCTCCTTGCGCACGGGGTCATTCTGCTGAGCCTCCCCCACTGGGACCTGGGCCAGGACGGACACAAGAGCGGCGCCCGGCTGCCCTCACCTCCGCCAGCTCGCTCAGCGTCTCCTCCAGCACCTTCACGGTGAGAACGAAGGCCCGCTGCGCCAGCACCTGGCGGTCCGCATCCCGCAAGTACTTCCTGGGGCAGCGATACCGAACGTCGAGCTGCCAGGCCGGGGCACAGGTTTCCCCAGCCCAAGCTGACGCAGGGCGCGGCGCCCACCGACGGCTCTGAGAGCCGGACCCCTCCCCTCCCCCTCTCTCCCTCGCCTGCTCCCACATGGGCTCCACACACAGACAAGGATGCTGGGAGGGCGGGCGGGGCCCTGGATCTGTGGCCGGGAGGCTTGGACGCCGGCCCTGACCTCCCACTCGTCTCTCCCCCATCCCTCGTTGCACCCGCACCAGGGCGCCCCCCCACCCCCACAGCCTCCGGCAACCCCCAAACTCAGGCGGTCCCTCCTGGAGCCCGGGGCCCTGGGATGGTCCCAAAGGCAGAGAACAAAGACCCCCCCCAAGATGGCCGGACGGCGGCCGAAGCCTCCTTACTTCCCCTGGTCGGGCGTCCTCTGCAGCATCGAGGAGACCCTCAGCAAGGTCCCATAATCCTTCAGCTGGCTCAGCACCTGCAGCAGCAGGACGATGGAGCGGTTCATGTGAGAGGCGAAGCTGCCGGGGCGGTCGATCTCGTCCACCGGGATGCGCCAGATTCCCTGCAGAGAGAGCGAGGCGGGCCCGTGAGGGCGGGTGGGCACAGCACCCCCCCCAGAGCAGAGAAGAGAGCCCACACTTTCTGGTTCTGGGGCTCCTGCCCAGAGTCAGTATCCGGAGGCAGCTCTGAGCGCCCCGGGAAGCCCCGGACTCTTGCCCAGAAGCTCCCAAGGTCCCGGGATCTCAGGGTTAAACAGAAGTGCCTCCTCCGCCCCACGCAGGGGCCCCGGCCGCCAAGAGCTTCCGTCCCACTGGGGGAAGGCCCGAGAATCCATTCGGCACGCCGTACAGTACACAGCTGGGGTTTAATAAGTGCCCCTTCCCTTCCCCTCTTCCAAACAGCTCAAAGATTCCCAGAAGTCTGCGCGGAGGGAAACGACGCAGGAAAGCGCACGGCCGACGGTGGGCTAAACGCGCCAGAAGTGTTAGAGGGGGCTTGGAGGGGGGCGACTTGGGGGCCGGGGAGGCTTCCCCTGACTGTGAGAGCACAGGGAGCACCAGCTCTTGGTGAAGGCTTGGGGGGCTGGAAAAAGTGAGCGTCCTCCGGGCGACCTTCTGGGGGAAGCCTCGCGGTCGGTGCCTCCTGGATGGGCAGGCGGGCGGTGGTCTCTCCTGGGGGGTCCAGGGCACGAGGGGCCGCCCGCGGCAAAGAGAAGGATCTCTGTGATCAGAATCGGGGCAGAGGGAGGGAGGCTACGGGGGAGACCGAGACAGAGAGCGGGTGCCCAGAAAGTGGCCTCTGAAGGAGGCACGTCCCGGTGAGGGGATGGAGAGAGGCTGTGGGGAGGGAGGTCCCGAGGGCCTCGGGGAGAGGGCAAGGCTGCGGTGGGAGCCCGGCAGAATGGATAGTCAGGTGGACGGTCGGGACAGACGGCCAGAGGCAGGATCCGGGACAGATGGACGGAGACAAATGGCTGCCCTGGCAGGTGGATGGGCCGGGGGGGGGGGGGGGGAGCGCGGTCCTTCCCTTCCCAGCCGAGGGGGCGCAGGAGCCGGTGGCCGGGCCAGACACGTTGCAGGAAGAGGGGCAATGAAGCCCGAGGGGGTTGGGGGCCTTGCTGGCGGCAGCCTGAGAGAGGGGCCGGTAGTGAGAGCCGCTTCCCCCTCCCATGGGGGCCTCTGCAGGGAAGCTGCCGGGTCTGGATGGCAGAAGCCTCCCCCCTGCTCCAGTCCCCGGGCAGCTCTTCTCGCCCCTGAGGGGGGCAGGGCCCTCCCCACCTGCTCAGAGCGCCCCCCACGCCTGGGACCTTGTTTATTGGCGGCAGGCGCTCGGAGCCTCCCATCATCACCTCGGTCAATCGGGATCTGAGGGCTTCCCGCCTCCGGGGCCCGAGCTGGCGCTCCCCAGTGCCGGGGCCGGGGGGACGAGGAGCGAGGCCCCGCCAGCGGGCCTTACCCCTTCCTCTCCTGAGGGCGCCCCGGTCCCTCACCAGTCCCTAGGGGATCCGCCAACCTCCCATCAGCCCCTTGATAGCCCCAGACTCATCACCCAAACCCCCCCAAACTCCAGGGCCTCCCCCTCCCCTGGCCCGCGATCCCCCTCAGCCCCACGACAGGCGCCTCTGTCTCCCTCCAAGACTCGGGGGAGCAGCACCTTTTGCTGCAGCCCCCATTTGCCGGGGCTCCCCCAGATCCCTGAGCACTCCGGCATATTCTTAGACAGGGGCACCTGTGTCTGGATCCGGTCTGCTCCTGCTCTCCGTGACCTCTGACCCATCACCCGCAGGCTCCCTCAGGACCCTCCCCCACCAAAGATCTGGGGGCCCAGTCCTTCCCCCCCCCGGAAAACACCACCCCGTTCTCCCCTCCTTGGGCCCCCGGCACCGAGGCTGCTCCTCTTCCAGTCCTCTGGCCGGGGGAGCCAGGGAGGGCTTCTTGGAGGCGGCGCCCTCCTGCAGAAAGCAGAGGGGGGCCTCGCTCCTCTGACCTCTGGCCTCGAGGGCTGGGGGGAAGGGCCCAAAGGGAAAGGGAGGCCAGACCCCAATTAGTCCGGGGCGCATTTTGGGGGGTTTGTGTGACAACATGTGGCAAGGGAGCAGACTTCTGACAGAGGCGCTCTGCCCCTGAGGGGCCCCGGTCTGCGGGGGAGGGGGAGCACTCGCGGGAGTTGGGAGGCCTGACCCCCCCCTCAGCCGGCCTGGTTCCTTCCCTGTTGTCACATGGAGCCCAGATGCAGGGGCCCCGCCCCCACGTGACCCGGCACACCTGCCAATCAGCTGCATGCCCCGCCCCCAGCCCTTCCTGGCTCCTCCCTAGACCACACGGGGGCACCCAGAGCTGGAGTCAGGAGGACCCGAGTTCAAGTCCAGCGCGGGTGTGAAGCTGAGGGAGTCCCTTCTCTCGGGGCGTAACGGCCCCGCCCCCCACCTCAGGGCGCCGCAGGCAAGGGCAGCTGGGACTTGCGGGCCCGGACGCCCGGGTCCATCCTGCCCCTCCAGGCGGCCCCGGGCCCGGCCCCCCTGGGGGACTAGCCCTCCCTCCCCGGAGCGGAGCCTGAGCACCTCGGGCGGGAGCAGAGCCCGGCCGCGGGGCCTGAGGAGGGAGCCCCGGCAGGGGCCGAGCCCCGGGGCAGGCCGGGCAGCTCTCCAGCGGAACGCCCAGCTCCACTGCTCAGGCCCAGAGCTCCCCCTTCTGTCTGCCCCGAGCAGGTCCCGAACTCAGCCCACTCTTGGCCTGTGAAGAAGGGGCGCCCCAGCCCCACCGAGCAGCCGGGCCAGGGAAGGGGCCTCCGGGCGCCCCGAGCAGCTGGGAGCCCAAACCCCGCCGGCGGCCGGGCTCTGCCCCCCTCCCTGAGCTTCCTCTCCCCCTCCGGCTCCACCCAAGATCCCCCGCTGGCCCCTCGCCACCCGAGCCCCGGGACCCGGGCCAGGGAGCGGCAGCCCCGGGGGAGAGCGGAGGCCCTGCTGGGGGGCGGCCCAAACACCACAGGAAGAGCTCACCATCCCAGGAGGCGGCTCCTTGCCCGTCCCAGGGCCCGGGCTCCCGGAGAGGAGCGCGGGGGGGCCTCCAGGGCCGGCCCGGGGCTCCCCTTCCTCCCCACCCTGGCCGGCCCGCACCCCGAGTCTGGAGCCCGAGCGGCCAGCGAGCCCGGCTTCCCCTTTCTCCTCGGCTTCGGCTCCTTTTCTTTCAGGCCGCCCCGGGGAGGCAGCGGCCAATCAGGAAGGGGGAGCCGGGCCCCCGCCCATGGGCCGCCCCACCAGCCGGGCGGGGAGCAGGGAGGAAGGGGGAGGGGGAAGGGGGCGGCGCCCGCAGCAGGGAGGGAAGCAAAAGGGCAGCCCCGGCCGCACAGGCAGGATCCCCAAACACTCCCCCCACCCCCCAGGGAAGCCCAGGCACATCCTGTCGGCACCGCTCAGCTCGGGAACCCAGCGGCCCGGGGGCCCCCTTCAGTCTCCAGGCCTCGCCCCCGGCCCCTGCCCCTCCCCAGGCCACCCCCCACGGTGGGGAGCTCATCCAAGGGAAGTGTTGGGGCGCTGCCGAAAAAGGCCTAAAGAACAGGGGCCGGGAAGCCGACAGAGAAGTCCAGCCTCGGTGGGCCGGACGGCCGTGGGTCCGGCAGTGCCCACCCCCTCCCTCCCTCCCTGGCAGTGCCCGCCCCCTCCCTCCCTCCCCGGCAGTGCCCGCACCCTCCATCCCTCCCCGGCAGTGCCCACCCCTTCCCTCCCTGGCAGTGTCCACCCCTTCCCTCCCTCCCTGGCAGTGCCCGCACCCTCCCTCCCCCCCTGGCAGTGCCCGTGCCCTCCCTCCCCGGCAGTGCCCCTCCCTCCCTCCCTCCCCAGTAGCCCAGTCACTGCCCATCATGCTGAGGCCGCCACTGGCGAGCCCGGGCTCTGGCCCCCTCCTCTGGGCGGCTCGGGGTCTCACAGTGCTGGGCACAGGGGCTGCGTCTGCCCACGGGGGAGCTCCTGGCGGGCAGCCTGGCACACCAGCAGTGCCCAAGGAAGGTGTGACCTCCAGGGCACCCACAGGCCGGCTCCCCATGATGATGGAGACCCAGAGGCCAAGGCCTAAGGGTGGTCACAGGCCCCCCCCCCCCCCGTCAGGATTCGAGGTGCTCCTTTGATGCAGAGAGGCGGGTGGGGGAGCTGATGTCCAGATCCCACTTTGGGGGCTTTCTGAGGGTCTTCCCCCTACCTGGGCTCCGTCTGCAGCGCCCCCGGCCTCCCAGGCTCACAGACCCCATGTCGCAGAGAGAAATGAGTGGGGGCAGGGAGGGGGAGGGCCACACGGGTGGGGGGGCTGTCAGACTGGCCAGCGATGGCCCTGAGGGGGGTCCATGAGGGGGTACCTCGGGGCACGCAGGGCAGGCCTAGGACCCCTCCTGGGGGGCCCTAGCAGGGGACTTGGGCCTCCGTTCACCTGCCTCAGCTTCCCCAGCTGAGAACAGCACCAATCTCCCAGGATGGGGAGGGGGGATGTTAGGATCACGGGAGCCCACGTTCCTGCCGAGCCAAACGGAGTCTGGCGCACAGTAGGGGCTTTATGGGTGCTCACTCTTTGCCCACCAAGGCCCCAGAGGCGCCAATATCCTGCTGGAATGGAGAAGGGGCGACCGTAGGAAGCAGGGAGCTCCTGTCCTGGGGCCTCCTAGCAGAAGCCAGCCCCGCCCCTCCAGGGGCTTCCTGGGGGGTCCTGGGCAGCAGATGCCGGACCCCCGAGGCCCCGAGGCCGAGCGATCGCCAAGATCCACAGAGACAAACGACCCGTTCTGGCTTTGGGCTCACTTAGAAAACCCTGGAGAAGCAGCAAAGAAACTCCGGGCGAGAAGCTTCCGAAGACAAGGGAAGCGCCCGCAAACGGAACCACCTCGGAGCAGCAGGGGGCGACCACCACAGAACCGAACCGAACAGGGCCGGGCCTCCACGGAGGCACCGGGAAACCTCCGGGAGACAGAGGAGGCTTCCCCGACGGGATCGCGCCACTGCCCACGTCACGTGACGCATTCGGCGCTTTTCGGTCAAGCCGCTGCCAGGACTGTTTCGTAGTTAGCCAGAATTTTTCCTAAAAGCAAAAGATCCCAAATCCCAAGAAAGAGGATTCTTAAGAACAAAGAAGGAAGAGGCAGAAGCGTCCTCGGCCCTTAGCTGACGGGGGAGCCTGGGCCAAAGGACAGAAACGAGGGGCGGACCGGGCAGGGGGACGGACGAGAAACGACCGACCTCAGAGGACTCGCTGGCGGCTGACCGGGACGCTGGGGCCGGCGCGAGACTGGCGCGAAGGAGCTTCTCCCACACAAACCCGCGCGACAACTTCGGGAGTGGGACCACAACGTCTGAACGACCTCCACAAGGACAGAGAATGTCCCGGGACCTTCGGCTGCTCTGATCCCATTTTACAGACGAAAATGTTGAAGCAGGCGGGGGAAGCTGCCTGGGTGCGGCGCCCCCTCGTGCCCTCACCAGGACTTGTGCCCTCCTGGCTCCCACAGTGGCGCCCCCAAGTGGCCTCTACGAGTGTGGCACTGTAGGAAGTCCTTCCTGGGCAGGATGTGGGGGCAGAGGGCGGCCCCTCGGCTGGCAGCTCCACCCCCCGCCACGCTGGCTCACCCGGGAGGTGGCTCCCTGACCACCCTCCCCCCGCACCGGGGTTGGGGGCTGACACACTCCGTCCCATTTCGGCTTTCCCAGGTCACAAGCTTCTCCTGCTTGCCGAGGAAGGCCCGAGGAGGTCGTGGGGACGGGACCCTGAGCGCCCCCTCCTCGGCCTCTCAGCCCTGGGATACCCCCCCTCCCGAGGAGCTCCCCTCTCAGTTTTCTTCAGTTAGCCACAGTTTGGGGGATGGTTTTAAGAACTCCTGAAGGGGGCACCTTGGGCACGGGCGCCCGGCATCCCTCGTGCCACGGACTCAGCGAGGCGGCCGTACCTGGTTGTCCGGGCCGGGGACCTTCCTCTCCCATTTTGGAGGTCAGCAAACCGAGGCCCAGGCGGACCTCGCCCAGCCCCGCGCACGAGGACGGCGTCTCCCAGGGAGAAGGCGAGCTCCCCGAGGGCAGACGAGGACCGCTTTGGCTCGCTCCCCCCGCCCCCCCCCAGGGCTCCGCGTGCGAGCCTCTCCCTGTCAGAAGCAGCTACTTACGTTGAAGAAATTCGTCTTGTTCCTCTCGCAGAAAAGGCCCTGGGCCGGCATGTGTGGCAGCTGCTGCCACGGGATACTGCTGCCTAGCAACACGTCTCGGGCCCACTGCAGGTTCTGTGGGGGAGGAGGAGATGGGGGGGGCCTGGCTCAGTCAGGCAGTGGAGCCCTCAGACCCCCCACCCGCCCCCGCAGGCAAGCCCCGCCCCCAGGAGCAGAGGGGAGCTCTTCAATTCCCAATGCTCAGAACAAAAATGGGGCCACGGAAGCGGCCCCGGGAAACCTGGGGGGCCGTCGGGGGATGGAGAAAACCCCTCTTTCACACCATCTGGGGCCCTCCGCATTTTCATCCTTTTGTTCAGGGCTGCACCCACTGAAAGCTCAGCCCTCGAGGCTCCAACCCCGCTCCGACCCGGTCGAGGCCCAGGGGCCGAGTGTGGGGGAGGGGGGTCCCGTCAGAACCATGGGAGCGCTCAGCGTTTTCCAGCCCCCGAGAGGGGAAAAGGCTGGCAGGCGTCCCGACCCCGGCCCCTGGGCCCTGACTGCCGGCACTATAGGGCCCCCTCTGGGCAGGGGCCTCTCCCCAAGCCCCCTCCCCACAAAGGCCTTTGGATTCCACAATGAATTCTGAAGGATGAGGTGGCTCTGGGCTCCAAGGGCTGGAGAAGGTTGTGGGGATGGGCCGTCGGCCCCCAGAGAGCCCGGGGGGAACCGGGCGTGGGCCGCAGCCCGGGCTTTTCACCTGTTGGTCGCCCGCTTGCTTTTTGCTTTCTTTCTCTTTTTTTTGCTTTTGGTCTTTTGGTTTCTTGTGCAACGACATAAATGTGGAACTGCTCACGTGGACCCTCTACTGGATCACTTGTGGTCTGGGGGAGCAGGAGAGTGGGCCCAGGGGGGATTTGGGCCCCCAGGTTTTGCAGGGGTGAGTGTGGGAAACTATCCGTGCATGTGTTTTTCATATTAGAGCCTTTTATTTACAAAACATATGCACGGGGGATTTTTCAACACTGACCCCTCTCCGCCACCTCCCCACCCCTCCCCTAGCTGGCAAGTGATCCAATATATGGTATCCATGCCAAAACGTGTTAAAGCCAACGTGGGCAAACACATTTCCACAAATAATGCGCTGCACAAGAAAATCAAAAAGAAAAAAGGAGAAACAAAATGCAAGCGGACAACAACAGAAAGTGGAATGCTCTGCCGGGGTCACGCTCGGCTCCCATAGACCCCCTCTGGGGGTGGACGGCTCTGCGGCCTGAGGCATCTCCCGTCCATCACAATCGGGCATCATGGGGCATTGTCGTTAGTGTATAACGACCTCCTGGTGCTGCCCGTTTCACTCAGCATCAGGGCCCGTGAGTCTCTCCAGGCCTTTCCGGATTCATCCTGCTCCTCACATCTTACACAACGTTCATGTACCACCATTTACTCAGCCACTCCCCACCGGGGGGCATCCGCTCAGCTTCCAGTTTCTGGCCATACGGAGAGACCTGCCACGAACACTGGCACATACGGGTCCCTCTCCCTTCTTTAGCATCCCTCTGGGGTATAAGCCCAGTAGAAACGCTGCTGGAGCAAAGGGCACGTGCCCTCTGATGGCCCCTGGGGCAGCGTTCCAGACTGCTCTCCAGAACGGTTGGCTCCGTTCACAACTCCACCAACAACGGCACGTGTTTTGGAAATAAAGAGCTTTAATTAAAAAAAAAAGGTTAAACCTAAAAACCAAAGGCTCAGGGCTGGGGGCTGCCCCGCTCTCACCAAGCTCGCTGAGGCGTCCCGAGGACAAAGGCTCACGGGGGGAGCTCTCACTGCTGTTTGTGTAAAAAGCTGCCCCTCGGGCCCACACGTGCACTGGTGGTGGAGCCGTGCCCTGGTCCAACCAATCTGGAAAAGCTCCAGGATGACTGGAGGAGGGGGCCCGGAATACCCGCGCCCTCTGACCTGCGGACCCCGCCATTAGGTCACAAAGAAAGGCTCCCCCCTCCCCCCCGAGCTCCAACAGACCGGGAAACGAGGCTTCACTGTGGCGCAAATGAGGGCAAAGGAACGTGGCCGCGATGACGGCGGAGAAGCCTGGAAAGACCCCCAGAACCCAGAACCCGGGACCCAAAGGCCCCAGGACAAAGAGAGAAAACGGAGTCCTCAGAATGACAGATGAGAAAAGGCAGCCCCGCCCTCCCCCGCAGAGCCCGGACAAATCATGACACCTGTCAAGCCCTTACCGTGTGCTGGCTGGGGGGGAGGGGCAGCGTCCCCAATGTACAGGTGGGGAAACTGAGGCAGGTGGCGGGAGAGTGATGGGGGGGCCACGCTGGAATCCAGGCCGCGCAGCCCCCCGCCCCCGGAGCTGCCCCTTGCCCCGCTCTCGCCCCTGCCCTCTGCCGCCCCCGGGGGCCGCCCTCACCTTGTGGGTCTTGCTGTGCGCGTAGAGGAAGGCCAGCCGGTAGAGGCTCTTGTAGTGCTGCGGGAAGCGGCTCAGGCAGAGGCGGAAGGAGGCCACGCACTGCTCCGTCAGGAACTTGCGCTGGCCCTCGGCGTCGGCCGGCAGCCGCTGGCCCAGCTCGCCGCGCTCCCCGGGGGGCTCGCCTCTCCTCCGGCCGTCCCACAGGGGGCAGGCCGCGGGCTTGGCCGGGCCCTCGGCCGTGGCGCGCGGGGCCCCGGGCTCCCCCGGGGCGCGCAGGGACTCCCCATTCTCCAGAGGCTCCTCGCTTTTGCCTGAAAGTGGGAAGCGACGTCTCAGCTCCCGAACCCGACGCCGGCCGGACCCAACCTCCTCTCTGTGGAGGGAGGGAGGACAGGGGAAGGAGGGGGGGAGGACGGAGAAGGCCTTTGGGAGGAGGGCGGGCCCGGACAGCCCCCGGTGAGCACTCTCTCTAGGCCGAGTCATCCCTACCCAGTCCCCAGTGGTGGGCCCTGCCCTGAGCCCCGAGGGAACTAGGGACTGTGGGAGGCCGGGGCCGGGCAAGGGAGGCCGGAGGGGGCCCCATGCCCAGGGTCCTGCGCCAGGGCCTCGGCTGATGCCTTTGAATGAGGTGAGAACAAGTGTCCCCGTAGGAGATGTGGAGGTCTCAGGGAGCCTGGGGAGGCCGGGCCGGGGTGAGGGGGAGGGGCTCCCGGGGCCAAAGGGCAGGCGAGGCCCCGTCGCACACACCCCTCTCCGGGAGCGGCCCCGGCGGCCCTGCAGCGGCCGAGGAGCCCGGGGGCCGCTTGTCCAGGGGAGGCTTCCGGGAGTTCTCCTGGGAGCTGGTGGGTTCGCTGAAGACGTCCTGGGTCGAGCTGGAGTCGGACAGGGCCACGGCGCTGCTGTCCTGGCTCCTCTCTGGACAAAGGAGGGAGGCGCCGCTGAGTCGGCCGCCCCAGGGAGGCCCCCCCAACCCGGGCGCGCAGCGGCCTTCTTGGGGCTCCCCCACGCCCCACCCGCCTCCTTTCACCAAGGCCCCAGCCCGACGGCGACCCGAGGAGGGAACGGTCGGAGGGAGGCTGCAGAGGGCGCCCCCCACAGGCAGGACGGAGCTCAGGGACCGTACCGTCGGGCGTGCCCTGCTGCCGCGGCGTTTTGCACTTGATGTAATCGTGGTCGATGGGAGTGGCCGTGTAAGGGGGCGACGTCAGGCCCGGGCCGGAGGGGGGGGCCGAGGCGCCGGGGCCCACGAGGGTGCCCGCTGAAGAGTGGGAGTCCTCGTCGATGACGCAGGCCTTTTCCCTGGGGAGGCGGGAGGGAGCGCTGGGCGCAGAGCCCCAGGACCCCCCTCCTCTGGGGGCCCCCGACATCGGCCCGGGCCCAGCCCCCTGCCCCAAGCAGCCGTGGGAGCCGGGGAGGCGCAGAGAGGCCCGCGCACGGACCCCAAACCTGCATCCGAGAGACCTCTGGGCAGAAGTAGCTGCTGGCGGCGGAATCTGGGACCTGAGTGACCCCCCCCCACCTCCTGAGTCAGGGCCCTCTGTTCCTCTTGCCCGGCTCCCCCCCGGCCAGGCCGCACATCGGTGCCCCCCTAGGGGCCCCGGCTCCCCCCAGGCCTTCCCCTGAGCCCGGGGGCCCCGAGTCTCCCCATTTCTGGCCGGCGGGACTTTGCCTGAGTGCTGGCCGACCCCCCCAGCCCAGAGGTCGTGCCATCGTGCCCGGATGAAGAGACGGCCCAGCAAGCCCACGACGGGGCCTCCGGCCGGGCCCTCCTCGAGCCTCCCCACAGGGGCGGCCCCGCGCCGGGCCCTCGCGCTCCTGCTTGCTACTGGCCACACGGGGAGGGCCGGCAAGCTGGAGCCGGGACCTCCCGGGGCCCGACCACCCTCCCTAGAAGCCCCAGCTCCTCTGTGAGCCTCTCTCTGGGGCCGGTGCGGGATGAGGGGGCGCAAGCCCCCCGGTCTTGGGGACGCTGATGGCTCCAGGGCCCGAGGAGCCCGTGCCCGACTCGGGGACTCACTACTCACTTCTCGGACACTTTGGGGGTGTTCTTCTCCTCGCCCCTGGCAAAGGGTCCGTCGGCGGCCTCCTTCATGAAGGCGACCAGGCTCTCGGCGTCGACGCCGGCGTTGGGCTTGCCCACGAGCTTCAGGATGGAAGCGTGCAGGCGAAAGTAGACCTGGAGGGACCAAGGGCAGGCTGTCGGGCCCCGGGCTCTCCGCGGGGCCCCTTCTCGCGCCGAGGCCCCCGGTGACCGACGCGCAGGGTCTGCCGCGAACACGGCCCTGAGAGCCGGCCAGGAGCGGCCACGCGGGCCCGGGGGCCGGGTCCTCGCCCGGCTTTTCTCTCCCTCCCAAACCACTGCGGGGACAGAAGGGACCAAGCACGGAGCGGCCCCTGCTGTGGGCCAGGCCCCACGATGACGCCCGTGACCAGCACGACTGCCTCAGGCCTCCGGAGCGCCGCAGGGGCCACGGCCCGAGGGAGGGCCCGGGCCCAGGGCACGGGGAGCAGGCGGGCCGGGCGGGGCTCCTGGCCCCCGCCGGCGACAGAGAAATCCCGGACACAGAGTTCTGTGCTGTCTGAGTGTGTCTGTGCTAGGGTGACGTGGGTACGTGGCGTGAGAGGGAGGAAGAGTGAGTGTGCGAGTGTGAGTGTGGGAGGGCGAGTGCTGTGTCCCATCCTCGTGTGTGAGTATGAGTGTATAAGTGTGTGAATGAGCCACGCCCCTCTGCGGGCACGCGTGTATGAGTGTGAGTGTGTGTGTGCCGTGCCCCTCTGCAGGCACACGTGTATGAGTGTGAGTGTGTGTGCGCCGTGCCCCTCTGCGGGCACGCGTGTATGAGTGTGAGTGTGTGTGCGCCGTGCCCCTCTGCGGGCACGCGTGTATGAGTGTGAGTGTGTGTGTGCCATGCCCCTCTGCGGGCACACGTGTATGAGTGTGTGTGCCATGCCCCTCTGCGGGCACGCGTGTATGAGTGTGAGTGTGTGTGCGCCGGGGCCCACGAGGGTGCCCGCTGAAGAGTGGGAGTCCTCGTCGATGACGCAGGCCTTTTCCCTGGGGAGGAGGGAGGGAGCGCTGGGCGCAGAGCCCCAGGACCCCCCTCCTCTGGGGGCCCCCGACATCGGCCCGGGCCCAGCCCCCTGCCCCAAGCAGCCGCGGGAGCCGGGGAGGCGCAGAGAGGCCCGCGCACGGACCCCAAACCTGCATCCGAGAGACCTCTGGGCAGAAGTAGCTGCTGGCGGCGGAATCTGGGACCTGAGTGACCCCCCCCCCACCTCCTGAGTCAGGGCCCTCTGTTCCTCTTGCCCGGCTCCCCCCCGGCCAGGCCCCACACTGATGCCCCCCTAGGGGCCCCGGCTCCCCCCAGGCCTTCCCCTGAGCCCAGGGGCCCCGAGTCTCCCCATTTCTGGCCGGCGGGACTTTGCCTGAGTGCTGGCCGACCCCCCCAGCCCAGAGGTCGTGCCATCGTGCCCGGATGAAGAGACGGCCCAGCAAGCTCACGACGGGGCCTCCGGCCGGGCCCTCCTCGAGCCTCCCCACGGGGGCGGCCCCGCGCCGGGCCCTCGCGCTCCTGCTTGCTACTGGCCACACGGGGAGGGCCGGCAAGCTGGAGCCGGGACCTCCCGGGGCCCGACCGCCCTCCCTAGAAGCCCCAGCTCCTCTGTGAGCCTCTCTCTGGGGCCGGTGCGGGATGAGGGGGCGCAAGCCCCCCGGTCTTGGGGACGCTGATGGCTCCAGGGCCCGAGGAGCCCGTGCCCGACTGGGGGACTCGCTACTCACTTCTCGGACACTTTGGGGGTGTTCTTCTCCTCGCCCCTGGCAAAGGGTCCGTCGGCGGCCTCCTTCATGAAGGCGACCAGGCTCTCGGCGTCGACGCCGGCGTTGGGCTTGCCCACGAGCTTCAGGATGGAAGCGTGCAGGCGAAAGTAGACCTGGAGGGACCAAGGGCAGGCTGTCGGGCCCCGGGCTCTCCGCGGGGCCCCTTCTCGCGCCGAGGCCCCCGGTGACCGACGCGCAGGGTCTGCCGCGAACACGGCCCTGAGAGCCGGCCAGGAGCGGCCACGCGGGCCCGGGGCTGGGTCCTCGCCCGGCTTTTCTCTCCCTCCCAAACAACTGCGGGGACAGAAGGGACCGAGCACGGAGCGGCCCCTGCTGTGGGCCAGGCCCCACGATGACGCCCGTGACCAGCACGACTGCCTCAGGCCTCCGGAGCGCCGCAGGGGCCACGGCCCGAGGGAGGGCCCGGGCCCAGGGCACGGGGGGCAGGCGGGCCGGGTGGGGCTCCTGGCCCCCGCCAGCAACAGAGAAATCCCGGACACGGAGTTCTGTGCTGTCTGAGTGTGTCTGTGCTAGGGTGACGTGGGTACGTGGCGTGAGAGGGAGGAAGAGTGAGTGTGTGAGTGTAAGTGTGGGAGGGCGAGTGCTGTGTCCCGTCCTCAAGTGTGTGAGTATGAGTGTATAAGTGTGTGAGTGAGCCACGCCCCTCTGCGGGCACGCGTGTATGAGTGTGAGTGTGTGTGCGCCGTGCCCCTCTGCAGGCACACGTGTATGAGTGTGAGTGTGCCGTGCCCCTCTGCGGGCACGCGTGTATGAGTGTGAGTGTGTGTGCGCCGTGCCCCTCTGCAGGCACACATGTATGAGTATAAGTGTGTGTGTGCCATGCCCCTCTGCGGGCACGCGTGTATGAGTGTGAGTGTGCCATGCCCCTCTGCGGGCACGCATGTATGAGTGTGAGTGTGTGTGCGCCGTGCCCCTCTGCGGGCACGCATGTATGAGTGTGAGTGTGTGTGCGCCGTGCCCCTCTGCGGGCACGCATGTATGAGTGTGAGTGTGTGTGTGCCGTGCCCCTCTGCGGGCACGCATGTATGAGTGTGAGTGTGTGTGTGCTGTGCCCCTCCGCGGGCGCCCCGCCTCACCTCCAGCGCCTCCATGGCCAGCTCCGGGGGGTTGTGGTAGTGGATCTTCTTGGGGTAGCGCGCGGCCTCCTCGTGCAGGTAGTGGGCGGCCCGCTGGTAGTGCTGGAGGTAGACGGCCGGCGGCTGCTTCTGCTTCTCGGCCACCTTGCCCAGCATGTAGTGCAGGAGCCACTCCTCCTCGTCCCCGTCGCCCTCGCAGCGCGCGGCCGACGTGAAGCACAGCTTGGCCGTCTCCAGCATGCTGTCCCGGCGTTCTTCCATCTAGGATGTGGGGGGGGAGGGTGAGCCGATGGTCCTCCCCCCACAGCCTGGCACCCCCCCCCCACTCGCCCACCCCTGAGCCACAGGAAGCCCCCAAGGGGACCCTCTTAACCAAACTTCATTTGTCAGCAGAAGCCCCTGCCTGCCAGGCCCCCCCATCCTGCTCCCAGCAACAGCTGCTCCCCTTGACTCTATCTCTGAACATAAAGGGGGATCAAGGGAAAGAGGGCCCTTCTTTTGGGTCTGGGGAAACAAGCCGAGGGGGAGGAGCTTCAGAGAGAGCAACCACGGTAAAAAGCCCAGGGAAAATAAAGCAGCGACTTCTTTGTACAGGACCTCGGCGTGCCCCTTTTCAAGTGTAGACAAATCTAATAAAAAACTCAGCAAAAAATAAAGGACCTAACCAGAACTTCAGAAAAACCATAGCTGACGAGAGGTCCCGGCAATCAGTGAATGGCAAGAAGAGGGAGTCTCCGTACTTCTCAGCCTTCTTTGGCACCTTCACAAAAACTACCACCAAAAACTCACCCCAGAATATAGAAAAGCAGGAATAACAAATATTCCTTTAATTGCCATAACACGATAAAAAGTTTACTTGGTAAAGGGCTTTTGAAAAAAAGAATTAAAAACTGAGTGGATAAGAAATGCTCTTTAATCGAAAGATATAAAATGTCATTTGAAAAATTGAAGTCGAGACTTAATCCTAAAGACTCGAGGAGAGAATTAAATGAAATAAAGAAGCACTCCAGCTAGTAAAATAATACTGATCGGATAATGGATCAAAACTTCGGGGATGTAGATCAAGGCAAGGGGGAGACTTACATCTCAGACCACTTTCATCACCAAAGGCTGCTAGAGAAATTGGAA
The DNA here is from genome assembly GCF_016432865.1 of Antechinus flavipes. Classification (NCBI taxonomy): domain Eukaryota; kingdom Metazoa; phylum Chordata; class Mammalia; order Dasyuromorphia; family Dasyuridae; genus Antechinus; species Antechinus flavipes. The sequence goes on from NC_067398.1 coordinate 726,178,662, forward strand.
AGCAATTTGGCAGCTATTGGGGGTAACCGATTTCCCGCGCCATACACCGAAACCACCTGAAAACAGCGTGGCTTAAAAATTTTAAACAAATTCGACGAAAAGAAATACTTTTTCCTGGGGAGAAATCTTAACTTAAAAAAAAATCACAAAGTGCAAGTCTTATTCCATAGAATGGAAAAGTTTTTGCACAAGCAAAATGAATATAGTTAGAATTAGAAGGGGGAAAAAAAGGGTGAGGACTCACCAGATCTCTTTCTAAGGTCAGGTACCAAAGATATGAAGAAAGAACACAAATATGGGGTGTTCTAACTCTTAGTGCTTTTTAAAGACATGAAAACTTAAAACAGATTCAAGGCAAGAGGAAGTTGGAGGAGCAGGAGCAGAAAATCACCCGAGGTTAGAGAGAAGGGTCTATCTCATCGGGGGGCTAAGCCTCAGGGGCAGCAGCAGCACGCTCTTAGCCTGCAGACAGTGACTGGGGCAGATAACTTGTTGGGGGGTCATGGGGATCCCTTCGCTGACACTAGGCGCAGGCCCTTGCTGCACTGCCCACATGTAATTTCACATCCCAATCACAAGGGGAAGAGGTACACTAGCTCACTTCTATCTGCAGGGGAACGGGGACAGGGGAGCAGGGGCCCGGGCTGTAGTTCCAGGGTGGAGAAGAACGTCTACGGTCACATAATGACCAGAGCACACCACCTTGGAAGCGCTAAAAACCCGCAGCAGTGGGAAAAACCTAAATCTTGGAACAATATCTCCTCCACTCTAGCAGAAAAGCTGAATTTTAACATAAAGTTTAATGTCAAAAAAAGGCTGAAAAAATGAGCAAACCAAAAAAACTATAAAAGGTTATTATGGTGACAGGGAAGGCAAGACACAAACTCAGAAAGCAACCAAGTGTCAAAATAACTATAAGCAAAGTCTCAAAAAATACTGCAAATTGGACACAAGCCCAAAAAGAATTCCTTGAAGAAATCGCAAAAAATATCAGGAGAAAAAGAAAAAAAATTGGGAAAAGAAATAAGAGAAATACAAGAAAGAGTCTTAGGAAGAGTCAACAGCTTGGTAAAAGAGGCACCAATGAAAGAGGTAGCTATGACAGTTAATAGGAGAATAACTCCAATGTTTCATGTTTCTTTGTACAGGTAGGATCTGTAGTAGATACCGCGGCCTACATGTAGAAACAGGAATATGAAAAAGATTGCAAAAACAATAAAGGAAATGAACTTAAAAACCAGAATTGATCAAATGGTCAAAGAGGCACAAAAATCTCCAGAAGGAAAGAAAATCATAAAAAGAATTGACCAAATGAAAACAAAGAGGTACAAAAATTCACTGAAGAAAATAATTCCTTAAAAATTAGAATGGGAGGGGGGAGTTCTGGGAGTAGAACCAAGATGGCAGAGAGAAGCCAGGAAGCTTCCTTGAGGTCTCCCAATTTCCCTTGAAAACCACATAAAACCAAGCCTCTGAACAGAATCTGGAACGACAGGGTCCAAGAAAAGACAGAATGACACAGTTTTCCAGCTCAAGACAGGCTGGAAGAACTTCCACAAAGATTGGTCTCACTGGCGTGAAAGGGGCAGGGAGCCCAGCTCAGACAGTGTCTGAGGACACCAGTGGGAAACTCTTAATCACAGCACATGAGTCACTCTGAGACTGGGCTGGGCTTGGTGAAACAGGAGCAGAGCAGACCAGTGGGGCAGCCCCTAGTGCCAGAGCAGAAGACAAACAAAAGGGGGCGGGGCCTACGTCACCCACCCCATGCTGTGAGCACGACACCCAACACAGGGGCCCCTGGGCTCAAAGCCGAGGCTCAGAGCAGCACGAGAAGCTTGGGACGGCACCCCTGTGCCCAGGGAAAGAGCTCAACCTCAGCAGTCACAAAATGGAAAAAAGAAAGAAAAAGAACAAACAGAAAAGAGCCTTGAGCACAGTGACGGAAAGAACAAAACGCCAACTCAGATGAGTACAAAAGGCCCCCATGGGAAATCTCAAAGGGTCCCAAGCCCCAAGAGCCTTCTTGCAAGCGCTCGTAAAGGACTTGAAAAGGCAAATGAGAGAGGCAGAAGAAAACTGGGAAAAGAAACGAGAGGCTTGGGGGAGGGTCGGCAGCTTGGAGAAGGAAACCACTCCTCCACAGCACTGTGGGTCAGGCGGAGCAAGTCCAGCGGGCAGAGAGCAGCCAGGGCGGCACCCGAGCCCTGCCCAGCTTCCCTCAGACTCAACGCTGGATCAGCCTTGGGATGGACTTCGGAGTGACAGAACCCACAAATGTTTTCCAGCTTAGGATATTTTGAAGGCCTTCGAGAAAGGTCAGTCTCAATTGGGCAGGAGGGATCGCGGCCCAGCGCAGGCCTAAGGAGAGCCTGAGCAGGGAATCTAGCAGGAGGCTCTTAGCCAAAGCACAGCAGCACTGGCTGCTCTGGTCCTGGTGCAAAAAGCCAGTGGATGAGCAGCCAGCTGGGAGACCCCCAAGGCAAATTGAGAGCCCCCCAAACTGGACTGACCTGGCCCACCCAGCGCAGTGAGAAAGCACTGGCCTCAGGGCATTCGGTGAGAGGCCCCCATCCCGGTCCCAAAAGCAGCTTGGGACAATCTCCCCTGTGCACTGGGAGCAGACTTATAAAACTTATAAAAACGAGTAAAAAATGAGCAAAAAGAGCTCTGGCCATAGAGAACTGGTATAGTGACGGGGAAGAGCAGAACACAGACCCCGAGGAGGACAGCAATGGCAAGATGCCTATGGGAGAAGCCTCCGAGGGGGATGTGAACTGCTCTGAAGCAGAAAAGGCTCAAAAGAGAGATGGAAGAGAAATGGGGGAGAGAACCGAGAGCTTTACAGGGGGATGATAAGCAACTTCATAAAGAGTAAATCTGATGAAGTGGAAAAAAGAAAACAACTTAAAAATAGAACCATCTGGAACTGGCTAAGAAATAGCGGGATGGATCCATGGAATACATAAGAGTTAAATGACACAATGATAAAGGACTAAAGTAATCTAGTGGGTGATAAGCCCAAAGACTCCAGCTTCTGCTCTCAGAACTCACCATCTGACAAAAACTGCTGGGAAAATTGGAAAATACGTCAGAAAATCAGCATACACCTGCATCTCCTATCCCATATCAAAATAAGGTCACAACTGGTCCATAATTCAGATGTAAAGAGTGATAACATAAGCAAATTAGGAGAACAAGGGATAGTTCATCTTTCAGACTTTAGAGGAGGGAAGAATTTATGGTCAAAGAGGAACTAGAAAACATCATGAAATCCAAGATGGCTGTTTTTGATTATACTAAATTAAAAAAGATTTGCACAAACAAAACCAATGCAACCAAGATTAGCAAGGAAACTGAAAGCTGGGAAAGCATTTTTATAGCCAGTGTTTCTGAGAAAGGCTTCATTTCTAAAATACAGAGAGAAGTGAGTCAAATTTATAAGAATACAAGCCATTCTCCAATTGATAAATGGTCAAAAGACGGAACAGGCAATTTTCAGTTGATGGAATTAAAGCCACCTACAATCCTATTGAGAAAATTTTCTAAATCAGTATTGATTGGAGAAATGCAAATGAAGACAACTCTGAGCTACCATTTCACAGCTCTCAGGCTAAGATGACAAGAAAAGATAAGGATGAATGTCAAAAGGGATGTGGGAGAACTGGGACACTGATATGTTGTTGGTGGAACCGTGAATGGATCCAACCATTCTGGAGAGCAATTTGGAACTATACCCAAAGGACTATAAAACCGCGCATACCCTCGTATGCCAATGAGATCATAAAAGAGGGAAAAGGTCCCCCAATCATGCCCTGAAAGAGATCAGAAAATGAGAATTCCAAGGAATATGTGAACCCCAGGAGCCCCCAGGGCAAGGAGAAAATACGCGGAGTCATAAAGAAAGCATTCCACTAGAATGCAGTCACACAATCACCCAAGCTCTAGCTGCCACAACGGTAAAGATCTGGAGAGCTTGGAACCAAAAGGCAAAAGATTTGGATCAGGTGGCACAGTGGATAGAACACTAGATCTAGAGTCGGGAGAACCTGAGTTAAAATCCAGTCTCAGGCACTTACTAGATACATGAGCCTGTGCAAGTCATGTAACATGTGCTTCCCTACTAGAGAAGGAAATGGTGAACTACTCCAGTATCTTTGCCAAGAAAAACCCAAATGAGATCACGAAGAATCAGACATGACTGAAATGGATGAGCTACAACAGAACATCTACTCAGCATCCGCAAAACGATCAGAGAATTGACTGGACCAATCATTTTTTTATCTATCCCAATAGATGCAGAAAAAGCTTTGACAAAATACAATGGAAATCACAAGGAAATTTCCTTCAAATGGTAACAGTTTCTGTCTATAATCATCAGCAAGCCTTATGGCGAATGAGGATAAATATGCACTGATGGTTTTAGACAGAAACCAGTTACTTCACCTAGACGTGACCAACATGAAGAAAGAGTAGAAATGGGGACAAAATAAAGACATAAAGAATGATACCCTAAGCAGCAATTTTCCTATCAGATCTATGAATAAGGAGAGAGTTGATGACCAAACAAGAGCCAGAGAACACCATGAGACCTCAAATGGATAATCTTAAAAAAAGAGCTTGCACAAACAAAAACAATGCAGCCAAAACCTAGTTTTTTTCCTTCTTTTCTTCTAGAAAGTAAAAGACTGGGAAAATGTTCTACAAGCAAAATTGTCTCTAAAAAAGGTTTCTTTTCTCAAAAACATAGAGAACTTAGTAAGAATACGAGTCATTTCCTGCGAGATAAATGGTAAAAGCCCATAAACGGGCACTTTTCAGACGAAGTGACCACAACTTCTACGGGCATGTGAACAGAATGCACTTCAGAACCGCCCTGAGGGCCCCCACTCCCACTAGGTTGGTGATATGGCCAAAGAGGAACAGGATAAAGGTCTGTGTGAGAGGACACTGATGCTCTTGGGGGAGTAGGGAGCCCATCCTACCTTTCTGAAAAGCAGGCTGAAACTGTGCCCAAAGAGCTCCTTTTGAGCCGGAAGTGCCACCAGGGCACAACGTGTGAGCTTGAGGACAAGCGTGGGGAAACACGTCGGGGGTCTGAGCCTCTGCAGGGACTGCGATTTCTGCCTCTCACCCTGGCCCCCATCCCCAGGGGCAGATCTCGGACCTCGGGGACCCACAGGAGGGCCCGACGGGCCTCCGGAGAGGGGCTCCCACCTGCTGGACCACCTCGGCCGGCAGCTCGGCCCTCCACTGTTTGAGCTGCCGCGAGGCAAACGAATGCAGCGCGTAGGACATGGTGCCATACTCGATCCACAGCGACAGGTTGGAGGAGTCGATCTCCAGCGCCCGCCGGAAGCAGTTGAGCACCGGCGCTGAGTGCCGCCAGATGGGGCCGTCGCTCTTGAGCTCGTTGGAGTTGAGCTTGTCCTGGATGCGGCTGGCCCTGGCCAGCGCCATGCCGGCCCACGAGTCAAACCTGCGGGAGCACGGGGCACGTGCCATGGGGCCGCCCGCTGGGCTGGCGCCGCCCAGGGCCCCCGGGGCTCCGCTGTGCCGAGGGTGCCCTCCCCCGGGGGGCTCTGACAGGAGGGCAGCCCCGTGATCCCTCGGCCGGGGTGGGCACGGACCTGGTGGGGCAGATGCAGATGTCGTGCATGTAGAACTTGATGGCCTTGGACTGCTCTTTGTTCTTGAAGTGGTAGTCGGCCAGGAGGTAGTAGAGCTCGTTCACCGCGGGAGGAGAGCGGTCTGCGCCCTCCGGGAGCGAAGGCACCTGCGGGCAGGCCGTGGGCGCTGAGCCCTTCCTGCCGGAGGCGGCCCGTCACCCCCTAGCGGCGCCGCCCCCCTCCCCCCAGCGGCCCCGCCCCCCCACCTTGCTCAGGGTGCCCTCGATGTAGCCCGAGACGTCGTCCAGGCTGAGCGCCGGCTTCTCGGTCCGCGGGACGATGGTGGCCACCTTCTTCAGGAGGTTGGCCAGGTCGGCCGACACCGTGCTGGTCTTGTAGCTGTCGAACTCGGGGAGGGTCTTGGGCTTGAAATAGTCGAACATGAAGAGGGCGTCCTCCCACACAAGCTCCACCTGGGGAGGGAGCAGAGGGTGAGCATGGGGCGGGCCCATGGGCGGGGCCTGGGACGGGAGGTGGGCCGCGGTCGGGGCGGGGCCTGGGAGATCGGGGGCGGGGCGGGGCGGACCTGCTGCACAGAGTGCTCCTCCAGGTAGCGCGCCTTGCTCTTCTTGCTGGGGAAGCTGTACAGGCAGTAGAAGCACTGCTCCAGGGCCGTCTCCAGCTCCTCCTTGTACGGGTGCGTGTCCTCCGAGGCCGAGGCCGCCAGCTCCTTCTGCAGGACTCGCACCTGGGACCGACACCGCGTCACCCGGAGGCTGGCTGGAGCCGCCCCGCCCCGCCCCCCCACCCCCTCCCGCGGATGCCCGTGCAGGGCCGTGCACGCCCCGCTCACGCGCAGTCACACGCACGCGCTCGCACTCCCACTCACGTAGAAGCGCAGCAGGGCCCCGTTGGAGTTGCAGCACCACGACCTCCTCCCCAAGTACTCGTGGGCCGTGTTGAGCAGCATGAGGGAAGACGGGAGCAGCGGGGTGTCGGGTCTCCCTGCCAGGGAGAGGAGAGGAGCCGGCTGGGGTGATGAGGGGGGGCGCCCCCGCCCCCCCGAAACAAAGCAAGACAAAGAAAAGGCCCTGAACCCCGTCCTGGGCTCACCACAAGCCGCCCGTCCTGGAGTGGCTCAATGGGCAGACGTGGGGCTAGATGGGAGGGTCAGACGCGCACTGGCTGAGGGGCCCTCCTAGGCAGGTTTTGGGGATCGGGGAGACCCTATTTGGAAGTGCTTATGGGAAGCTCCTCTCGGGCAGGGAAAAGGGCTGCCTGAGGCAGGAGGGCCGGCTGATGGGGCTGGCTGGCGAAGCCCAGCAGGTGGCGCTGCTCACGGACTGAGAGAGGCGGCCGCCCTGCTGCAATACGGCCCTGAAGGGCTACAAGTGCACAGTCCCTCAAGTGCGGACGTGAAGGCCCCGGGCCCCAGGGAGGACAAGGCCTGAACTGGGCCCAGGAGGGACGGGGATGAGGCCCCAGCCCTCACCTTGACTGTCGTCCGGGCTCTGCAGCTGCTGCTGCTGCTGGCAGCGGGTCCGGAAGCCCTCCTCCTCGTGCTGGATGACGCGGTGCAGGATGACCCAGGGCAGCACCGAGGCCACGTACGGCTCCTTGGCCTCCTCCTGGACAGACATGCTGCAGTCGATGACCTGCCGAGACAAGCCCAGCTGTGAGGGTGGGGGAGGAGGAGGATGGCGCCTCTCTGAGACGGGCAGACTGGCAGCCGCTTCCCTCCTGGCTCCCGCCAAGAGCAGCCTGGGGCACCTTCTCCCAGGTCTGGCCCGCTGCCCTCTCCACGTACCTGTCTGCCCATTTACACAGGGGTGTCAAAGGCTCCCTGACTGTCTTCCCTCTATATCACACATCATTCCAAAACGCTTCTATCACTTCACAGTGTACCTCTCGTTACCACAGCTCCACCAACAATGCACCAGTGTGCCTGTCTTACCACGAGCCTCCAAAATGGGCCATTCCCCAGTTTTGTCATCGCTGCCGTTGTGCAGGATGGGCAGTGAATCCTTGGGGCAATTTTAATTTGTATCTCTCTTATTTGTGCTTTGGAGCTTTTTCCACTGGCTGAAAACACTGTAGTTCTCTGAGAAAAGTTTGTTCCTGTCTGACCATTTATCCATCGAGGAATGACTGCTAGTCATCTGCAATACAGAATAAGTTTATCCACTCGTTTAAGCGTCTTGAATAGCAAATATCAAGGAAATTGGATGCAAACGTTCCACCCAACCACTTGTCTTCTTTCCCAGATGCATTAATGTTGTCTGGACACAAGTCTTTCTGGATCAAGTAATCCAAGTTTTTTTATTTTATTGCTGCCGCCATCTCTTCCACAACTGGGAAAGGTCCGAGATGCTTCTCCCTGAATCATTTTGTAATGTGATTTTAGATATGAAGCTCATGGGAGATTCAAGGCAATTCAAATAAACTTGGGATGGAAAGTGCTCTCCACATCCAGAGAGAGAACTATGGAGGCTGACTGTGGAGCAAATGTAGTATTTTCATCTTTGTTGTTTTTCCTTTCTTGTGTTTTTTTTCCCCTTTTGATCTGATGTTTCTTGCACAGCATGATGAATATGGAAATGTTTAGAAGAACTGCACATGTATAGACGAACTGCACATGCTTGACCCACACTGGAACAAGGTTTTATGTTGAAGACTATCTTTGCATGTTTGGAAAAATAAAACATTAAAATAATAAAAATATATGAAGCTCACTATGGAATATTATTGTTCTATAAGAAACGACCAACAGGATGATTTCAGAGAGGCCTGGAGAGACTTACACGAACTGATGCTGAGTGAAATGAGCAGAACCAAGAGATCATTATGCATGGCAACAAGACTATACAATGATCAACTCCACTGGATGTGAGTCTTCAACAATGAGATGATTCAAACCAGTTCCAATGGTCTCATGATGAAAAGAACCATCTACACCCAGAGGACTGTGGGAATTGAGTGTGGACTACAACATAGCATTCTCATTCTTTTTGTTGTTTGTTTGCATTTCATTTTGCCTTTTTTTTTTAACTGGTTTGATATGATTTTTCTTGTGCAGCATAATTCTATAAATATGCATATATTGGATTTAACACATTTCTACTATGTTTAACATTTATTAGATTACTTGCCATCTAGAGTGAGAGAAGGGAGTGAAAAACTGGAACACAAGGTGTTGCAGAATTATCTATGCATGTTTTGAAATATAAAATAATAATAAAGATATATATGAAGCTCACGCAAGATCTAAGTCTCACTTCTGCTTTGCAGTTTTCCCAACAGTTTATAATAAGAAATTTTCCTGAGTGATTTATTAGTTCTACTTTACCAAAAACTAGGCCATTCAGTCTCTATTGTTCCTGAATCTCCCTTGTCTAGCCCACACCACTGATCTTCCTATTTTCCTTCACCAACATCAAATGGGTTTGATCATTGCTGCTTTATAATAGTCTGAGTCTGGAAATGCCGTTTCTCGTTTCATCACTTCTTTTGATATTCTAGGTCTCTTTTGTTTTATTCAAATGAATATTATTTTGTCAAACTCTGCAAAGTATCCCTGTGGTAATTTGACTAGTATAATATAAAGAATATGAATTATTTGGGGCAGCTAAGTGGTGCAGTGTATAAAGCACCAGCCCTGAAGTCAGGAGGATCCGAATTCAAATCTGGTCTCAAGACACTTAACACTTCTTAGTTGCGTGACCTTGGGAAAGTCACTTAACCCCAACTGCCTCACCAAAATAAATAAATTCTTAAGAGGTGATTATTCTTAGCCTATCCATGAACACTGACTACCTCTCCAACTATTTAGAGTGTTCTTTATTTCTTTAACGAACACTTTGCAACTGAATCTATACAAGTCTTTTGTGTGCTTTCGGAGGCTGATCCTGATATTTTATGCATTTGGCAGCTTTCTGGAATTCTATAATAGCTTCTCGTGTTTTATTATCATTATATAAAAATGCTGTGGATTTTTGAACATTTATTTTATAGCCTGTAATTCTGCTGAAACTTGTCTCAATTGGTATCTCTGCCGATTCTACGGGGTTTTCTAAGTAAACATCACATCACATCAGCAGCAGTTTTATATAGCTTGGGAATGCTTGCTCCACTCTCATGTTTATTGGCAAAGGTTTTCATGTGTTCTCATCGTATATCACATTTGCTTTTTATGAGATCCTAAAGATATCCATATACTTATACCTTGTAGGGTTTTTAGCATAAAAGAGCATCATCCTTTGTCAAAGGTTTTTTCTGAACTTATTGAGATATTGTGTAACTTTGCATGTATTGGCTTTATATGTTGACCATTTTCCCAAAGTTGAGCCATCCTTGCACCCCTGGTATAAATTTCACATGATCACAATGGACGATTACATGACTAAATCACTACGGCCTGCTTGAAAGGACTTGGCTTAAAATTTTTTTGATGTTCATTAATGATATCAGTCTATTGTTTTCTTTCCATGTTTTATCTTTCCATGGTTTAAATATTAGGACTTTATTTATCTCATAAAATGTAGGACGCTCTCTCCGTTTTTAAGAATAATTTGTGAAACATGGTCACTAACTGCTCTCTAAAAGTTACGAACATTTCTCCTGTAAACGTATCAGATCCAGGCATTTGTTCCCCCCCTTCTCCTTGGCGAGCTCCTTTACACATCATTCTATTCCTTTTCCAAAATCAGGTGAAGGCCTTGAGCTAAGCTTCTAGAGTTTAAGGAGTTCCTATTTTTTATTTCTGTTTCTTCAGTATCCCCAGTTTTATTAGCATGTAACTATGTCAAAAATGTCCTGATTTTTCTTTTTGTTTCTTCTAATCTGGCTCTGATTCTGACTTCATTTCCTGCTCTTCTTTGTAACTAAGGATTTCTCCATGGGATTGGTCTTTTCAAAGACCTCATTTTTACTTTCCCTCTCATTTTGATGGGAGTTGATTTCCGGACTAATTTTTAAGATCTCCTCTTTTCTGCTGATTTTAGGTCCCCTTCAGTTCCTTGATCTTCTCCTTTTCTATTTGATTTGGGGATTGAGAAGTCAATATTTCAGAGAAAATATCTGATGCGCCATCTTTCTGATCAGGAGACTCGACAATCTAAGTAACTAAGATCCTCTATATCTTTTTCCAGGACTCCTTCTATTGAAGGTCTGCAGGTGAGGACCAAGTCCAAGACTTTAAGACTTCACATTTATCTCTATGACATTTCATCTTTCGGTCCCAAGTTCAATTTCCCCATATTGAGAGGCTGTCACTGGCAAATGTGATGAATAGCCTTTAGGTCCAAAAGTCTGAGCTTGTTGTGAGTTCAAATCCAGCCTTAGGTCCTTCCAAGCAGCACACAAATCAGTCAACTTCTGACTGCCTCAGTTTCCCCATCTGTAAAATGGAGATCATACTTGCCCCTGCTTTTCAGCACTGTGGAGAAGATGCAATAGAATGATGGACACAAAGCTCTCTGCCAACTCAGCGCACTCTCAAAATTCTGGGTTTGTCACATCCAAGAAGCCCACGGCACGTGCACCGAGCTTCCGGCCTGGGCACGCAGACCTCCGAGTCAGCACAGAAGGGAAACGAGGGAATGTTTGCTGGGAGAAGAGCAGCAGAGCGAGAGCCCGGGTCGGGTCGGGAGGGGACTTTCCAGGCCCAACCCAGGTCTCTTTTTATGGGATTCCCTTTGGCAGCTGAGAGGTCAGCATCCAGGAAGGAGGGCTAAGGAAAAGGTAGACCCTATCATTCCGGACGTGAGAGGTTAGGGGGGCAAACAAGGAGGCCGGGGGCTGGGGAGCCACTAAGGGGCAGTCAGGCAGATACCCTGGAGATTCACCTGAAGCCTGTTGCCTTCCAGATGTCCAGCTGGAGATGTCTGCAGACTGGAGTCACCAGCCCAGAGGAGGCTGATGGGATCCCCAGCCAGGTTGGACAGAGGAATAAGGGCAGAGGGTCCAGGACGGATCCCTGAGGGCCCCGGGGTTACTAGGCCGGGTCTGGAGGTGGGTGCATGTGTCTCAGACACGACTGAAAGCCCCGGCCCTGGCCTCAGGGCAGACAGACCTACCTGAATGAGGTTGTTGGTGAGCCGGATGAGGCTGGGGGTGCGCAGGGTCTCATCCAGGATGCTGCTGTCCGCAGAGAGGGCCTGCTCGATGCCCAGGAGCAGCTGAGTGACCGTGGCCACCCACTCCTCCTTGGCTGAGGCGTCCGTCAGGTTGACCATCTGCTGGATGGCCTCATGCAGGGCAACTTCGGAGCACTCGAAGCAGCGTGGGTAGTCTTTGAGTTTGAGCAGGGCGTCCTGGAGAAGAAGCAGGAGCTGTGTCGGCCATGGAGAAGAAGCCCATGGCTGGGGCCCCTCCAGAAGACCGGGGGCAGAGATGGGACCCAACAACTGACTTGGCGCTCCACGTGTGGATAAACAAGGGGTGCGCAGGGCAAGGGGCTGGGCAAGGCCAGAGGGCCCGGGGGAATGGGAACAATTAGCAGAGGCCAAAGGGGATATGTCCCACCCCCTCCACGGGGGGCCCCTCTCGACCCACTGGCCCCCGGGAACTCCTGGGGGAAATGGCCTTGTCTTCTGCTGAGTGGGGGTCCCTGGCTCTGAGCCGGCACACATGCGCACACACTCACTCACACTCACACTCACAGGCTCGCAGGGGCTCCAACACAAAGCCCAAGGGCCCCCACGGCTGCGGGGCTCACCTGCAGCAGGAGCAGCTGGGCCGGGCGCTCCGGGATGGAGGTGACAAACTCCAGGTGCTTGGAGCGGTCGTAGCCACTGAGGCACAGGGTGGGCCGCAGCAGGTGGGCCACGGCCTGGTAGTCCCCGGCCTCATAGAGCCGCTGCAGCTCCTCCAAGGACTGGCAGCGCTCCAGGGACTTCAAGTTCTTATCGATCTGAAAAGGTCACGGCCAAGGGCAGGGTGGGAGGTCAGAGCCCATCCAGAGTGCCTGGCCCACAGTCCCATGGGATGCCCACCCACAGTCCCTCAGGGTACCCAGCCAGCTGAACTTTGGGGTGCCATGTCATTAAGCACGGGCTAAACCTACTAAGAAGGAAGGACCGTGTGAAAGCCCGAATGCCCAAAGCGTGGCAAGGTTTTCCAGAACTGAGAAAAGCTCCCAGGCCCTGGAGCAGTCTCCTGTGGGGGGTGGAGGGGGCCCCAGGGCAGAGCGCGGGGAGGAAAGAGGGGGATGGACTGGCCCGCTCACCTCCTCCAGGGAGACCACGGAGTCCAGGTGGAGGTTGGGCAGGCGGATGAGGGGGCTCCGGGCCTCAGAATGCCCGCCGGCTGCAGCCGCGCTCTGAAGCAGCTCCGTGCACATGTCGTAGTTCTCCAGCGCCTGGTCCATGTCTCCCTGACGAGGAGGGCGTATGGCACCATCAGCCCCTCCCCCAGCCAGCACTGCCCTTCCCACCTTCCCCCAGCGATGGCTGGAGGCAGGGCCTGGGTTATCCCCTCCTCTCTACCTCCCAGATCCCAGATGGCACCAAGGCTTCTCCTCTGGAGCCCCCCTCAGACCTTGCCCCAATCTAGACCCCCCATCTCCTCACCCTGCGCCAGGGTTCTGCCCGCCTCGGTCCCCCTCCCTGCGGTCTGTCCTCCACTTGGGAGCCAAAGGGCTGACCCCAAAACAGCCCTGACTGGGCCATCCCTCAGCCCATGACCTCCAAAACAAAGCCCTTCCTACACCTCCCCTCCCTCTAGCCCCTCTGGGAGGTCTCTGGACCACTCCCTCCCAAGTTTCCCCTACTGGCTCTCAGCCACATCCCCCAGCACTCCCCCCACAGGAAGCTGCCCTGCCAGAGACTCCAGGTATCTACCACAGAGCCTAGTACACAGTAGGCATCTAATCAATGCTGCGTGCCCCTACTACTCCAAATGAACACTCTCGCCTTTTCCCATCATGCCTCTCTTTCTGTTTGAGCATCTTCTGAATTTGTTTAATAATTGTCAGCTGACAGATCCCTGAGGAGTGAAGAGGGGGAGGCAGGGAAAGGAGGACGGGGGAGGAGGAGAAGAGAATGGGGAGGAGGAAGGGGGGAGGGAGAGGGGTAGGGGAGAGAAAGGAGGATCAAGGGGAAGAGAAGAAGAGAATGAGGGGGAAGAGAAAAGGAGAACAAAGGAAGGAGAGGGAAAGGGAGGAGGAAGAAGAAGAGGAAGAGGGGAGGACAGAAAGGAACACTGGGAAGGAAAAAAGAAGAGGGAGAGGAAGAAGAGGAAGAGAAAAAGAAGGACCTGGAGAGGAAGGAGAGGAGGACCAAGGGGAGGAGGAAAAGGTAAAGAAGGACCAGGCGTGGAGGAAGAGGAAGACAAGGAAAGAAGGGAAAGAAGGGGGAGGAGGGAGAGAGAGGAGAGAAAGGAGCATGAGGGAAGGAGAAGGGAAGGAGAGGAGGAAGAGAAGGAAAAAAGAAGCACTAGAGAGGAGGGAGAGGAGGACCAGGGAAAGGAAGGAGGGAGAGGAAGGTCAGAGGAGGATGAAAAGGTGGAAGAGGGAGGAGGAAGAGGAAAGAGAGGAGGACCAAGGGAGGAAGAAGACGAGGGACAGGGTGACCGATGGCCCCCTCTGACAGCTGGGGCCCCGAGGCACACGGGGCCTTCCCCGCACGCGCCCACCTGCAGAGCCAGGAAGCGCGCCTTCAGCCAGTAAACCCGGACGATGAACTCCAGCCAGCCGTCCCCGAACAGGTCCCGCTGGGAAGAGGCGAACGAGAGCTGCAGGAGGTCCCCCAGGAAGTGGGTCCCCGGGAAGTCGGGGCCGAAGCGGCCGTTCACCACGCTGGCCGGGCAGTGCCGGGGAGACACTAAAAGCAACCGAGACGGGAGCAGCCATTAGGCGCCTCCTGCACACCGGGGCCACCAGGGCAGGCCCGGAACCGGCCCAGCCCACGAGGAGCAGGACCCAGTCAGGAGAGTCCCCCCGAAAGAAGGTCTGGCCGACAGTGACGAGAGGGGCGGGAGACACCTGGAGGGGAGGCCCGGGGGCCCTGCGGACTCAGGGGTCAGAAGCGGGGGAGGGAGGAGGGGGCTTTGAAGGCCAAGCTGGAGGCGGGGGGCCGAGGGGTGGGGACACGGCTCTGAGGCTGAATGAAGGAGGTCGGGGTACCAGGCGTTCCGAGGGAGCTGGGAGAGACCCCAGAGTTCGAATCCTGCCTCAGCCCCCTTTCCTAGCCCTGGGACCCCATCTGCTTCGGGCCCCCCGTCTCTCCAAGGGTGTACCCTTGGTCCGGAGGGAGGCGGGTGAGGGGAGATACTGACCCCTGAGTGATAGGAGATGAGGAAGAGGGGACAAGGGGCAGCTCACAGCGAAGGGCCTCCATTTTTCTGTAAAATAGGAGGCAGGGTCTCAGGGGAGAGGGGGCCCGAGGGAGGCTGCGGAGGTGTGGGAGCGCCGCTGGGGGAGGGGGGCCACGGCTAAGGCTGGGCGGGTCCCTCTGCCCGCCACACTCAGTCCTCGGGTGGGCGGCGCTGATGGGGAGGGGGCCTCTGAAGGGCCGGCACAGCGCTCTCAGCCTCTGCTCCTCGACTCCTCCCCAGCCACTCAGAACTTCCTGGCCGGCACGAGGGGCCTCTGGCCCCCAACGAGGGAGCAATGTCTCCCTCCGGGCTTGGGAGGGAAGCGGGGAAGGCTCCCAGGCCGGGCGGCAGGTCCTGGGAGGGTCAGCCCCGAAGGGCAGGGGGGCGTGACTCGGGGGGACACTTCGCATGAGGCAGGAAAGGGGGGTTTGTCTCAAGAGGCCAATGGGGGGCAGACTGGCAGAGGCTGGAGGGGACCAGCTGCAGCCCCTGCGCTGGGAGAGCGGCCCCCCCACCAAACAGGAGCAAAGGGGGGGCCCACCCACGGCTCGCCTTCAAGACAAAGGAAAGGAAAGACTGCCACGTCACCAGGCAGTCAGGGGTCACACGGGGGAGATGGGGGGAGGGGGGTTGGGCACGGGGCACGGGGTTCAGAAAGTTGCACTGACAAAATCTGGGGCCGCCAGAGCACGGGGAGGTCAGCAAGAGCGCGGCCAGATGGTGGCACTTCCTCTTGAGCCCAGAGCCCGGCGGGAGGGGGAAAGGGGAGACTGGACAGGGCAGGGAGGCGGGGCTACAGGGATGGGCGGGCCCAGGATGCCAAGGCCCCATCCCCACCCTGGGCAGCCTCCACAGAGCCCTGGGACCGGCAAGGGACTGGGCAGCCGGGCCGGACGGAGCCGGACGGGGCCAGGAATATCCAGAGTTGCCCGAAACAGCCCCCAGGATGCTCAGGGAGGAAGCAAAGCTCCCGGGGCCTCCAAAAAGGGGCTCACAGGTGCCCCCTGATCATCGGCACCACGACAACCGGGCTCCGCCTGGGCAAAGAGCAGGTAAGGCCGCCCCTGTCCACGCAGGCGCCCGGGCCAAGCAGAGAGGGCGGTTCCAGAGGGGCTCCCTGCCGGGGAAGGGGTCTGGGGGCTGGGGGGCACCTACCCGCACAGCTCTTGCCCTTGGCCAGCAGCCACTGGTCCAGCTGGAGCTCCATGCACGACAGGCCCATGAGCATCATGTCCTGGGCAAAGAAAGCGCAATGAGGCGCGAGTGACGGCACAGAGCGGGGAGCCCCCGGGCAGTCAGGGGTCACACGGGGGAGATGGGGGGAGGGGGGATGTGGGCAGTGGGGAAGATGGGGGCACCAACGCCCTGAGAGCGGAGTTGTGGACTGATCCGGATGCTCTGGAGAGCACCTGGGAGCCAGGCCCAAGGCCGTGGCCAGGACCACCGGAGAGACCGGAGAGAAGGACCCCGGGGCACAGAGGGAGCCGCGGCAAAGGCTCAGAAACGGAGGTGGCCGCGAATCGGGGCCGTGGGGATGCGGGGGCTTTCCCAAGAGCTGGGGGAGCGAGCTCTCATCCCCTCCCCCTCCTACCCATAGATGGGGCAGCTCCAGGGGACACCTGGAAAGGGGGGGCCGTGGGCTCTGGGAGGGGCCAGAACAGGCCTGAGTGTGGCCACAGGGATCAAGGACATAAGGAGGGAAGGGAGGGGACAGATGGACAGGGGGAAACTGAGAGAAGAGGAGACAGACAGAGCAGGGCAGGGGGAGCAGGACAGCAAGAGCCTCCAAGGGAAAGCGTGACAGGCGGAGGCAGAGTCCACACAGGGAGGGGTCCAAGGCTGCAGGGAGGAGTCGGAGCCCCGCACAGGGAGGGGTTGGGGCCGCAGGGAGAGGTCCGGGCCCCGTGCGGGGGGGGGGGAGGGGGGGAGTCCGGGCCCCATGCGGGGGGAGAGAGGGGGTCCGGGTCCCGTGTGTGTGTGTGTGGGAGGGGTCCGGGCCCTGTGCTGGGGGGGGGGGGGGGGGGTTTAGGCCCTGCACGGGGAGGGGTCCGGGGCCACAGGGAGGAGTCGGAGCCCCGCACAGGGAGGGGTTGGGGCCGCAGGGAGAGGTCCGGGTCCCGTGCCGGGGGGGGAGGGATCTGGGTCCCGTGTGTGTGTGTGTGGGGGGGGGTCCGGGCCCCGTGCAGGGGGGGGGGGGGTCCGGGGCGCACCTTGATGTGCCGGTCGCTGCAGTCACGGAGCAGCGGGTTGGGGAGGCCGCTGCTGTGCTTGCGCCAGCTGCCGTAGATGCTGAGCACGACCTGGCCCAGGCCCGGGGGCCACTTCACCAGGAACTGGGCGCTCATGACCTTCAGGTACCTCATCATCAGCTCCAGGAGGCCCCCGTTGCTCATGTTGTCCAGGAGGAACCTGTGCACGTCCTGCTGCTCTGCAGGGGGAGCCGGGCCCGTCAGCCTCCCCCGGGCCCATGAGGTGGCCGGCCCCGGGACAGAAGGGCCCAGGACGGGGAGACCGCGCGGGGCCCAGAGGCAAAGGGCGGCTCCTACCGGATTCCACGAAGGTGGTGGAGTCGAAGGAGAGCCGGGGGGCGCCGGCGCTGGGGAAGCTCTCGGGCTTGACCTCCGACTGGACCTCGTAGCCGCCGAAGGGGTCGTCCTCCTCCTCGGGGTCCAGCTTGCGGAGCCTGCACAAACAGCCGAAGCCGGTCATCGGGAGGGGCCCCCCAAGCTCTCTGGACGTGGGGAGTGGGGGACGCCCTGAGCATCAAGAGGGGAGCCGAAAGCTTCCAGAAGCTTCCTCTTCCCGGGGGTGCGGACTCTCGGGACCAACTCTCTGCCAACTCACAACGGGGCACCAGCCTGGCATCGGGGAGACCCCCAGGCGCCCGTGAGGACGCCCAAGCTCTCTGTCGGGGCTCCCAGTCACCCTTATCCGGAGCGTGGTCCCGTCCACCCCCTCAGGGACAGGAAGCGCCAAGGCTGGTTCACGAGGGAGCTGGAGCCCCCCAGTGGCTCCCCCGAAGCTCGCCCCCGGCCCCACTGTGTCCCCCGGAGTCACCTCCCCTGCCCCCCCAATCTCTAGTGGCCGGTCCAGGAGCCGGAGGCGAGCCTGGGGCCAGGCCGGGCTCCCCCCCAGGGTCCCAGTCCATCCTCTTCAGGCCGAGAAGCCCCACGGCTCGGTGCCCTTCGCCCTCCCTCCGACCGTAAATGTGCAGCAGCTCCCAGGCCCGCTGGAGCCCCTGGTCCCGCCATGCTGACCCTGGGGTGGCCGCCTGGGGGGGGGAGGGGGCCACCCGTCCCAGGCCGGCCCGGGGCTCCTGCCACCACGTGCCCCCCCCCCAGCTCACTGCGCGGGGAGCCCTCCCCGGGCACACACTGGCGGCGCCCCCACCGCTCTGGGCAGGGGCAGGCGCAGGGCGGGGTGCCCGGTACCTGGGCGGCAGGAACTTGAGCAGCAGCTCCTGGAAGTCAACCTTCTCCTCCTTCTTACACTTGGTGTTGCGGACGCGCGCCGAGCGCCTCTTGGCCGTCTCCCCACTCTCCTCGGCCACCGGACGCTTCCGCTTGACGCCCTTCTTGGACTTGTCCCCCCCAGAGGCGTCCCCTGCAGGGCCGGTCGCACGGTTACCCAGAATCCCCCACTTTGCAAGGCCATGGGGAGGTGAGCCAGCCTAGCACGAGCCCCGAGCCAATCAGGGGTGAAGGCCCCGTGGCCC
Organism: Antechinus flavipes; assembly: GCF_016432865.1. Classification (NCBI taxonomy): domain Eukaryota; kingdom Metazoa; phylum Chordata; class Mammalia; order Dasyuromorphia; family Dasyuridae; genus Antechinus; species Antechinus flavipes. Next base: position 726,197,298 of record NC_067398.1, read on the forward strand.
CTCACCCTCCCACCCCTCTGCCACAGAAGCCGGTGACACACCCCCCACCCCCGGGGCCGAGGCCCCTCCCAGAACGCGTCAGCCCCGCCCCCCGCCCCCTCCCCCAGAGCGTGTCAGCCCCGCCCCCCGCTCCCTCCCCCAGAGCGTGTCAGCCCCGCCCCCCGCTCCCTCCCCCAGAGCGCGTCAGCCCCGCCCCCCGCCCCCTCCCCCAGAGCGCATCAGCCCCGCCCCCCGCCCCCTCCCCCAGAGCGCGTCAGCCCCGCCCCCCGCTCCCTCCCCCAGAGCGCGTCAGCCCCGCCCCCCGCCCCCAGAGCGTGTCAGCCCCGCCCCCCGCTCCCTCCCCCAGAGCGCGTCAGCCCCGCCCCCCTCGGGTCCTTCAGAATCCCCCACAGATTAGCCTGGGGACGCTTCCCCATCTCCCCTCAGCAAACCCCGCTCACCCAGCGGAGCGACAGCCTCCAGTAAGCTCGGGTTGGGGAGAGAGAAGGCGGGAGCCACGGCGGAGAAGGGGAAGAGCGGCTCTGGGGCCGCGGCCACGGCGGGAGGGGGCGGGGCGATGCTGACGGCAGGGGGGGCCGCGGGCGGGGCGGGCACGGAGAGCGCGGCGGGGTCCCGGTACTCTGCCAGCTCGATCCTCTTGCCCAAGCTGGGCTGGGGGGGCTCGCAGGACGTGAAGTGGGCGTAGGTGGCCAGCAGGCTCTCCCCGAGGCACTTCCACCTGGGCGAGACACGACCCGGGGCGCCCCGTCACGGCCGGCCCGGCCCCTCGGGCCCAAGAAAGGAGCGGGCCCAGCTGGCCACCCCACAGCAGCCACTTGGAACAGGGGCCTTGGGGGAGCCCCTCGCCAGGACCAACCACCGGCCGACCTCAGAGGCTGCTCCCTGCCCAGGGCTTGGGGCACTGCCCTGAGGGAAAAAGATGGGGCGCCCCCCCAGTCAGCGAGGAGCCCCTCTCTCCCCTGCTGACCCAGGGCCTCGGGCCGGGCACCTACGTGAGGAAGGGGATGGGCTGGCTCAGGTGCAGGTCCGCCTCCTTCTCGCGCACCAGCAGCGCCTGCCTCTTCCTGCGCAGCAGCCGCGCCTCCTCCAGGATGGCCGAGGTCTCCGCGGCGCTCACGCTCACGTCGTGGATCGACATGTCACTGGGGCCGGGCGGAAGGAGAGGCCGAGCTCAGCGGGGGCTCCGGGCCCGGCCCGCGGGTTTCGGGGAGGAAGCGCAGGCTGCAGCAAGTGCCCCCGGGGCAGGGGCCAATAGGGCACAGCCCCCCTAGACCCCAGCGAGGGGGGAAGCCCGGGCCCCCTGGACTGGAGAGGGAGGGAGGACCACCAGGCGAGGAAGAGCCCAGACTGGGTCCCGAGATCAGCTCGGAGGAGGGGGCGCCCCCCCACAAGGACATCTGGGGTCCCCGATCACAGAAGGGGGTTGGGGGAGAGAGAATGGGCGCCGGGCCGGGAAAGGGCGAACAGGAGCGCCCCCCGGCGGGGAGGGGCGTGCCGGGGGCGGAGGTACCATTTGAGGAACATGCGCAGGGAGTCCTTGCGCAGGCAGGGCTGCTCCTGGAAGATCTGCTCCTTCAGCACCAGCCCCTTGCTGTAGCGGCAGTCCTTCTCCAAGGCCTTGCAGATGAAGTAGAGGCCGGCTGGCAGAGACAGGGGCGTGGGGCGCTGAGGGGCGGCCACCCCCTCCCCCTCCAGGCCCCATTGGCCCCGCCCCTCCAGGCCCCATTGGCCCCGCCCCCTCCAGCCCCAGCGGCCCCGCCCCCACTTCAGGCAAGAGGCCAAGGACAGGGAAAGGCCCGGGGACAAACAGCTGCCCACCTCCCGCGGCCCCCCAGGCCCGGACTCACTGGTGTAGTCGCCCAGCGTGTACAGGACCGTGATGAGGTTGTCCAAGCAGGGCCAGTGGTCGGGGTTGCAGCGGAGCCCCTCCTCGAAGGCGTGCCGCGCCAGGGGGACGCACACCAGCCTCAGCGCCACGCGCCCGATCTTGTACCACAGGTTCACGTCCGTCGAGTCCAGCATCACGGCCTGGGAACGCACGTGCAGACCCGGCGGGAGCTCGGGCGGGGGCCGAGGACCCCTCACCCCGCCTCCAGTCCCCGGAAATGGGCGGCGGCATCAAGGGCAGGGAGGGCGCCAGAGCCCGCGTGACCCTCCGCCCCCCCCCCATCCCCCGCCGTGACCGTGAGGGCGGCTGCCAGAGCCCGAGGCCTTCCCCACCCAGGGGGCCTGCGGAGACGTCTGGGGCGAAGGGGGCCGGGGCAGGCGGGAGGTCCTGAGCACCCGTGGGATTTGGGGGGAGAGAGGGAGGAGCCAGGGGGTGGGGAGAGGGCAAGGCACAATGAGGGAAGAGAGGGGTTTGAGAGGGGAGAGGGGGCCCAAGGAGGATGAGGGAGCCGAGCCCCAATGGCCAGGCTGTCCCATCACTCAGGACTGACTGGGGGGAGGCGTTCCCCACAAGAAAAATGGAGGGGCCAGGTCAACGTCCCGAGTCTTTCCCGACGGCAGGGGTGGGGGGGGTCGGCGGCAGCGGAGCCTCTGCAGGGTGAAAATGGAGGCCGGGCTCCAGCAGGAGGGGGAAGAGGCCCAGGGCTTCCTACAGGGAGCTGCTGCACCTGGATTAGGGCGCAGGCCCACATCTGGAGTCACAGGAACCTGAGGCCTGCATGCGCGAGGGCCGGCCCTGCCGCCGAGGGCCCGAGGGGCTCCCTTCTCACAGGAGACAACCACGGACAGCGGACAAGGACGAGGAGGATGGGACTCTGGGAGGAAATGTCGCCCACAGGACAGGCGCTGGGGGGGGGGGGGGGGGGGGGGGGCAAGGCAGCTGCCAGAGCGAGGGGGCCCACGGGTACCTCCAGGTAGAACTCCATGGCCGTCTCCAGGTCATCCCGCTGGGCCGCCAGCTGAGCCAGGTTCTTGTAGGTGGAGTACTTCAGCATGGGCCCGGGGTGCTTCAGGCCCTCTCGCTCATCCCCGGACAGAACCGCCTCAAGTCGAGGAAAGACCCCCGAGAGTCAACGTACCGGAAGGGAGACCAGAGGGTGCCCCCCCACCCCCCATGCTGGGAGGTCACCCGGGGAAAGGGCAGGCTGCGCGACTGTGGTTCGGGGCTTCAGAGACCCCCGGCCGTTCACTCTCATGCTCCCTGTCTCCCCCTCCCCATCCCCCCATCCATCTGTCTCCGTGCCCCTCCCCCCCACCCGTGTCTGTCCGGCTCATCACTGAACCCAAGTCGCTCACAGATCAATGCTCAGCCTCCCCTTGAGCTCAAACAATTAATTTCATAAGGACAAGGTGGGGGGAGTCTGGCAAGCCATCCTGGGGCAGGGCGCAGGGGTGAGGGGTCCCCCGGGGAAGCTGGGCCTGGACACAGGGGAGGGAGACACAGAGCATCAGCAGGAGGAGCGGACAACGGCCACGAGAACGAGCCAACGCGGCCGAGGTCAGAAGCAACCCCTCCCCGAGGGCTGGTCCGGCTGGGGGGTCGAGGGGACGAGAACAGGCAGGGGGTCAGGCGGGAGGTTCACGGCCCAAACTCACAGAGCTGCAGGGCCCCCAAAGATCCAGGAAGGAGGACAAGGGCCGTCCAACCCCCACGTACCAGAAGGATGGAGAAAAGCCACGTACTCAGGGAGAGAAAAAGGAGGAGGAGGAGGAGGAGCGGGAAAATCATCTCCCAAAAAAGCAGCACGCACATTTGGAACTCTGCACCAAGGGCCATCAAACCGGGTGTGCTCATTGATCCGGAGATCATGAAAAGGGAAAGGGACCCACGTGTGCAAGGACATCCGCGGCAGCCCTCTCCGTGGTGGCAAGAAACCAGCTGGGGAATGGCTGAATGCGTGACGGGATGGGAATGCTATGGAATATTATTGTTCTGTAAGAAACGACCAGGAGGCGGCTGGCTGGTGCAGTGGATAGAGCACCAGCCCTGAAGTTGGGAGGGCCTGAGCTCAAATCTGGCCTCAGACACTTAACACTTACTGGCTGTGTGACCCTGGGAAAGTCACTTAACCCCAACTGCCTCAGAAAAAAAAACCAAAAAAAAGAAACGGCCATAAGGATGATTTCAGAGAGGTCTGGAGAGACTTAAATGAACTGATGCTGAGGGAAGTGAGTAGAAGCAAGAGATCACTGTACCTGGCAACAACAAGACTACACAATGATCAACTGGGATGAACTTGGCTCTTTTCAACAATGAGGTGCTTCAAGGCAATTCCAATAGACTTGCAGTGGAGAAAGCCATCTACATCCAGAGAGAGAACTATGAAGACTGAATGTGGGCCAAAGCTTCGTATTTTCATCTTTTGTTGTTGTTTGTTTGCTTGGTTTTTTTCCCCCTTTTAATCTGATTTTTTTTTTTTTTTTTTTTGCTCAGCATGATAAATATGAAAATATCTTTAGAAGAACTGGACAAGTTTAACCTGACTCAGATTGCTGCTGTCTTAGGGAGAGGGGAAGGAGAAGGAGAGGGAGAAATTTTGGAACACAAGATTTTGTGAAGGTTGAAAACTATCTTTGCATTTATTTGGAAAAATAAAGTACCATTAAAAAAGAGAGAGACACATGCAAGGAAGAATTTATACAGTGGAGGCAAAAATAGGGAGGGAGACTGGCTGACCCTTGAACCTAACTCTCATCTAAAAGGGTAAAAGGAAAGAAGAATATATAATCACCCACAATTGGGTACAGAAATGCATCTAGGGAACCACAACAACCACAAAACACGTAAGAAAAAAGTCAAGAAGTTGCACAGAATTTCAGAAAAGTTAGATGATAAAACTCTGCAGAACATTTAATAGAAATAGGAAGACATACACATACTTCTTAGCTATGCATGACACCGTCACCAAAACTGATGATGCGTGAGAGCATCAAAAACTCAAAAGCAAATACAAAAAAGCAGAAATGTTAAATATACCCTTTTCAGACCAAAATGTAATAAAAATGACATTCTGATAAAGAGCCTTTGAAGTATACCTCAAAAAATAACTGCAAACTAAATGATCCAATCCTAAAGAATGACTAGATCAAAGAAGAAATCGGAGCAACAAGAAATAATTTAATTCAAGATAATGACATCAATGAGACAACATACCAAAATTTATGGGGAGCACCAAAGCAGTACGTGGGGTAAATACATATCTCTAATAAACACTTATATCAATAAAAGAGGGAAAGTAGATCAACAAATTGGACATGCAACTAATAAGGAACAGAAAACCACGAATTTGAAATCTTCAGTTAAACATTAAAATAAAAATCCTAAAATTTAATGGAGAGAGTAATAAAATTCAGTCAAAAAGTCAATGAACTAATTAATAAATCTTGAAGTTTGTTTGATGAAAAAAGCAGCAAAAGATAAACCATTGGCTAATCTGACTTTTATAAAGTAAAAAAGAAATCAAATTACCAGTATCAAAAAATGAAAAGAATAAAAATACCATCAATGATGATGAATTAAAGCCAATACTAGAGCTATTTTGCCCAATTATATGCCAGTAAAATTGGTAATCCAAATGAAAAGGATGAATATTTTTTAAAATATAAATTAATTAATCCAGATTAACTGATTAACTTAGGAAATGAACAAATCCTCAGAGTTCCCTAAGAAAAACTCCCCAAAGATCAGACAAAAGTCACAAGAAAATTCTACCAAACACTTAAAGAATAATTCATTCCAATACTATATAAACTATTTGAAAAAAACAGGTGAAAGAGCCCTGCCAAATTCCATCTATGACACAAATATGGTTTCAATATATAAACCAAAAAGAGCAAAAACAGGAAGGAAAACTGTAGAGCAATTTCCTTAATGAATATCGACATAAAAGTTTCAAATAAAATATTCGCAAAGAGCCTGTGTTAATATACCACGAGAAGCATATAATCAAATTCCAGACGGAATTTAATCCAGTGATGCAGGGAAGGTTCAAAATGAGGAAAACGATCAACCTGACAGACTAAGCCAATAACAGGGACAACAAAAATTGTATGACTGAATCAATAGAGGCAGAAAAACTTTTGACAAAATATAATACCCATTCTTATTAAAAACACTAGAAAACAAAGGAATCAACAAAACTTTTTTTAAACTCATAAGAAATATCTATCTAAAACCATCAGCAAACATCTGCAATGGCAATAAACTAAAAGACTTCCCAGTAAAATCATGAGTGAAACAAAGATGTACATTATCAGCATTATTATTGAATATTGTATTTGAAGTGCTAACATCATCAATAAGACAAGAAAAGGACATTGAGGAAATTTAAAAGTAGGCAATGAGGAAATAAAGCTAATCTCTTTTCGGACAATATGCAGATACAAAATAAACCCACATTTCATATGTTATTAAGAAAGTTCAGCAGGGAGTGATAGAGAAATTTCACTTAAAATAACTGCCGACAATATAAAATATTTGGGAGTCTAGCTGCCAAAAACAAATTAAGGAACTACAGGAACAAAATAATAAACCATTCTTCACGCAAATAAAAATAGATCTAAACAGGAGAAATATAAATTGTTCATGGGTGGTCTGAGCCAATGCAATAAAAAAATTACTATCCTACCTACATTAATTTACTAACTCAGTGCCCCAATTAAATTATCAAAGAATTACAAAGCTAGGGAAAATAACTGAATAAGTTATGGCATGTAAAAATAATGGAATATTATTGTTCTATAAAAAATGATGAGCAAGATGATTTTTAAAAGGCCTGGAAATATTTACATGAACTGATGCTGAGTGAAACAAGCAGATACAAGGGAAAACATACACAGCAACAGCAAGACTGGATCAACAATGATAGACTTGGTTCTTCTCAGCGGTTCAGTGACCCAAAGTAATCCCAACAAACTTTGGATGGGAAACGCCATCCATTAAATCAACATGCGCTATGTCTCACTTAGCCCAGCACAGATGGTGTCCGAGCAAGTCAGAGAGAAAGTCTTAAAACCAGTACGGATCAGCATCCAAGGCCCCTCAGTCCTGGTTTCACAGGCCAGCAGTGGAGGCTCCAGGGCCAGGCTGAATGCAAACTGCCAGCCCTGGAACCAAGCAATAAAGGGCAGTGAGCAAGTCGCCAAGCCCCTTAGACCTCAACCATCAAAGGCAGTGACCAGGACCTCAGCCCCTAGCACAAGACCTTGGGACTCCAGAAACTTGGCTTTAAAAGCCACAAAACAGATAAGTAAGAAATAAAATGAGCAAGATACAAAAAAGAACCTTAACCACAGAAAGCTACTATTGTGACAGAAGATCAAAACACCAACTCAGATGACGACAAAATGCCTACACACAAAAGTTCAAAGGAGGATATGTACTGGTCTAACCACCAAAAGGCTTCTTGGAAGAGCTCAAAAAGAACTTTCAAAATCAAGTAAGAGATGTAGAAGAAAAATTGGGAAAAGAAATGACAGATATGCAAGAAAGTCAACAGCTTGGAAAAAGAAGAACAGAAATTGAGTGAGGAAAACAATTCCTGAGAAAACCCAATTTGGTCAAATGAAAAAAATTCCTTAACAAGAAAAATGAACCAAATGGACAAGGAGGTAGAAAAACTAACCAAAGAAAATAATTCTTTAACAATTCAGCAAGTGGAAGCTAATGATTCCATGAGACATCAAGAATCAATCAAATAAAAATCAAAAGAATAGAAGAAAACAGAATAATGATAATAATAATAATAGAAGAAACTGCAAATTACCTTGTTGGAAAAACAATCTACCAGGAAAATAGAACCAGGAGAGACAATTTAGGAATTATTGGACTACCTGAAATGGACTACCATGATCCAAAAAAAAAAAAAAAACAACAACCAAACAGCCTGGATAAGCATCTTTCAAGAAATTACCAAGAAAAATTACCCTAACCCCTAGATAATCAGAGGGTAAAATCATTATTCAAATAATCCATCTATCATCTTCTGAAAGAGATTACAAAATGAAAACTCCAAAGAATATTGTAGCCAAATTCCAGAATTATTAGAAAGAAACAATTCAAATATCAAGGAGCCATAACCAGGATTACATAGGACTTAACAGATTGTATACTCTACATTTTGATAAGAAGTCTTGGAATAGGATGCTACAAAAGGAAAAGGAGTTTGGATTATAATGTGAGAATCAATTATCCAGTAAAAGTGAATATAATCGTTCAGGGAAAAATGTGGACATTTAACGAAATAAGGGATTTTCAAACTTTCCTGAAAAAAAAAGACCAGACCTGAACGGAAAATTCAATCTTCAAATATAAGATTCAAGAGAAACATAAAATGGCAAACAGAAAAAAAAATGTTATTCCATCAAGTTAAATTGTTTAAATCCCTACACAGAAAGAGGATACTTGTAACTCTTGAGAACTGTATCTCTATTAGTACAGTTAGAAGTGTACAGAGACAGTGAACTATTTGCATTTTTGATTTTCTTCCCGAGTTATTTTTTACCTTCTGAATCCAATTCTCCCTGTGCAACAGAAGAACTGCTCGGTTCTGCAAACATATATTGTATCTAGGATATACTGCAACATATTTAACATATATAGGACTGCTTGCCATCTTGGGGGTGGGTGGAGGGAGGGAGGGGAAAAAATCGAAACATAAGCGAGTGCAAGGGATAATGTTGTAAAAAATTACCCTGGCATGGATTCTGTCAATACAAAGTTATTATTAAATAAAATAAAATTTAAATTAAAAAAAAAAAAGAATAAAGATGGTGATACTTGTAGGTAGAACTCAGTATAATTTTTTTGTATTTGATTTTTTTATATGTTCAACTAATAGGCAAATAGCCAAGTAAAATATAGTGTATCTGTTTCAGATAGATCTTTGTTATGTATTACTCTATAAGTATGGCTCAACTCTAACAAATAAAAAATACTCCACAACAACAACAACAACAACAAAAAAAAAGTGTACAGAGACAGAGGTTGTGGGCATAAGATAACTTTGATGTGATGATATTAAAAAAAATTAAAGGGTTAAAAAAAGAACTGTACTAGATGAGGAAAAGGGGAGATAGAATAGGATATATGACATGACATGAAGAGGTGCACAAAACCTATAGAGAGGAGGTAAGTACTGTTTGAACCTCATTCTCATCAGATTTGGCTCAAAGAGGAAACAAGATACTCATTCAGATGGAACCAAAAGTAGATCTTACCCTGTGGGATGTAGGAAAAGAAAATGAGAAGCAAAGGGAAAGGTTGGTCAGAAACAAAACACTAGCGAAGAGGGACAAGATGGAAAAAGAGAAAAAAAAGTATATACGGGGGAAAAGAGGATGAAGGAAAATACAAAATGAGTAATCATAACTGAATGTGAACAGGATGAACTCTTCCATAAAATGGAAGCAGATAGCAAAATGGATTAAAAACCAGAATCCCACAAGAAATCCTTGTACAAAAGTAAAAAACCAGAATCCTTTACAAGAAACATATGTAAAGCAGAGAAACATGGAGTGAAGATAAAAGGTTGAAGTAGAACAAATTATGCTTCAGCTGAAGTTAAAAAAGCAGGGATAGCGGATCGTGATCTCAACTAAAACAAAAGCCAAAATTGATCTAATTGAAAGAGATAAGGAAGGAAACTACATCTTGCTAAAAGGTACCATAGACAATGAAATGATATCAATATTAAACACATATGCACAAGTGGTATAATATCTAAATTCTTAGAGTAACGAGTTACAGGAAGAAATAGCAAAACTGTACTAGTAGCAGATCTCAAAATTATTTAGAAAAGTTAGATATGATAGATCTCTGGAGAAAACTGAATGGATATAGAAAGGGATATACCTTTTTCTCACCGGTATATACCACGAATGCAAAAACTGACCACATGTTAGAACATAACCCCCCCCTTACATGCAAAAAGGCAAAATATTAAATACATCCTTTTCAGATGGTGATACTATAAAAATTATGTGTAAAGGGCTATGGAAAGACATTAAAAATCAATTGGAAAGTAAATAATCTAATCTTAAAGATTTATAATTATACAAACAACAAATCATAAAAGCAATAATTACATCAGAGAGGATGACGATAATGAGATAACATACTAAAATTTATAGAATGCATCCAAAAAAGAAATTGTATATATGTAAATTCTTACATGAACAAAATAGATAAAGAGCACATCAATGAACTGACATGAAACTAAAAAACTGGAAAAAGAGCAAATTAAAAATCCTTAATTAAATACTAAGTTAGAAAGTTTGAAAATCAAAAGAGAGATTAAGAAAACTGTTGAACCAATAAATAAAACTAAAGTTTTATGAAAAAAAATAAACTTATGATTGATTTTTTTAAAAAGAGAAAATCAAATTAGTAGCTTCAGAAAAGGGCAAATTCACCATCAATGAAGAAGAAATTAAAGCAACGATCAGGAGCTTTCTTTTATCCGACTGTATGTCAACAAACCTGACAATCTAAGTGAAATGAACGTTTATAAAAATATAAGTTGCCCAGATTAGAAGAGGAAATAAAATACTTAAACAACAGCATTTTAGGGGGGAAAACTGAATGACCCATCAATGAACTGCCTAAGGAAAAAATCTCCAGGGCTAGATTTACAAGTGAATTCTACAAGTGAATTGTTGGTGGAGCTGTGAAAGCAGCCGACATTTAAAGAACAATTCATCCTAATACTATATAAACTCTTCAGGAAAATGGGAGAAGAAGGAGTCCTACCAAATTCTTTTTATATCACAAATATGGTGCTGATACCTAAACCAGGAAGTACCAAATCAAAGAAAGAAAATTTAGATAAATTTCCCTAATTAATAATGATGCAAAAACTTTAAGTAAAATATTAGCAAAGAGATTACAGAATTTGTTAAAAGAATAATAAACTATAACCAGGTGGGATTTATATCAGTAACGCAGAGATGGCTCAATATTAGGAAAACTATTAACATAATTGACCATATCGATAACAAAGTTAACAGAAATCAAATGAACATCTTAATGGAGACAGAAAAAGCTTTTGATAAAATACAGCACCCATTCCTATGAAAGATACTTGAGAGCACAGGAAATATATGGAGTTTTCCTTAAAATAAGAAGTATCTTTCTAAAACAATCAGCAAGCATGATGGGAATAAGCTAGAAGCCTTCGCAATAAGATCAGGGGTGAAACAAGGATACTATTTAATACTGTATTAGAAATATTCGATTTAGCAATGAGAAAAACAAAACGAAGAAATCAGAATATGCAACAAGAAAACAAAGTTATCACTTTTCACAGATATGACCGTATACTTAGAGAAACCCAGAGAATCAATCAAACTAGTACTTGAAATAATCAGCCACTTCAAAAAAGTTGCAGGATTTAATTTAAAGCCATACATCATGAGTATCTCTATATATCATCAACAAAGCCCAAATGCGAGAGATCGAAAGAGAAATTCCATTCAAAATAACCACAGAAGAAAGCGGGAAGCAACTTTTACTGTTCTCCGTTCTAAAATAGAGAATCCAATCAATTTATATAAGAATACAGGTCATTCTCCAACTGATACATGGGATAGGAACCGGCCGTTTTCAGATGAAGAAATAAAGCTCTCTATCCTAAAAGGACTCGTTTTCTTTACGGAGAGTGAAATTTGCACCAACAAAAGCAATGCAACGAAAATTAAAAGGGGGGGGGGGGGGGAGGGGGGGGGGGGTCTCTGCAGCACGTTGCTCTGACCAAGATAACACTTCTGGGGAGCACAAGGGGCGGCGGCGGCCACTCCGGAACCCACGTCCAGGTTTGTGGAGAGGCCGTTTTCGAAGGAAGACACCCGAGCCGCCCTCGGCCACGTGGCAAAACGCCCAAATTCACTAAAAGCGGAGGGGCAAAAAGGAAATCGACGCTGAGACTCCCCCTGCTGTCAGACCAGCCAACGGGACAGAAAGGGAACCGGGACGCTGATGCATTGTTGGTGGAGCTGTGAACGCAGCCGGCCACTCAGAAGGGCAATCGATAGTCGCCCCGGCCTGGACTGAAGAGACCAGAGAGGCCTGTATGGGCAACAGCTCCTTTGGGGGCAGCAGAGGACTGGAAATGAGGGGATGGCCAGAGCTGGGGAGCCTGGACGGGGAGGGACCCCGCTGCGCCCTAAGAAATGGCGGGCGCTCTGAGGAAAGACCAGACGACAACCGGGATGGCGCGCCCACCCCGCCCCCCGGGCCAGGGTCTCACCTCGCGCAGCAGGCGAGTCTCCAGCAGCTCCTGGTAGGCCCTCTCGGACTCCTCACACCGGTCATGCTTCTGCAGGTCCAAGGCCTTGTGGTACAGGGAGAAAGCTTCCGCTTCCTGGCAGGGCACACGAGGAAAGGATGTGATCCACACGCGGGCCACTCGGACCCTGGGGGTTGGGGGGGGGGGGCGCACCCGGACCCGCTTACTCACCTGCGCCTCCTTGGTCTGGGTCTTGTGGCTCTTGAAGGTGCCCTCATGGTCATCCTCCACAGTGGAGCTGGCGTTCAAGGCTGCGATGCGGATCTAGAGCCAGGGCACAGACGGAAGCCTGTGGGACACCAGGTGGGGGAGTCCCGGGGCCCTGGACAAAAGCCACCTCGAGGAGAGCACGGGCCCCAGATCCACGCCTCCTCTCTCCGAAGCCCCTGCCGACGGCGAGCACCGAGTGCCCACCTCGCCTGGGCATCTCGGGGAGAGCGTGGGGTTCTCATCACCCACGAACCACCCAGGCTTCTGTAAGGACTCTGTGCCCCCAAGCTCCTCCCACCAGGGCTGCCAGGAACCCCGCTACAGTGAGCACCGGCTCTGGTCCCAAAGCCCGTCCAAGGCCCCCCACCTCCCATCTCCCTCTGGGCCGGGGCCTGGATCAGGGGGCGCCAAGTTCAAGCCCATCTCAGACCCTCCCAGGCTGGACAAGTTCACCTTCACTCCCCCCAGTCCCAGGCCTGAGCGCTCCCCACAGGCCTCAAGAGCTCTCCCCCAGGAAAGGTCTCCCGGGGAGACAAGTGGGACCCAGACCGCCCCCTGGCTCCCCTCTCCCACTCACCATCTCTGCAGGGGGGCGGCGCTGCCCCTTTGGACCATCCCCCGTCCCGGCCGAGGTCACTTCTGAGAACAAAGGAGGGGCCTGAGCGGGGGTCGCGGGCCCTGCCCATCCCCCGGGCGGCACGCCAAATCCCGCTCCCCGGCTCACTGCCAGGCCCCGGGAGGAAGCCCCCCAGCCCCGGCACCCTGCCCCGAGCCCCCCCATACGGTCCTTCCCGGGACACAGACCCGAGACCGACCCGTCCCTCGGCCCGGCCGGCCTCACCCCCAGCCCTCTGCCCCAGGCTGCCTCAGTTTCCTCCTGGAAAAATGGGAGATCTTAACTGTAACACCTGTGGGGCAGTGAGGGGGCCCTCCAACTCACACACACACAATCACAGACAAAACACACATACGATAAACAAAAACCCAAAATGCATGCACGCACACAACAAATAAACACACACGCACAAAACATACAATAAACACACATGACACACAACAAATCCATGCATATACACAAAACACACGTGCACACAATAAGCAGATATGCATACAACAAACACATACACATGTGCAACAAACACACGATAACATGCACAAAAGCACACAACAGATATACATATAACACACAAAAACACAATACATATAACATACACATGCACACAAAAATACACAATACACAATAATATACACATAAGCACACACACAATAAACACATGTGCACACAATAAGCAGATATGCATACAACAAACACATACACATGTGCAACAAACACACAATAACATGCACAAAAGCACACAACAGAGATATACATATAACACACAAAAACACACAATACATATAACATACACATGCACACAAAAATACACAATACACAATAATATACACATAAGCACACACACAATAAACACATGTGCACACAATAAGCAGATATGCATACAACAAACACACATACGTACAACACACACATACATACAACAAATACAAATAATATACACAAAAGCACACAACAAACACAGATATACATATAACACACAATGCACATAATATACACACATGCACACAAAAATACACAATACACAATAATATACACATAAGCACATACACACAACAGACGTGCACACAATAAGCAGATGTGTACACACACAAAATACCTAATACACATAACACACATAAGCACACACACGTGCACACAATAAGCAGATGTACACACACAAGCGCACACACACAATAAGCAGATATGCATACAACACACACATATGTACAACAATCACACACATACATACAACAAACACACAATAATATACACACAAGCACACAACAAACACAGATATACATATACCACACAACACACATGGACATAAAAATACACACGTGCACACAATAAGCAGATGTGCACACACACAAAATACCCGATACATGTAACACACATAAGCACACACACGTGCACACAATAAGCAGAGGCAGGAGGCAGTGGCCGTGCTGGACGGCCCAGGGGTGAGGAGGCTTCGGGAGGTCTCAAGCCCCGAGATGCCAAGGAGGCCAGGGCCCCCTGACCGGAGCCGCCGCGCACCCACTCCCGGCCTGCCCTCGAGAAGTGCCCAGCGTGAGGCTGTCCGGGAAGGTGGGCGCGGGGGCAGGGGGGCACGGAGCGAGCGCTGACAATCAGAAGTGAATGGCATTCACCCAGCTGGGGGCCCCGCCAGGTGGGCTCTCCGGCCGCCACGCCTCAGCCTCGGGCCGGTCCCCTACCTCATGACCCCACTGAAAACGGGGCGCCCACCACGAGCGGCTTAGCCCTGAGCCTCCCCCACCCCATTCCCTGTGGCCTCTGTCTTCTCCCTTCTGTGGACCCAAATGTCCTCCAGGGTTGAGATGCTACTGCAGGGTCTTCTGTCTAGGAGACTAACTCAGGGGGAACTGAGGCACAGGAAGGACCAAAGGACCCAGGATCCTCTTCTGACATGGGGGAAACTGAGGCACGGGAAGGACCAAAGGACCCAGGATTCTCTTCTGACATGGGGGGAAACTGAGGCACGGGAAGGACCAAAGGACCCAGGATCCTCTTCTGACATGGGGGGAAACTGAGGCACGGGAAGGACCAAAGGACCCAGGATCCTCTTCTGACATGGGGGAAACTGAGGCACGGGAAGGACCAAAGGACCCAGGATCCTCTTCTGACATGGGGGGAAACTGAGGCACGGGAAGGACCAAAGGACCCAGAATCCTCTTCTGACACGGGGGGAAACTGAGGCACGGGAAGGACCAGAGAGCCTAGAATCCTCTTCTGACATGGGGGAAACTGAGGCACGGGAAGGACCAAAGGACCCAGAATCCTCTTCTGACATGGGGGAAACTGAGGCACGGGAAGGGCCAGAGAGCCCAGAATCCTTTTGTGACACGGGAGGAAACTGAGGCGGAATGGAGGAGAGGACGCAGGCCCCGACACCCCGTAACCCCAACTAACCGCACGCAGCCCCGCTCACCCACCTGGGTTTCCTGACAACTGTTATGGTCTCTCCCCGGCTCGGTGCTACCTGGCGCAGGCGCAGAAGAGAGCAAAAGCCGGCGCGGGAGCCGGCCAACAACACGCACGCCGATTGGCTGCCGCTCCGGGCGGCTTCGGCCAATCGGAGAGGAAAAGGCGGATATTCTGGCGACGTCACCGAGGCCCCAGCCGGGAAGGGGGGCTACTCAGTCTTTGCTTTCCGGGGGTGGCCGAGCCAGGTCGGAGGGCGGGCCTCTCCACAAAGAGCGGGACGGAAGGAGCCGGGGAGAAGAGGGACCGCCCCTAGGGCACCACAGGAAGTGGGTTCCCAGAGCGGGGCGCGGCGGAAGTGACTCACTGCGGAGACAAAATGAGCCCTCCCCCACCCGCCCGCGGCGAGGCCCCTGGTCTGACGTAGAGGTCGCGCTAGCCTAGGGAGGGAGGAGCTTGGCGGGGGAGGGAAGTGGAGGGAAAGCAGGCGGGGCCACGACAGAAAATAATCTCACGGGGCGGGGCCGGCCCGGAACAGGCCCTCAGCCCGATAGCGAAGGAGGGGCCGAGCCCCGCAAGAGGGCGCTCAGGCTCCCTCTCTCTGCGGGAGCCAGCATGGAGTAGGCGCCTCCTGTGTACCTAAAGCCCTGGAGGGCCGTGGGGCTCCTGGCAGGGACCAGCAGACTGACCCCAGTCCTGGCTGCCCCAGGGAGGCTCAGGTTAGGCCTGGGCCACAGGGACAGAGGCCCTGCCCGCTAAGCACTGAGCTGCCCTTGGGGAGTGAGACTGAGCTTCTGGGCCCCCAGGACCCCTCCCAGAGAAGGAGAAGGGAAGAGGAGGCCCTCCCTAGCAGCCAGAGGCCCCAGCCATCTGTAAGGATGGGCTGCACACACCTGACCCTGCCAAGTGACAGAAGAGGAAACGGGCAGGCAGTGTCTGAAGCGGAATTCGAACTCGGTTCCGCGGGCTGCTGGGCCCCTCCAGCCTTCCGAGCCCGGGAGCCTTTGCGTTTCTTGACCATCAGCGGCCCGGGATGAACTTCAGGGTTGGGGGCAGCAGGTGCCCCCCAAGTGGCTCTCAGTCTGATGCCCTCCAAGTGGCCACCTCGTCCCGCGGCCGCCCCGCCCCGCCGTGCAAAGCCTCGCCCCGATTTCTGCCCACTCCTCGACTCTCTCCTCACCTGGGCCCCCACGCCGGCGGCCGTTTGTCAGATGCCGTTTCCCTCCGGCCGCTTGTTGGGAGGCGTGGGGAGGCTGCCTTTGCTGTGCGTCACCCGCAGCTGCTTATTCTTCATCCCTACTTTTCTTCTCTAATTACGACAATAAACTTAATTACCTTGTAAAAAAAAAAAAAAAAGCGGATTTCGGAGGCTCCAGAACCTGCCTGGCCTCCCTGGAGGAGCGCCTCTGCCCAAGGAGACACAGCCCTCTTTCCTTTGAAAGCCGGGTTCGGAGAGACCTCATAAAATTGTCTCATAAATTAGGCCGCTTCTTAGGCGGTAGGTAGGGCACTGGGCCCAGAGTCAAAAAGACCCAGTAACCCTGGGTATGTCTGCCTCAGTTTCCTAATCTGTCAAGCTGGAGAAGGAAATGGCAGACTACCCTTATGTTTGCCAAGAAACCCCCCAACATGACTGTGGCTAATGGGGCACGCCCCGGCCCTAAGGTAAGGGGACCCATCCTTCCCATTCAGGCTCCTCTTGGCAGGAGCTAACGGAACCCGGAGCAAAGTGCAGGCAACGTTCCGAATGCCGGGGCCTCCGAGTGTTCACTGGCCGACTCGGCCCGTTTGGCCCACACTGGACGGAGGAGGATTTTCTGAGGCTCCCTGTCTCCCTCTTTTAAGAACACTTCCCCCGGAGCCCTCCTCTGGGGCCAAAAGGAGCACAGGGATCCCCTTGTTCGCATGACAACCCTCAAGTCCCGGCCACAGACGCCCCTCGTGCTGCCCTGAGGCTTCTCAGCTGGAGGCAGCAAGATGGCACGGGTGGAGTCGGAAAGAGCTGGGCTCCAACCCCACCAGACACTAGCTGTGTGACTCAGGCCAAGTCACTTTCCCCATGTCTGCTTTAGCTTCCTTGTCTGTAAAACAGAGAGAGCCCCTACTTCCCAGGGTGCCGTGAGGACCAAATGAGAGAAGGTAAGGACAGTGGGCGGCACCTTAGAGACCTTAACGTGTGATGTAAATCCTCAGCGTTACCGGCAGTTTTTCGCCAATGGAGAGCTACCCAGGCCCTTCCCCATCCTGGCTACCCTCCACTGGACAAGCTTTGGCTGGTCAGCACCCTCAAGCCGGGGCCCCCAGAAAGGCCCACGATGCCCCGAGGAGCCCAGCACAAGATGAGGGGTAGCAGGATCTCCAGCTCCTTTTTTCTGACAGGCCTCGAGATTAGGGTGCAGCGGGACCCCTGATGGAGCCCGTGTCAGCTGCCACCATCTGCACTGGCACCTGCCAGCACCCATCCTCCTCCTCAGCCGCTGGGCGTGAAAAAACCAGTCAGTGTTCAAGCAAACACAGAGCTCCACTTTATTCTACTGTCCCTAAGGAGAATGCTTGGTGCAGGTGCGGGCAGAGGCCTGCTGCTCCGGCAGCACCGTCTCCGGGGTCCTCACAGAAACGTCATCACTGTGCCCTTCTTGCCGATTTGCCAAGGCTCCAAGGGGTAGAACCGAATGTTAATCCTGCAGAAAGGAAGAAGACAAGCTGGTCATGGCCCTGCGAATGTCAATCCCGCAGAAAGGAAGAAGACAAGCTGGTCATGGCCCTGCGAATGTCAATCCCGCAGAAAGGAAGAAGACAAGCTGGTCATGGCCCTGCGAATGTCAATCCCGCAGAAAGGAAGAAGACAAGCTGGTCATGATCCTGCGTCCTGTTATCCCAGAGCTCTCTGCCCGGCTGCCAAGGCTGCCCAAGCTGCTCTTTGGAGCCTGTGCTTTTAGCATCCAGGGAAGCAGGCTCTGCCCGCTGGCCAGGTTAGCCCCTGACCACTGTCCAAGTTCCTCCCTCCTCCTGGGTCTGTGGGGTGGCTACCCTGACAGGGTGAGAAGGGTGCCCAGGAGCTCCTCACTGGGCCCTGCACTGAGTGCACCGAGCATTCTAGCAGCTTTGCCCCTTCATTCTACACAGGGGGGAGTGAGGCCCAGACATTCGGCATTTGTCACGGCCAGAGAGAGTCAAACCCACGCAGGATAAGAACCCAGGGCTCTCGGCTCCCAGCTCGGCCTCCTGACTCAAGCCTCTCACTCGGCTCCATTCCCATACAGCCAAGCGGAGGAATCTACAGAAACAGAAAGGGGCCTGGACTTCAATCCTGTTCCCTCGTCCCCCTTAGCCCCAAACACCCCTGCCAGGGACCCCAGACTGGGTCATGTGACTTATCACCATCACCCCCACCAGGAAAGGGACACCACCGTACACAGAACACCGAGCCAGGAGTCAGGAAGTCCTGAGTTCAAACCCTACATCAAACAGTTCCTGGGGATCATCCTGGGCAAGCCACTAAACCTCTGCCTCAGTTTCCTCATTTGTAAACAGAGATAGTAATAATAGCACCCACCTCCAAAGACTATTCTGAGACCCAAGTGAGACAGCATTTCTAAAGCGCTCATACGTCCTCACGTGCTATCATTGCTCTCCCCGTCTTTCCCAATGGGGAAGATTTATGTTTTGGCACCAATCTGTGTGAGGAGGCCCCGAGCTGGCTCAGACCTGGGACCCTGGGCGGAGGCAGAAGCCTTCTTACTTCCCGGCTCTGCACAGGCACGGCGAGCAGAGGAAAGGTCACAAGCCGACCTCAGGGAGGGGCCTGGGAGCTGCCCTTTGGAGCCTGTGCATGCAGCAGCCGGGTAGGAAAGAGGGAGAAGGGCCAGGATAGGCTCTGCCCCCCGGCCAGGTTGGCCCCCGTGCATGCAGCAGCCGGGTAGGCCGGAGGGAGAAGGGCCAGGTTGGCCCCATGCATGCAGCACTTGGGTAGGCCGGAGGGAGAAGGGCCAGGTTGGCCCCCGTGCATGCAGCACCTGGATAGGCCGGAGGGAGAAGGGCCAGAGAAGAAACACAGGAGTGGGTGAGGGGAACGAAGTAAGGTTGGAAAAGAGGCCAGAGTCGAGGTTCGAGAGACTCTCTAGCCCTAAGCACAGGCTAAGATGTGGCACCGGCCCGGACCCTGCTTGCACGGTACCTCAGAAGGCAAAAGCAGGAAGGCTCGTTAGATTCCAAGCACACAGAGCTGGGCAGAGCCTCAGATGCCAATTAGTCCAATGGCCTCATTTCACAGGTAAGTAAACTGAGGTCCAAAGGCAATCAGTGACTCTCCAAGATCACACAGGAAAGTCAGAATCCTGGGACCCCAACCCAAGCATCTGAGGCTCCCCCTCGATGGATGGAACCTACCGGTCCTCACTCAGGCTCAGCTCCTTGGTGAGGAACTCAAAGAACTTGGCGCTGTGGTCCCGGTTCTCCTCCGCCGTGCCGACTACTCCAATGGAGGAGACGATAAGCTGGGCACACGGGTCTCCTGAGCCACTCAGGATCATGTGGAGGTCTGGTCTCACAGTCACATTCACTCTCTGCAGAGAAGAGGGAAGGAGGACGGTGGCCACCAAGGCCAGGGCAGGGGCACCAGGGCAGGGGCACCAGGGCAGGGGGCACCAGGGCAGGGGGCACCAGGGCAGGGGGCACCAGGGCAGGGGGCACCAGGGCAGGGGGCACCAGGGGAGGGGCGTTTAACGGAGCGGCCTGGGCAGAAATAGGAGCCGGGACAGGCCCCCGGCCTTCAGGGAGGGATGTGTGGAGAGCAAGGCTGAACTTGGGGAGGAGCAGCAGAGGAGCCCGGGCCTAGGAAAAGGAGGCCCAGGCTAACAGAAGCTGCAGGGAGGCCGAGGCCACGGGAACAGGTCATGGAAGCTGGGGGCCAGTATGGCAGTCCCGGCCCTAGGGGCTGGGGTCACGCTCTCGGGGTCGGGGTCGGGGTCGGGGTCCGGGCTCTCGGGGTCAGGGGTCGGGGCCCCGGCACACTCACGTCCTGGGGCTTGCCCAGCACGGCGGCGACCGCGGCGCACAGGCGCTGGCTCAGGCCACTGGGCAGGCGGGCGGCGGGCAGGCTGGTGTCCAGCTCCACGAAGGGCATGGCGGCGGGGGCGGGCTCACTCGGAGAGGGTCCCGGGGGCAGAAGGTGGAGCGCAGCGGGCCGCGAGTCCGGAACTCGTGCAACTGCGGAGCTCTGGAGCCGGGAGTCGGGCCGCGGGGCGGACCGAGGCTCGGATTGGCCGGTCGGAGACTCGGGAGTCTCCGATTGGACGCAGCGGCCACGCCCCCGCCCTCTCCCGTTCTACCCTCCCCTCACGCCATAGCCGATGAGGGTTCAGAGGGGGAATGGGGTCAAAGGTGGCCTGCGGCAGCTGATCGCCAGGGGGCCGCGCTCTGACCTTCTGGGCCCCGGTACCCCTGGTGCCAGTGGCCCGGCTCGGTGAGCTCTCCCTGACTTCCGAGGGTCGGGGCCCGGGAAAGCCGCTGGGTCCGAGGGACTGACCCCTTCCCTCCCTGCGTCGGCCCGTGCGTCTCTCCGGCTCTGGCTCCCCCGGTCCCCTGGGGACATCGACCCCTTGTTGCTGTCCACAGGTCATCGTGTCTCCTCCGAGCCTTTTTCCCAACGCCCTGCCCCGGGCACAGCCCTGGCCCCAGAGGGGGCTCCCTCCAGACTGAGCTCTGCAGGCACTGCCTCCAGATATAGCACCTCCCCTCCCCCATTCGATCAATCAGTAAGACTTTTATTAAACACCTACTGAATGCTGGAGTTGCAGTTAAGTGCTGAACTCAGGGCGCTCTCCGTCTAGTCTGAGGGTCAGCAATTAAAAAGAAATTGAAGGGGCGGCGATAGAGCCCCAGCCCTGAAGTCAGGAGGGCCAGAGTTCAAATCTGACCTCAGGCACTTACCACTTCCTAGGTATGTGACCCTGTCCAAGTCACTTAATCCCAAATCAGCAAAAAAAAAAAAAAAAAAAAAAACTTGAAAAGGAAGGGGGGGTGGGGCAGCTCTGGGGAATGCTGAGGGAGCAGGATGCCCTCCCCAACGGCTCATGTCCTCTCCGCACCCGCCAGTGGCCGCCACCACCCGCCCCCTCTTTGCCCACCTTGCCAGCTGTGCGGATGAGTGTCACCCACGAACATGGCAAAGGGCCAGAGCCTGGCTGTAATTCCTGATAGAAGCAGGGGCAGGGAGGGAGGTCGCACACAAAAGCCCCCTTTGTAGCAAGGCCCGGTAACCACCAGAAGCAATTAGGGACCCAGCGCAAAGAGCTCTGGGGCCCAGAGTGCAAGTTCAGCCTCTTTCCAGCTAAACAAGCCACTTCCCTGTTTGCCTCAGTTTCCTCAACTGAAAAATGGGGATCGTAATAGTCCCAAAGCTGTGGTGAGGGCTACTTGAGCAAATATTTGTGACATGCTTAGCAGAGAACACAGTAGGCACTACATAAATGCTGATTCCTTCCCATTCACACCAATTGGTGAAACAAACTTTGCCTGAGAGAGGTGTGACTAGACATCAGCACATGTGGAAAAATATCTGGGGGCATCCCCAGGAATCTCTTCTGCACTGAGACCCTGAAGATGGGTTGGCTTTGGGATGGAACAATCTGGTCACACCCACACTTGACACCGTACACCAAGGTAAGGTCAAAATGGGTCCATGATTTAGGCATAAAGAACGAGAATATAAATAGAGGAACACAGGACAGTTTACCTCTCAGACCTGTGGAAGAGAAAGAAATTTGTGACCCAAGAAGAACTAGAGACCATTATTGAGCACAAAATAGGAAATTTTGATTATATCAAATTGAAAAGTTTTTGTACAAACAAAACTAATGCAGACAAGATTAGAAGGGAAGCAACAAATTAGGAAAACATTTTTACAGTTAAAGGTTCTGATAAAGGCCTCATTTCCAAAATATAGAGAGAACTGACTCTATAAGAAATCAAGCCATTCTCCAATTGATAAATGGTCAAAGGATATGAACAGACAATTCTCAGACGAAGAAACTGAAACTATTTCTAGCCATATGAAAAGATGCTCCAAGTCATTAGTAATCAGAGAAATGCAAATTAAGACAACTCTGAGATACTACTGCACACCTGTCAGATTGGCTAGAGTGACAGGGAAAGATAATGGGGAATGTTGGAGGGGATGTGGGAAAACAGGGACACTGATGCATTGTTGGTGGAATTGTGAACACATCCAGCCATTCTGGAGAGCGATTTGGAACTAGGCTCAAAAAGTTATCAAACTGTGCATCCCCTTTGATCCAGCAGTGTTTCTACTGGGCTTATACCCCAAAGAGATACTAAAGAAAGGAAAGGGACCTGGATGTGCCAGAATGTTTGTGGCAGCCCTGTTAGTAGTGGCCAGAAGCTGGAAAATGAAAGGATGCCCATCAATGGGAGAATGGCTGGCTAAATTGTGATATATGAATGTTATGGAATATTATTGTTCTGTAAGAAACGACCAGCAGGAGGATTTCAGAAAGGCCTGGAGAGACTTACAGGAACTGATGCTGAGTGAAACGAGCAGGACGAGGAGATCATTATATACTTCAACAACAACAATATATGATGAGCAATTCTGATGGACGTGGCCCTCTTCAACAATGAGATGAACCAAATCAGTCCCAATGGAGCAGGAATGAACTGAACCAGCTCCACCCAGGGAAAGACTCTGGGAGATGACGAGGAACCTCTACATAGAATTCCCAATCCCTCTGTTTTTCTCCGCCTGCATTTTTGATTTCCTTCCCAGGTTATTTTTACCTTATTTCAAAGTCCGTTTCTTCTTGTGCAGCAAAGTAACTATGGACACATACACATATATTGCATTTCACATATACTTTAACATGCTTAACGTACTGGTCTACCCGGCATCTGGGGGAGGGGAAAAATTGGAACAAAAGGTTTGGCAATTGTCTATGCTGTAAAATTTTCCATGCATATATCTTGTCAATAAAAAGGTATAATAATAAAAAGAAAGAAAAAAGAAAAATCTGGTCACAGTTAGCCTGGCACAGAGTAGGCACTTAATATTTGGGGCGCTAGGTCGTGCAGTAGAGCACTGAGCTTGGAATCAGTAGCCCTGGCCAAGTCGCTTCACCCTGTTTGCCTCAGTTTCCTTATCTGTAAATGAATAGGAGATGGAAAGGGCAAACCACTCTATCCCACCTGAAGGAGTTAAACAAGGACAAACAATACACCTGCTTCATGACTGCTGGACCCTTCACCTGGCGGAGACTGGACTCTTCCCATCCCAGGAGGGGGGAAGCGTCCCTGGGGTGGGGGACGGAGGAGAGCATCAAAGCCTGGATTCGAGCCTGCTTCTAGCTCAGTGAGCCTCGTGGCCCAGCAGGCAGGCCCCGCCCGGGGGAAGAGCAGCGTAGAGCAGGCAGCTATGGCCCCAAGCTCTCCTACTTTTCAGTGATCATCTTACTGGGGCCTCACGGCAAGCCAGGACAGAGACTTTTATGGACGCCTCTATTTAATCTATATGTGGGATCCTCGGTCTACCCAGGTCGACAGAAGTCACGTGGCTTGCCAAGGTGGTGCAACTAGGAATTATGGGAGGCGAAATCTGACAGAGTGCCCCTGCCCCCGAGGTGCCAGGCCACGGGCCCGTGGCGCCCTCTGCTCCGGCGGCCTCCTCCCTGCTCTCTGCCCTCGCCTTCACCTCCTCAGCACTTGGCACCGGGCCTGGCACACGGTTGGCACTGAATAACCGACCACCCCCTGGCTGGTGGCTCCTCTGGAACACTGGGAAGATCTTCCTAACTCCCTCCGGCTTTGGCCCCGAGCCCCCAGTCAGACAGTGCTGGGGCACAACCTACAAGGCTTCTCCTCAGGCCCAGAGGGCACCCGCCGAGGTGAAAGCCATGGAAAATTGCTGCCTTGGGGCCCCCAGGCTCAGGGCGGGAAGGCCTGGCCAGGAGCCTCCATCCTGGCTCCTTGGGCCCACCAGCAGGCCCCTTCCCCCCCAGGCCCCGAGCCCCTTCCTCCCTGAGCCCCTTCCCACCCACCCCCAGCCCCTTCTTCCCCGGCCCCGAGCCCTTTCCGGGCAGCCGCGCTCTCCCAGCTCCCCTTGGCTTTCTTGCGGTCCCTCTTCCCCCAGTGCTACATCCAGCACTGGGCCCCTCCCCGCTTACTGCGGCCTGAGACTATCCCAGTGGCTCTGAAGGACCCCAAGGCCAATGGGGGAATCGGTTGTTTTTCCGTTGTTGGCCCTGGGGCCCCTCCAACTCAGGCAGGAAGGGGGGAAACAGCAAATCCCGGCTCCCTCCCGCAAAGGCGGCTGCCTCTGCCCCCTCCCCGGACTGTGGCTCTGCTTTGGCCTCGGGTCCTGGCTCCGGGCTCTCAGAGGGGGCGGGGCAGGCGGGCTCAGGGCTCCTGGCTCTCAGCACCCTGCCTGCCCCACAGGGAAAGGCAGGCCCCGGGAGAGCCACGAGGTTCGGGGGTAGGCCTTGCGCTGGGCCCCAGGGGAGCCGGGGACGGGCCCAGTGAGGCAGGGGCCCCTCCCCCAGCACTTGTAAAGAAACAGGAATTCACCGGGTGCCACAAGAAACAAATCAAGAAAAAGAAAGGAGAGGGCGGGGCTGGGGGGGAGGGGCAAGGGCCGGGCTCGGGGAGGGGACGAGGGGCTGGGGGGGGGGAGGGGGCGAGGGCCGGGCTCGGGGAGGGGACGAAGGGGGGAGGGGGCGAGGGGCCGAGGGCCGGGCTCCATGAAGGGGCCACGTGCAGCAGCTGGCAAGTCTGGGGCAATATTGGAACTTGGCTCTCCCGCCTCCCGGCCCGGCTAGGGACGCCCCCTAGCGGCACGAAAGGGGCGCAGCATCCTCACTGTTCCGGACCAGCCTTCCGGGCCCGTCCCCAGCGCCGCCCTCCCACTTAGGCTCCGTACACAGCAGGTGCAGAATAAATGCTTGCCTTTTGGAAGTGGTGCCTCCCATGGCGCTCCCTTCCCCCTGGCCTCCAATGGGCGGCAGCTGCAGAAGGGAAGGGGCTCCTCCCGGACCCGAGGAGACCTCTGGCTCCGCCCGTCCCGGAGGCGCAAGCTCAGCCTCCGACGGGGAGGGGCTGCAGAGGCTCGGCCACCCCCACGCACGTGGCAGCCCCCGTCCTCCCGCTGAGCATCCTTCCTTCCTCGGGAGCCGTGACTCAGCCGCCTTCTCAGCCCGGGCCAAGCCCTCCCCCCTCCCCGGGAGACCGCGAGCCCGAGCGCGGCGGCGGCTGTGCTGGAGGCAGCCCTCGGACCCGAGGCGCGCGCGTCGCCTGCGGCCCAAGGGCCCGGTGCAAGCCCTCCCGCGGCCAGGAACCCTTGGCAAATGGACCCCCTCAGCAGCCGGCATCCCCAGCTTTCGGGGCGCTAAGGGGAAAGCCGGGGGGCCGGGGCGGTGGCCCAGGTTTGGAAGCCCCTCCCCTAGACTTGCAAATAACTAGTCAGAAGATGGGGAGGAGGGTGGTCGGTCCCCTCTCCCGCCCAAGGGCTTTTGGGCTCTGGACACCCCGCTTTTTGGAGGGGGTCACGTGAAGGAAAGGGCTGCTCAAGGGTGCCAAAACTAACCCGCACCCCAATTCTTTAGGAAGGTCAGTGGGGCCCGATTTGGGGCCAGGCTTGCCAGGGGGGCGGCCAGACCCCCTCCAGCTCCCTCCCTCTCCCCCCCGGACTCAGCGGGGCCCCGGCGCTCGAGGGTGGGCAGGGAGGCCGCTCACAGAGGACACTGAATGATCTTTATTCTTTGTCAGCAGTAACACCAGTTAGAGGGGCACGGGGGCGGCCAGGGGGCACATGCTCGGACTGGGGAGCGGGGGCTCAGGCAAAGGTGGAGCCGTTCCAGCCCACATTGGCTGCGTTCATGTCGTAGTAATTGATATAGATCCTGGGGGGAAGAAAAGGGAGGTCAGGCCGGCTGCGGGGCTCCTAGTGTCCCACGCCCTTCCCCCCGCACCGTGGGTCTCCTACCTCGAGGTCCCAAGGCCCTGGGTCCTCCCCGCCCCCACCCACACAGCGCTCCCGGCTCGGGCCCCAGCCTTTCCCACCCCCGGGGCCCGGGGCCGGCTTAAAGTTTAAGCAGGAGAGCGCCCGGAGCGTCAGGGGTCAGCAAGCCCGGCGGCGCGTGCGCAGGGGGCGGGGCCCTCGGCTCGCACCCCAAGCCCAGCGGCGCCCCCCCTCACCTGTCCCCGGGGATTTTGAGGTGCTTGGTGAGCAGCTCGCAGAGCTGCTTGCTGTACGCCTTGTTCTGGGGCCCGCCGATCTTGCCGATGCTGTGCAGGCTGCAGAGGGCGCACGGGTCCGAGGAGCCCCCGAAGGCCATCAGCTGATCCGCCGAGATGTGCACAGCGATGTACTGGGGGGAGGGAGGACCGCGCTGGGGGTCTGGGGCCCGCCGCCGCCATCTTCCGCGCGGGGCCCCGGCCCCCCACCCTCCCGAGCCCCCCCATCCCCGCCCCGGACTTCGCTCCTGGCCCGCGCCAGCGGCCCTGCCCCCCCCTTCCCCCCGGACCCCCATTACCTGGGCGGGCTTGCCCGTGGCCTTGGCCAGCTGCGCCGTGAGCTCGCCCAGCAGGGAGTCGGGCACCGCGGAGCGGGGCACGTTGGTCTGCACCACGAACATGGGCATCTCGGCGGCGGGACGGGGGCTGGGCCGGACCGGGAAAAGTCTGCACGTCCTCACACGCCGAGCACCGCGATGGACAGCGCACGGAGGGGGAGGGGCGCGGGGACCATGTGACTGTCAGGGGCGGGCCGGAGGCGGGGCCTCGCCCGGACTCCGGAACTGGCCGCCCTCCCAGCTCCCCGTGTGCGTGCAGGTCCGCTCGCAGTCCGCCGCCCGGGAAGCCCCGCCTCCGCTGCAAAGCCCCGCCCCGGAGGCGGAGCCGGACGGGCTGGCGGCTGTTGGTGGAGGTGGAGGCTGCTGAAATGGCCTGGGGGGTCAAAGAGTCAGCCCTCGAGACTACGTTGCCAGAGCTTGGGGAAGAGCTCCGGCTCCATTTTGCCTGAGCCTGCGTGATTCACAGGAGATTGGCCCTTAGGGGCGGCTCTTCCGGGGGGGGGGGGGAGGGAGGGGGGAGGTGCCCCCCTCAGAAGTCCTGCTCCCCAGAGCTCTGCCCGAGCTCTCCACATTCTGGGTCACCCCTTGGGGGCTACTGCTAGGAGTTAGAGGAGGGGGCCCCGGAGAAGCTGGGGGCCCTGCTAGGGGTCGGGAAGGGCGCCCCCCTCAGGAGAAGCTGGGGGCCCTGCTAGGGGTCGGGAAGGGCGCCCCCCTCGGGAGAAGCTGGGGGCCCTGCTAGGGGTCGGGAAGGGCGCCCCCCTCCGGAGAAGCTGTCTCCTTCCCCTGCCACAGTTCTCCATCTGCCGGAGCCTCCAGGGGCTGGACAGAAAGCGGTCTCACTGGTGTAACAACCTACTGCGATCCTGCTGATGGCGATAATTGGGTGCACGGGCCCTCCGCCCTCAAAGGCCAAGTTCACAAAAGGCTGGTTCACCCCTGGCTTGGCAGGCCCGAGTGACCGCTCGGCCCACCCAGACAAACGGCTGCCGTTGTCCCGCGATGGTTCCCAGCCGGACCCAAAGGCAGCCGTTCGGGCCGTGGGGCTGAGGAGCCAGTGGCTCCCTGGGGCTCCCGCGCTTGCCCCAATCTCTGACCCTCCTGGAGGAAGGGTCCCTGGAGATTAGCGGGGCGCCGCCAGAGGCCAGCAGGGGGCGGGGCCACGGGTCGGGTCCCACTCATGGGGCCGCTGAACGTGATGCGGTCTGTGTCCCCCCGGCGCCGGTGGCGATGGGAGGGCGGTTAATGTCCCCTTCATCGGCCGCAGGCTGAGAGTGAAAGAAGTCCCTCATTCCCGAATTCATTGCAAAAAGAGTTTGGGGTTGGACAGAAAGTCTGCTAAAGGGCCGCCTTCTAGAGCAGGGCCGCCTTCTAGAGCGGCAAAGATCTATGGGAAATGGAACCTGACGCTGAGAATGGGCGGGCAGGGTCCTAGCAAAGCGCTTGGGCCTTCTGCCAGGAGCCGGGCCGCAGGAAGCCATCATAGGGGCATCCTGGCCGGGCCGGGGTGTCTGGGCCCGGATTCCTAGTGGGGGGGGCTGGTCGGGGCCGGGGTGTCTGGGCCGGGATTCCTGGTGGGGGGGGGGCCTGGGTGGGGCCGGGATTTCTGGTGGGGGCCGGGATTCCTGGCGGGGGGGGGGGGGGGGGGCCTGGGCGGGGCCGGGATTCCTGGTGGGGGCCGGGGCGGGGCCAGGGCGTCAGGGCCGATGGGGCCAGGACTCCCCAGGTGAATGAGAATGAATTTCTGTGGGAGCCGATTTGCCCGGACCAGCGCGGCTTCTCCCGGCCTGGGAGGGTGGGCTCTGTCTGGCCTCCTTGGAGCCTGGGAGATGCTGATGTCTGAGGTCAGAAAAGGGCCCCAGTCTCCCAGTCTCACCTTAAAGGGAGCAGCTTCAGGACACGTTTCCCTCCGGCTTCAAAAGGGCCAGGTTTGTGAGGCCCAGCGGGGTTGGGCTTCGGGGTCAGACGGCCCGGGCCTCCAGGCCCAGCCTAAAGGGGGGAGCCGGGCCGGGGGTGTCCGAGGGCCCCCTGGGAGTGGGAGGAGGCCCGGCACTCGCACAGGCCCCGCTGACCCTCAGGCTCCATGGAGGGGCCTTGGCTGGGAGGGAGACTACAGAAGCCGGAAGAGCTCCCCAGGGGGAAAGGGGCGCCCGAAGCTCCCACCCCCAGGAGCCCCCTGCCTGGGGGGGCTGGCACTGCTCGGGGGCGGGGCTGCTGGCCCCAGCCCCCACTCTCCCCCGGCTCCGCCCTCAGATGCGCCCTCTGCCCATTTCCTCCCTGTTTCCGGTCCTCCTTGCCCCTGCCCAGAACAGGCTGGACGTCCTGAACGTCCTCACCCGGCCGCGCGGACACGGGCCCTGGTTTCCATTCCCCTCAGCCATCTCGGGGCGCCTTCCCCCGCTGCCCAGGGAGCTAGGTGAGGACCTCGGCGTGGGCCCCGCAGTGGGTCCCGGCAGTGACCGCCAGCGCCCGGCCGGTGGGGACGCGAGGGGAGCGGCTTCCCGGGAGCCGCCTCGTCCGTGGGCCGGCTGGGCCTGGGCATCTGCAGCTTCTCCATCCTGGGAGACGAGGGGATAACAGGAAGGGGCGCCGAGCCCAGCTCCCACTCCCTCCAACGCGGCACGGCTGGCTCCAGGAAAGGGCCCGGCTCCCCCTCTCTTCCTCCCCCTCTGAGCTCCTTCCCAAGCTCACCCCGGGCTGCTGGGTCTCCCGAGGCACAGCCCCTCCCCCTCAGAAACTGGCCCACAGTGACCCCAGAGGGCGTGGTTAGGGTTAGAGTCGGGAGACCCTAAGCAAGTCACCTCATGCTGCCTGCCTCGGTCTCCGCTCCCAGAAAATGGGATGATGATGCCGCCTCCCTCAAAATATGAGTCTCACCACTGTCAAGTGCCTGGCATGCAGCAGGTGCTTAATAAATGCCCGTCTCACAAAACAGCCACGTGGGTGACGCTCTCGGGAGACAGCAGCCATCCCACCCCACCAGGCTCTGACCAGTCAGCTTCCCTTCCACATCCCAAAAGCCGAGTCTGCCTGCGAGCTGAGGGCGCTCTCCAGGTGGAGGGAAGGCAGCCCGGCTGTGAAAGGTGCCCGGGGCTGGAGCCTGGTCCTTGTTCCTAAGGGGAAGAATTGCGGCCTGAAGCAGAGGCCGGCCCAGGCAGCGGGCACGGGGGGGGGGGTAACGGCCGCCCAGGCAGGCAGCGGGGAGCATGGGGGGAGGGGGGAGCGGCCGAGGCTGCGAGCACTGGGGAACACTGCAGCCCTGCAGCCTCTTGAGCCCCTCCCCAGTGTGGGCCTTCCCCAGGCTGTCCTCCGTGTCCATCCCTGGTGGGCGGCTCTGACAGCACCTCCGCACTGATCGCCCCCTCGGCTCCGGCACACTTGGGGGGGGGGGCTGTCCCCATGGCTGTGACGGCAGCGGGAGGGGCCTCAGGAAGCCCCCCCTAGCTTGGGGAGGCCCGGGTCCCCTGGGGCTCCGCTTCGGCCCAGCCCGGCCCCGCCCCCCCGCCTCATTTGCATGCACTGTCGGGGCTGGGTGGGAGGGGCCCAGCTGGGTGCCCAGCTGCCCCCGAGCCCGCACAGCCCGCTCTGCCTCCCTGACGGCCATGGCCCTCCCACTGCTGGCCCTGCTCCTGGCCAACGTGGCCGCGCTCCTCCTGGCAGGTGAGTGACCCCTTGGGGGAGGGGGTGCCCCAGAGGCTCCTGGGTTGGGGTTCTGGGCTCATTTTGGGGAGAAGGCAGGAGGGGCAGGATCTCTTTGAACTCTGGGCCAGTTGGGCACCTTTGGGAGGGCCATGGGAGTCTGGGCCCAGGAGGGGGCTGTGCCCGAGGGCTGGTGAAGGGTCTGGACTGGGAGGCCAGGGGGAAGGAAGCGGGATGCTGGGCTCGGAGAAGAAAATCTCACAGGACAGCGGGAGGGGGGCCCAGGAGGAAGGAGGCTGGGGGGCCAGTGGGAAGGGGTCCAGGGGGAGGGGGGGCTGGGAGATGTGAAGTGCCCATCGGGGCCGGACCACGGGCCCAAAGAGGGAGAGCATCGCATTGGCTCGGGAAGGCAGTGAGCTCCCCATCACTAGCAGTATCCAAGCCGCGCAGCGCACGGAGACCCGTGACGTGTGTGGTCGTGGTCTGGTTGGACTTGGTGACCGCCAGACCCCCGGCCGAGGTGGGGGGGCACACGTTCCCTTGAGACGGAATGGAGATGGGGAGTCTGGCGGGGCGGGAGTCGTGGTGGGAACCTGGGAGAACGGCCACTGGGCGGGCTCAAGCTTCCCCACATCTGTGAGCCTCTAGGGGCCCGGGGGGCTGGCCCCACAACCCCCTGGGGCTCATGGTCAGGAGGCAGGAAGGCAAAGAGTCCTGGGGGGAGGGGGGGCCGGCCCTGTCGGCTGTTTGTGGGGGGGAGGGGGGAGGGGGGCCCGGCCCTGAGCGCCCATGTCCCCCCCAGCGCCCCACTCGGGGCCCACCCAGCCCGATGCCCTCCTGGTGTTCCCGGGGCAGACCGCCACGCTGCTGTGCGCCCTGAAGCCGGACTTTGCCATCGGCAAGCAGGGCATCTCGTGGTTCCAGCAGCACCCGGGCAGCGCCCCGCGCTTCCTGCTCTACTATTACTCGGAGGAGGACCAGGACCGCAAGCCCGGGCTGCCCCGGCGCTTCTCGGCCTCCAAGGACCCGGCCCAGAACGCCTGCGTCCTGACCATCTCCCCCGTGCAGCCCGAGGACGACGCCGACTATTACTGCTCCGTGGGTTATTGAGGCCATCTCCCGGGCCCGCCCCGGCCCCCACTCCCTCCTCCAAGGGCCCCTGATGGAGGAGACCCCCCCTGCTCTGTTCCTTGGACCCCTGAGAGTAGAAGCTGCCCAGACATCCCGGCCCCAGAGCCACCACTGGGCACCAAATGCTGGAAAAGCCGGCCGGCCGATACCCCTGTGCCAACATGCTGCTGCCCTGTGTGCCAACCTGCCGGTGCCCCTGTGCCAACCTGCTTATGCCCCTTGTGCCGCTGACCCCGGGGTCTGGCAGGCAGTAGCCCCTGAATAAAAGTCCCCTCGCCGGGATCTCAGCATGCCCTTGCTATTGAGGGGGCCTGGGACTTTGGGGAGTCCCGGCCAGCGCCAGTCTCCTCAGCGGGGATGAGCCCCTCCCCTCCCCCTCCCTCAGCCGGGCCTCCACTCCAGCACACACCAGAGACTGCACGGCCCAGGGGGCTGGAAAGGAGAAACGGACGCGGGCACCTGTTTCCGCCCTGGCCCGGCACGCCTGGGTCCCTTTCCTGGCTGGTTGCCTGCCCGGCCAGGCGCATCTGGCCCAGAGAGCAGGAATGGGGGGCTGGGGGGAGGGGCCAAAGCACAGAACTGGGGGACTGAGGGGGAGGAGCCAGAGAGCACAAGGGGGAGGGGCCAATAGGCAAGGGAGGGGCCAGGAGAGGAGGTTCGGTGCCTGCGAGGGGAGGGGCTTATGAGGGAGGGAGGGGCCTGGGGGGCCTGGGAGGAGTCTGGGTGCCTGGGGAAGGTCCGAGGAGCATAAATGTTGGTCTCATTCCGTGGCCTCAAAGAGTTTCAAGGTTCGCGGGTTACGTGACTGGCGCATGCGCAGTGCTCCGCCCCTCCATCGCACGCACTGCACGCCCCCTCAGTTATACGCATCAGGCCCGCCCCTTCCCTTCCGTCCCAAGTGCGCACGCGTGCTCTCCTCGCCCCTTCCCCTTTTCCGGATTCGCCTACGCGCAGGCTCGGCTCATCCCTACGAAGGCACGCACTGCGCGTGCCCTCCAGTTGCCATGGTGACGCGGAGCGTCCCTGGGGCGGCGCGCGGAGAGCTGGAGCTGGGCAGCCTCGGTGAGTGGACTCTCTCCACCCTTGTCCGCTGGACCGGGGTCCGAGGGCGGCAGGGCCCGCGGAGCCGGGAGAGGACAGGCGGCTCCGGGCTAGGGAAGCTGGGAAAGAGGAGAGAGGGGAATGGAGGCGGGAGCTTCCGCTACCCAGATTGCCCTTCAATTCTCCAGACTCCTCCCTGCGGTGTCTGCCAGCCGGGGCCAGCCTCTCCTGTGGGTCACGCCAAGTGGGGAAACTGAGGCGGGGGGGCGAGTGCCACTCAGGAGGAAGGAAAGAGGGATTTGTTGACTGCCCACTGTTGCCGGGCAACCACCCTGTGATTTAGGGAAACTGAGGCAGGCAGAAGCGTGACTTGTCTAGGGTCACATGGCTAGGAAGAGGGCCACCTGGCCCAGGAAAGACCAGTGGCACGTGGGGCTGCAGAGCTCCAGGGGAGGCCGGCCCAGAGAGAGGGAAATTCTGCAGCCCCGAGAGGTCGCTCCGTGGGGGAAAACGAGATTTTTCTGCAGAGATAGATGTGGCTTCATAGTGCGCTCTCCATCCAGATGTGGCCACACCCACCTGGGGGTGGGGCCTTGGCCGGAGAGGGAGGCGGGGGCGGGGCCTGGGCTCCCAAGAGTGACTCTCACCCATAGGGGGCCAAGGAAGTCTGCTAAGTGCTTGGCAATCAGCATCTTGCTTTTCCCCCATTGCGTCTCTGGGAGGTCTCTGGGTGCGCTATTGGTCCCAGCTTGCAGGGGAGGACAGGTTACGTGAGCCGCCTAGGGTCCCGCAGCTAGGACGCCCTGGAGGCCGAGTCCCGAGCTCGAACCCTATCCGAGTGCCGCCCCGAGGGGCTG
Organism: Antechinus flavipes; assembly: GCF_016432865.1. Taxonomy (NCBI): domain Eukaryota; kingdom Metazoa; phylum Chordata; class Mammalia; order Dasyuromorphia; family Dasyuridae; genus Antechinus; species Antechinus flavipes. The sequence goes on from NC_067398.1 coordinate 726,231,019, forward strand.
CGAGTGCAGAGCAGCGGAGCGGGCGGGGCCCTTGCAGGACACAAAACGTCTGGTTCTGAAGCAGCTCTCTCGGCTGACGAGGGAACTTCAGAGGACTGGGAAGGTGGCGGCCGGCCGGCGGCGGGACGAGCGCGGGGCTGTCCGTCACCATCCCGTCACCAGTGTGGTCAGCCGGCCGGCAGTGGGACGAGCGCGGGGCTGTCCGTCACCATCCCATCACCAGTATGGACGGCCGGCCGGCAGTGGGACGAGCGCGGGGCTGTCCGTCACCATCCCGTCACCAGTGTGGACAGCCGGCCGGTGGCGGGACGAGCACAGAGCTGTCCATAATCCTTGCGTTCCTGTCCCTGGGCTGTGGCAGAACAAAAGCGACCTCCTACCAGAGGGAACGCCCAAGTGAGCCAGGAGCAGCAGGAGGGCCGTCTTGCCCGAGCTCAGGCTGGGGGCCGGGTGCACTCCGTCCATCCTTGGGTGCTGACAAAGGCCGGGGGGATCCTTGAGCGACAGGCCATAAAAAACCCAAGAAGACCCCAGTCCTGGAGAAGGCAAATATTGGCCCGGTAGGACTGGGGGGATCCCCTGGCCCGTTCCAAGTCAGAGCCCAAAATACTGGATGGCCGGCTCTTTGGCTTCCGGCTGCGGCCAGAACAGGCCTCGAGGAGCCGGCAGGTCCCCGCTCGGGAAGTCCGCTAGCGTTGGCCGATAAGCCGAGCGGGCCCGGGGGCTTGGCTGTGGGCGGAAGAGCTTCAGCGGCGGGAGCCGGGAAGGGCGAGTGTTCTTGGGCTCTCGGGTGGCAGGAAGAGCTTGGGGGCGGGGGCTGGTAGCCACTCTTGTCACTAGGCCCTTGGTAGAACCGCCCCTTGTAAGCACTGAGCTTGGCCGACAACTGGCGCACTTATACGAACCAGTAATTGTGGCCGGGCAGCGCCGCTGGGGGCCCCGGAGCAAGAGAAGGCTCCCCCGCCGCCCGCACCCGGCTCCGCAGGAACACCAGGGGCTGCCTCGTCTGCGACAAGGGTCGCGAGGCTCTGTGCTGGCGTCTCGTCCGGCAGCAAAGGAAGCAAGAGGGGCTGGGAGTTTCAGGCCCGCGAGCTCCTGGGACATCCTGAAAGGTGGCCGGCAGCCCTATAGAAAGGGGCGCCCAGGCCCCCTCGAGAACGTGGGGCCGGACTCGCCCCGTTCTGTGCCTCGAGCCGCTAAGCTCGGGGGAGCTCTGGGCAGAGGCTGCCCGTTCTCGCCGGCTCGACCGAGTATCTGAGGCTGAGGGGAAGGTGCATCGGAGGAGCTCGCACTCTGCGCCTTTGGGATGGAGGGGGCGGCTGGGCGGCTGCGGGGGGACCCGGGAAGGAGGCAGGGCCGGGGGGGACCCGGGAAGGAGGCAGGGCCGGGAGGGCCAGTGAGCCTGGCGGGGGCGGCTGCAGGGGGCCCGGGAAGGAGGGATAGCCCGGCAGAGGCTGGGGGCAGAGGCCGGGCAGACTTGTAGGAGCCAGATCCAGCTGGCGTGGGATGGTCCTCGGTGTCAGGAGTGCGACATTGCAGCCAGAACAGGGAGGACACCTCGGGGGCTCCGAGCAGGGAGGACTCACAGGAGTCAGGAGGAGGCCTTTGACCCTCCGCCCTCGTCCAGCCTCCTTTTGCCGGCTTTGGCTCGGGCCGTGGTGAAGGAGGGTGCCAGGCCCCGAGGGAGAAGAGGCAGAGGGTGGTCCTGGGGAGCAGGGAGCACTGGGGCCGCTGGGTCGGTCCGGGTTGCCCGAGAGAAGGCTGGAGGATCGGCCTTTGGGCTTCCTTTGGGTTCTGGGTGGGATCAGGAGGCTGAGGTTCTGAGATTCCCCCCGGGACTAACCCCTCCCTAGCCAGGGTGGAAGCCACATCCCGTCAGCCCTCAGAAGTCACACTGACCTCCACGGGGGGGCGCCTGGGCACTCTGCGTGCGCCCCCCTTGTTATTAGGGCCAGGAGCTGTCCTTGTTCATGGGGAATTGAGGCTTCAGGAGCAGGGGCTGGCCACCAGCGCTCAGGGGTGCCCACAGTACTCAGGGATGCCTACGGTACTCAGGGGTGCCCACGGTACTCAGGGGTGCCCATGGTACTCAGGGATGCCCACGGTACTCAGGGGTGCCCACGGTACTCAGGGATGCCCACGGTACTCAGGGATGCCCACGGTACTCAGGAGTGCCCACGGTACTCAGGGATGCCCACGGTACTCAGGGGTGCCCACGATGCTCAGGGGTGCCCACGGTAACTCAGGGATGCCCACGGTACTCAGGGATGCCCACGGTACTCAGGGGTGCCCACGGTACTCAGGGGTGCCCACGATGCTCAGGGATGCCCACGGCACTGTGCCCACCTCCTCCCAGCTGCCCATTCTCCCACTCTCTGCGGCCCCACTTCTCCCAGAGCTGATGCAATCCCCTTGTTCCTTGTTCACCCTGTTTCCTCCTTTAATTGCTTCCTTTTAGAAACCGCCCAGACCTTGCGGGGCTTTTCCTTGTAAACTGTGGCTCACTTTGTCCAGCGGCCCGAGCTCTGGGCCTACGGTGGTCAAGCTGTGTGACCCTGTGAGTCCTGTAGCCCCCGCCTGCCTCAGTTTCCTCATCTGTACAATGGGGATCACGGGGGATGGTTGTGAGGATGAGAAGGGATGCTGTTTGCACACACAAGGCCTGGCATACAGTAGGCACTTCATAAATGCTTCTTCCCTTCCCCTTCCTCTTCCCCACAGACTCAGTGGAAGGAAGTGGGGCCCAGGAGGCTCTGAGGGCCCGTGAACCGTGGAAGGGACTGATGGGAGGGATGGCCCAGAGGTGGAGGGGGGCTGGGGGGGGTCTCAGGAACAGCCAGCTGGCAGCCCTGCGGGGCGGGGGATGGGCACGGGAGGATGGCGCTTTGCGGCCTGGGCTGAGCGGCGAGAACGAGGGCCCCTGGGCTTGCTGCCGCCGCCCCGCCGCCATTGCCGGGTTTGTGTCCCCAGGGCCTCAGCCAGCATGGAAGCCACCGGGGTGCGCCTGGGGCCGCCCGTCAGCCGGGACCGAGTCATTGCTGACTTTCCCAAGGTGAGGGAGGGAGCCCCCGCGGCACCCCTCCCCTTCTCCCCCCTCCACCAGCAGACCCCTGCCCATCCCCCCCTCCCAGCAGCCCCCTGGCCCTCACACGCCCAAGTCCCAGCTGGAGCGGACTCTGGCGGGTCCGCCCCCTCCCAGCCCTCGGTTTGGCGCCCATTCGGCCTCCTCTGATTGGTCGGCTTGGTCTCAGCCCGGGCCGGCCCCGCCCCCACGGTGGGGAGCTGTCCAGCAGAGACTGGCTGGACCCGGGTCCGCCCTGGGGGGCAGCGGGGAAGGGGCCGGGAGAGTGCGGGCAGCAAGGGCCCGCCTCGGCCTCCTGGGGTCAGAGGTCAGAACCTCAGCATGAGTCAGCCAACGGGGTCACCATGCTTGCTTTGGGCTTGGAGCTGGCGGGAGCCGCCCCGCCCTCCCTAGGAAGGAGACCCAGGCCCGCGCCCTTGCTGGCCCCCCAGCTCCCCTCCCGTGGCCCTCAGACCCCCCTTCTTTCAGTGGTACACGCCCGAGGCCTGCCTGCAGCTCAAGGACCACTTCCACGGGCAGGTGCGCGAGGCCTGCCGGGAGAGGAGGACTGGCTCGGTGGGGTGAGTGGGGGGGAGGGGCCCGGGCACAGCTTTGACCTGGGGGGAGGGAGGCCAGAGTCGGGACCCTCCGCTGCAGCTCTGGGGGCCTCCAGGCTCTGCTTTCTGCGATGGGGACCAGGGCAGGAGCGCCCAACCCGGAAGGGCGGCTGCCAGGCCGGGCCGGCTCGGCTCTCGGGCCTCCGTTTCCCCATCTGTAAAGTGAAGGGATGCTCCCAGAAGCTTCCAGTCCTGGGAGGGCGGGCCACATGTTCTCTGCATCCTGGGGGGCGGGTGCCCCAGAGGAAGACTAGGGCTCTTCCCGCCCTCAGGGAGCTCCCGGGGAGGCGGGGCTGGTGGGGTCAGGGAGAGGAGGGGCCATGGGGAGGTCACTGGGGGACACAAGACACTGCGCACGCGCCGCACTGTACACACTACACACGTGCTCCCCTGTGCACCCGCCCACACATATCACACAGTGTAGGCGCTCCCACGTCCCACACAAGCGCCCCTTTGCTGCCGGGAGCCCGGGGACATCTTCAGAGGCGGCTGGAGGTGGGGCCTTGGCCCTTCCCAGTGACCACCCCCGGCCGGGTGAGCGGGCGCCGGGGGGCCAGACCCCTGAGACTTCCGGGTTGGACAGAGGGAGCCTCCCCTGGTGGGGAATCAGGACCACGGTCAGCGGCTGGGGGGGCTGCCAGGCAGGTGCAGAGGGACCGGCCCGGGGCTGGGCCCTGGGAATCTCTCCAGGAGCACCCGTGGCCTCCAGGAGAACCAGCCGGTCCCTGTGTGTCCCTGGCCCTCTTCCCCTCAGGGGCCACAGGAGCAAATGGCTCTCCCCGCGGGGCTCCCACTGCCGCCCACCCCGGCAGCCCCGACCGGCTCCCCTCTGTCCTGTTTCACTTAGACTCTGGCTTCCTAGGGGGTGGGCCGGCTGGCAGCGGGTGTGGGCTGGGGGGAAGGACCGGGCTCTGGGAGAGGGCGGGGCTCTGGGAGAGGGCGGGGCTCCGCGGAGGGTGGGGACTCTGGTAGGGGGCGGGGCTCTGGGGAAGGGCGGGGACCCTGGGAGAGGGCGGGGCTCCGCGGAGGGTGGGGACTCTGGGAGAGGGCGGGGCTCCGCGGAGGGTGAGGACTCTGGGAGAGGGCGGGGCTCCGCGGAGGGTGGGGACTCTGGTAGGGGGCGGGGCTCTGGGGAGGGCGGGGCTCCGGGGAAGGCCAGCCCCCAGTAAGCCCCCCTCCCGCTGTGCCCTCCCAGGCTGAAGGTATCCAAAGTTGTCGTCCTGGGAGACCTCTATGTGGGCAAGACGAGCCTCATCAACAGGTAGGCCCCTGGGCTCGGCTCCCGGGTCTCCCCCTCCCCCGGCCCTCTCCGTTGTCCCGGCCTTCAGGGCTGACCACTGGGATTGGGCCCCGGGCTCCGCCCCTCCTGCGGCCCCTTACTGTGGGTTCTGGACCAACAGGCCCATTTCCCAGGCGCGCAGGGGGAGGTGGCCGGGCCGCCCGCTTTGTGGAGAAGGCCTGGGGGGCCCCGCGGGGAGGGAGGGGCGCCCGGCCGGCCTCGTGCCCAGAGGTGGGGCCCAGAGCCGGGTGTGCCCGAGGGCGGGAGGCGCGGACCCCCTTTCCGCCTGACCCGCTGTGGCTCCAGGTTCTGCAAAGACGTCTTCGATCGGCACTACAAGGCCACCATCGGCGTCGACTTCGAGATCGAGAGGTTTGAGATCGCAGGCGTCCCCTACAGCCTCCAGATGTGAGTGCGCCCCTCCCCTCCCGCAGGGCCCGCTGCCCTCTGACCCGGGCCCAGGGCCCCCCCAGGCTGGAGAGGGGCGGAGGGGCCCCCCTGAGGGGGGGGAGCACTTGAAGGGGTGGCTCTGATCTCAGACCATGGCAGGTTGGGCCCCAGGGAAGGTGGGGAAGCCGGGGGCTCCGGGTCCTGACTGGCAGGGGCCCAAGCTGACTCTGAGGGCCCGAGAGCCCCTGGGGGCAGAGCCCTGCTGGGAAGGGTCAGCCCGGCCCCTGCATGGGCCCCGAGGGAGAGGCTCAGGGGCCCTTCTGGCCCCCGGCTGCTTGGGGACCCCCTCCCACGGGCCTCTCTTTCCCCTGCAGCTGGGACACGGCAGGACAGGAGAAATTCAAGTGCATCGCTTCTGCGTACTATAGGGGCGCACAGGGTGAGCCCAACACGGAGGGTCCCGGCGGGGACACAGGCCCCCCCCATCCCAGGCTGCTTCTGACCCCCCCCCTTCTTGTGCCCGGGCAGTTATCATCACTACGTTTGACCTGGCAGACATCAAGACCCTGGGACACACCAGGTGAGCCTTCTGGCGGGGGAGGGGTGGGAGTGCCCCCCCAGTGAGCGGCCCCCCACTGCCCACCCAGGGAGGGCGGCTCTGCTGCGGCCTTCGGGGTCCCAGGGAGGAGCCAGCCCCAAGGTGGTGAGGGCCCAGCAGGGCTCCCACCTGAAGCCTGGCACCAAAAGGGGAGCAATCTTGTGGCCCCCGGTGGGGGGGAGCGCCTCCGCTGCCCTGACTGGCCTCTGGGAGCGGTGTCCCCGGGGGCGCGTCCTTCCCTCCCTCCTCCTTTCCCCCCTTTCCCCCTCACTTCAGTCTCTCCCTCCTCCCTCCTCCCTCTCCCCCTCCCCCTCCTCCTATCCCCCCATGCCCCAGGCAGTGGCTGGCAGACGCCCAAAGGGAGAACGAGCCGGGTTCCAGCTTCGTCTTCCTGGTTGGGACAAAGAAGGATCTGCTGGTGAGCGGGGTCCGGCACCTGGCTGGGGGGCGCTGAGGGAGTCTGTGCCAGGCTTGGGGGCACTGGGGGCGTCCGTGCCCCGCTGGGGGGCGCTGAGGGAGTCTGTGCCAGGCTTAGGGGCACTGGGGGCGTCCGTGCCCCGCTGGGGAGGTTGTCGGGGGGAGGCCGGCCCTGCCCCCAGCTGGGCCCGCACGCTAGAGCCCCGCTGCCTCTGAGACCGGGCCGGGTGGGGGGCTTTCCCAGTCCTGGATCAGTGATGGGGGAGGGGGGTTGGAGGGGGCTGGGCATCGAGGAGGAGCCGGATCGGTTTAGTCTGGAGGCCGGCCCGAGGAGCCAGGTGGACACTGTCTCGGACCCCCGGCTGCCCAGAGGGAGGGGCTGGCCTGGGCTCGGCAGAGCTGAGATCCCAACCCTGCTCCTCCTGCTCCGTGTTCCGCCTCCGAGCCCCGTGGGGCAGCGATCTCCGCCTGACCCGGCAGGGGGGTGCGGTCCCTCGGTCTCCGGCCCCCAGGGCCGGCCTTTGGCGGCTCCCAGCCGGCCGGCACTGCCACTCTCCCCCAGTCAGGGCCCGCCTGCGAGCGCACGGAGATGGACGCCGTCCAGCTGGCCAACGAGATGCAGGCCGAGTACTGGTCAGTTTCGGCCAAAACAGGTGAGTCTGGTGCGGACACTGAGGGGGGAAGGGGGAGTGGGGAGGACTGCCCAAAACCGGCCCCTTCAGGCACAGGGCTGGGTTCAAATTTAGCCGCGTGGTCTGGAGATGTCGTGGGTCCCTGGGACCTCAGTTTCCCCATCTGTAAAGTTAAGGGTGGGATGGAACATTTTCCGGGGTCCCTCCAGTCTATTCACTGTGGGCCTGAGACCCCCGGAGCCCCCGTCCTCCCCCAGCTTGGCCAGGGCTCAGTGAGAAGCCTGGAGGGAAGGGGGAGGGGCAAGAACTGGAGCCCCCTGTAAAAGAGGGTCCCTTTGAGGAGGACGCGATGCTGCCCGGGGGCCCTCGGACCACCCAGCCGGTAACCCCACGGGAGGGGCCCCGACCCAGAGGTGGGGGCGGGGGGGGGGCCTGTGTAGTGCCCTCTGGGGGTGCCGGGGGGGCTGCTTCCCGAGGGCGTGACCCCTGGTGTGCCCTCCGTGTCCCGTGCCCCAGGGGAGAACGTGAAGGCCTTCTTCTCCCGGGTCGCCGCCCTGGCGTTCGAGCAGTCGGTGCTGCAGGAACTGGAGCGGAGGGGCGGCCGGAGAGCCCAGATCGGGGCCGGGGCCTCCATCAGCATCGGTACGGCGCCCCCTGCCGGCCCCCTTTGTGCTTGTCTGGGGAGTGCTGGGCTTCCCAAATCTGGGCCAAGAGTCAGCGCTGGCCCACAAGACCTGGGGCTCCAGCCCCTCCCCCCTAAGGCAGCCCGGTCCCGTGTGGCCCAAACGCCAGCGGCGTCGGAGCCCGTTCCTGAGGTCGCCAGCTGGTCATTTCCTACAGAGCCATAATGTTCCATAACACTCATATACCACAATTTACCCAGCCATTCTCCAATGGATGGGCATCCATTCATTTTCCAGCTTCTAGCCACTACAAACAGGGCTGCCACAAACATTTTGGCACATACAGGTCCCTTTCCCTTCTTTAGTATCTCTTTGGGATATAAGCCCAGTAGAAACACTGCTGGATCAAAGGGTCTGCACAGTGTGATAACTTTTTGAGCATAGTTCCAAATCGCTCTCCAGAATGGCTGGATGTGTTCACAATTCCACCAACAATGTATCAGTGTCCCTGTTTTCCCACATCCCCTCCAACATTCCCCATTATCTTTCCCTGTCATTCTGGCCAATCTGACAGGGGTGTAGCGGTATCTCAGAGCTGTCTTAATTTGCATTTCTCTGATCAATAGTGACTTGAAGCATCTTTTCTTATGGCTAGAAATAGTTTGTTGCTTCCCTTCTAACTTTGTCTGCATTAGTTTTGTTTGTACAAAAGCTTTTTAACTTGATACAATCAAAATTGTCTACTTTGTGATCAGTCACGGTCTCTAGTTCTTCTTTGGTCACAGATTCCTTCCTCCTCCACCAGTCTGAGAGATAAACAATCCTCTGTTCCTCTAATTTATTTATAATCTCGTTCTTTATGCCTAGGTCATGGACCCATTTTAACCTTATCTTGGTCTACGGTGTTGTGTGGGTCCCTGCCTAATTTCTGCCATACTCATTTCCAGTTTTCCCAGCAGTTTTTGGCAGCGAGTCCTTGTCCCAAAAGCTGGGTCTCGGGGTTTGTCAAACCCTAGATTGCTTTAGTTGTTGACTATTTTGTCCCGTGATCCCGACCCATCCCACTGATTGACTCCCCTGTTCCTCAGCCAGCGCTGCTTTATAAGACGGTTCCAAGCGCAGCGAAGGCCCTCTCTCCTTGGCCCGCCTCAGTGCGCTCCCCAGGCTCCCAGGTGGATGGGTTCGCCGCCCACAGAAGAATGCTTTCTGTTTCCTTTATTTACAGGGATGGAGGAGCACTCTGCTGCGTGCCGGGAAGGTGCCAGCGCCAGCAGTCCCGGGTGCTGCTAGGTGGGATCTCTGGAGCCCCAGGACAGTCTGGGGCAGACGGAGCATCTCTGACGAGACGCCAGAGATGCTCCGTCTGCCCTCGGGACGTGTGCCCCCTTCTGCCTTGCCTGGCCGCTGGCTTCCTCGTCTGTACGACGGGCACAGTCGGAACACGTGGTGGCCAAACCCACCCGCCCTCGTGTTTTCTCCAGACACCCTCCTCTACTCCCCTCCCCCAGCGACAGGCCTGTGGCCTTGACCGCACCGGAGGGAACCGCCCAGCCCCACACCTCCTGGAAGCTGCCAGCCACCAAGGGCCGTCCCTCCTGAGCTGTGACCCCCGGGGCTGCCACCTCCACACTGTCAGCACTGGGGCCATCACGGCCTGGACTGTCAGCCCCAGCTCCATCACCTCCTGGACCGTCAGCCCCAGCTCCATCACCTCCTGGACCATCAGCCCCGGCTCCATCACCTCCTGGACCATCAGCCCCAGCTCCATCACTGCCTTGACCATCAGCCCCAGCTCCATCACCTCCTGGACTATCAGCCCTGGCTCCATCACCTCCCGGACCATCAGCCCCAGCTCTGTCACCTCCGGCTCAGTCAGCTCTTGGGCCGTGACCCCCAATGCCTTCACTTCGGGCCCGATTCCTGGCATAGGGAGATGGCCCGGGCTGGAACAGGTCCCCCAGCAAGGCGGCCCCTGACCGCTGGCCCCGGGAGGAGCTCGGTTGGACGATGTCGCCTGGTCTTTGGAGAGCGGCCCAGGGCGTGGGCAGGAGCGGGCTCTGAACTCCGGCAGGGTCAGTGTCAGGACCTGCCCCTTGTTCTCAGCTCGTACAGCAGCCCTGGGCTCAGCCCCGGGAACGAGGGCCCGGGGAACGGCTCCTTGTTTTCCGGGGCCCGAGGGGCGTCCGCAGCCTTGCTGAGCCCCTGATTCCAAGGCAGGACGCCTTCCTCGACTCCAGCTGAGACACCACCAGCCTCTGCCGGAGGGCCTGGCGCGGGGAGGGGGCGAGGGGGGTCTTCACCCGTGTTCCAGCTGAGGCTGGCAGCTTGGCTTGAAGACCCTTCCCCCTGCAATCACCCTTCAGCTCTCACTCCAAAAGTGAACCCCGTGCCCCAAGGAAGCAGACACGGGGGGATCACCACCCTGCCCTTTTTGGCTGCCCCTTCCCCCTCCTGGCGCTCCCTGAGGTGTGGCCCTCTCAGACCCCCGGATCTTTTTCAGACAGACTGCTCTCCCTCCATAGCCCTCTCTGCTACTTAATTTGTTTAATTTCACATTTATTGCTATTAAAAGCCATCTCGGATTCGGCCCGAGTTCCGGCCGGGGAGGTCTCTTTGGGGCACAGCGCCAGCGTGGCTTCGAGGGCCCTGACAAGGGCCTGAGCGCAGGCCGGGCCAGTGACCGCCTTCAGTGTTCGCTCCTGAGTAGTAGAGGGAGATCAGGGCTGACCTCGGAGAGTCCCGACCTGCCTGGGAGGGGGCTGACGTCACCCCGTTTTGCAGACGGAAAGACTGAGGCACGGGGAGCCGAGGTGAGCCGGCCCTAAGGGCCCGCAGGGCGCGCCTCCCGCATGGCCCCTCTGCCTTCCCTCCCCTCACAAGTACCCTGATGCTGATAGGGGGTGGGCAGGGAGCACTCGGTCCTGGGGGCGGGGCGGGGCACGAGGGGCTGCAGCCCTTGAGGGAGGAGCTGGGAGTCAGCGGGAAGGCTGGGGGGTGGGGACACGCCCACGCAGGAAGGCCCTCGGAGGATCCTGGCAGTGGATTCCAGCCTGTGGGCCCGGGGGCACGTGGACATTCAGCCCGCCAGAGGGATTGAGAGGGGGCCGGGCCCCCACTCTCCAAGGCCCTGGTCTCACCCGCTGCTCCCAGCATCCTCGGGGCGCAGACACCGCCCCCTAGCGCCTGCCGAGGCCCCAGGCTCGGTCGGGGTCTTCCTCATTCCTGCTACTTCCTGCCGAGAATCCCGGACTGAACCCCCCCCCCTTCAGCAGAGTCCCCGGAGCCCCCGGTTCTCTGGTCCCAGGAGTCCGGCCAAGGCCGCCCTGAAGGCCGACGATCTGTCCCCAAGGCTCACCCCCTAAAATGTGCCTGGAGTGCCTTCGTTCCCCCTCAGCAGGGGAGCCTGAAAGGAGGGGACAGGAGGGAGGGGGGAGGCGCAGTGAGTGGGAGGAAACAGGCGCCGGCGGCGGCAGCGAGAGTCTCGCCTCACATCCCCAGAGGGCTGGGCCGGGCCGGGCCCCAGACTCCGGAGGCGGTTCTGTACCGGCCCGGTCCTGTGGCCCCGCCCCGGGGGGGTGGAGTTCTCCCTTCTCCCCTGTCACCGAGATCCCGCCTCAGCTCTTCTCCCAAACCCGCGCGCGGCCCACCGTCAGCGCTCGCCCTAAGAGAGCCGGAGTTCCCCCCGCCCCCTCCCCCTCCCGGGCGGCAGGTGATCCCGTCCGGCTCACACCCGCCGCTTCCTCCCGCTTCCACGACGGCCTCGCTGCAAGAACCCCCTCCCCCCATCCCGTGTGGCGACGCGCACGAGGACGCGCTCGTGGTTCTCGCTCGCGTTTTCCCCTTTCTGAAGGGGCTTCTCTGGGGCAGCGAGAGCCTTTCACGCCGGTCCGCGCGCTTGGGTTTGACAAGTATTCCGCCATGTTTAACTGGACTGCCCGCCGGGGGCTGGGGGGGTGGGGAGCGAGGAATATCTGGAACCCGAGGCCGTGCTGACCCTCCCACCGAGGAATATCTGGAACCCGAGGCCGTGCTGACCCTCCCACCACCCGTCAAACCAGCCGGGCCTGGGTTGTGAAAACAAAAAGCTTAAAAAAAGAAAAAGGAAGGGGGGGGGGGGGGAGGAGAAAGGAAAAAATCGGATCAAAAAGAAAGAAAATAAAAGAAAAAGTGGAAGGCTGCCGCGCTCCCCCTCAGCTCCCACAGGCCTCCCTCCGGGTGTAGACGGCTCTCTCCCGCTCTGAACAAGCGGAACTGGCCTGAATCGCCTCATCCTGGAGGAGAGTCCGGCCGTCAGAAGCCGTGGTCGTGTAGTCTTGCCGTGGACCACGATCCGCTGGGGCTGCTCACTTCCCTCGGATCAGCTCCTGTGTCTCCGGCCCCCCGAAATCCCCCGGCAGCCGCTCCCGACGGAAATCTGCTCCCGACAGAAATCCTCTCCCGACAGCCGCAGTTCCTGACAGGCCGCAGCTCCGTGTCCTTGCTGCTTGTGCTCCCACCGGCCCACTCACTCCCTCAGGACCAGATTTCTTCCCCTTTCTTCTGAGTTTTTTATATTCGCCATTGCAGCGAGGAGTCAGCCTGAGCTGCCGCACTTTTCCGCGCCCAGACAACGACGGGCTAACCTGGGGCAGCGGCCTCCTTGGGCCGGCTCCACAGGAGGAACTCTGGCTCTCAAACCATGGGCTCCAGGAAGGCTTTGCAGCAAAGGCGGGGAAGGGACGCGCTTTTTTTATTATAACTTTTTACTGACAGAACATATGCCTGAGTAATTTTTTACATTATCCCTCGCACTCGCTGCTGTTCCTTTCCCCTCCCTCCCTCCACCCCCTCCCCAGATGGCAAGCAGTCCTATACATGTTAGATATGGCACAGTGTAACCGAGATACAATAGATGTGGCAGAGCCGAACAGTTCTCTTGTGGCACAGGGAGAATTGGATTCAGAAGGTAGAAATAACCCGGGAAGAAAAACAATGCAAACAGTCTACACTCGTTTCCCAGTGTTCTTCCTTTGGGTGTAGCTGCTTCTGTCCATCCTTGATCAATTCTCTTTGTCAAAGAAATCCCTGTGCATCAGAACACATCCTCAGACAGTATCATAGTTGAGATATATAATGATCTCATTTCCCTCAGCATCAGTTCATGGAAGTCTCTCCAAGCGTCTCTGTATTCATCCTGCTGGTCCTTTCTTACCGAACAATAATGCAATGGACGCTTTGAGGACATTCCCAGGGTCAGCCTGATGGCCTCATCCTGACCCCCAAATGCCCAGGACTGACCCCCCAACCATCATCCAGTGCGGACCCTCCCATTACCGGCAACCTTCTCATCTATCCCAACCCTCCCATCCCTGCCCAGCATCCTCCTCCCGCCCCCCTCCCCCCCCCGCAGTAATGGGGGGTTCCTTGACTCAGCCTCCCAGTGCTCTGAGGCTGCCGCTGTCTCCTCCCCAATCGGCCGGGACCCGAGGGCGTCTTCTGGACACTGGCTGGTCCCGGGCCGACCGGCAGGTGGCGCTCGGGGCCGCCATGCCAAGGGGTGCCGGGCCAAAAGCTCGGCCGGGAAGCGTCCCCGAGGGCGCCGCCCCCTCCCACACCCCCAGCTTCCCGAGACTGGAGCCGGTCCCGGGGGAGGAGCCCCACGCAGGCCCCGCGGACGGCTCGCAGTGCCAGGCCGGGCCGCCCCGCTCCCTGGGGGAGCGAGGGAGAGAGCGCACAGTAAGTAAACCTCGGTACCCGGGGTCCGGGCCAGTGCTCCTCTCTGGACGTTTTCTCAGCTGAGCCCCACAACGCCCCCGCCAGGGGGCGCTGTTGTCTCCGTTTCACACAGGGCGGGACCCAGGCAGGTGGAGGTCACTTGGGTGAAGGTCCCGAGGCTGGTCCGACCTCGGGTCTTCCTGCCGAGGTTCTCTTCCCGGGGGGCACCCGGCACTGGCGGGCTCCGTGGGGGGGGGCACTGCCCAGGAAGGGCCCGTCATCCCGGAGCGGCCCGGGCTCTGTCTGCCCCCGGCGCGTGGGTGCCAGTCCTTGGGGAACCTGCCTCTGGGAGCGTGGCTTCCAGGGAACCGAGGGGCCCTCCCCTGATTCAGGGCATCCAGGGAACTCTGGGGCGGCGCGCTGTCCAGCAGGTGTGGAGAAGATGGACTGAGGGGGCCCCGGGGCCATGAGGAGACAGGGAGACTGGGAGGGACAGAGATGGAGAGGGACAGACAGAGCAGGGAGGATGAGAGGGAAAGGGGGAGAGAGACACAGGGACAAGGAGACAGGGAGACAGAGACAGGAAAGTGGGAGACAGAGGAGGAGAGAGAGCAGGGAGGATGAGAGGGAAAGGGGGAGAGAGACAGTGACAAGGAGACAGGGAGACAGGGAGGGACAGAGATGGAGAGGGACAGACAGAGCAGGAGGATGAGAGGGAAAGGGGGAGAGAGACACAGGGACAAGGAGACAGGGAGACAGAGACAGGAAAGTGGGAGACAGAGGAGGAGAGAGAGCAGGAGGATGAGAGGAAAGGGGAGAGAGAGACACAGGACAAGGAGACAGGGAGACTGGGAGGGACAGAGATGGAGAGGACAGACAGAGCAGGAGGATGAGAGGGAAGGGGGGAGAGAGACAGGGACAAGGAGACAGGGAGACAGAGACAGGAAAGTGGGAGACAGGAGAGGGAGAGAGAGCAGGGAGGATGAGAGGAAAGGGGGAGAGAGACACAGGACAAGGAGACAGGAGACAGAGACAGGAAAGTGGGAGACAGGAGAGGAGAGAGAGCAGGGAGGATGAGAGGAAAGGGGGAGAGACACAGGGACAAGAGACAGGGAGACAGAGACAGGAAAGTGGGAGAGACAGCAGGGAGGATGAGAGGGAAAGGGGGAGAGAGACAGTGACAAGGAGACAGGGAGACTGGGAGGGACAGAGATGGAGAGAGAGGAACAGACAGAACAGAGAGGATGAGAGGGAAAGAGGGAGAGAGACACAGGGACAAGGAGACAGGGAGACTGGGAGGGACAGAGATAGAGAGGGAGAGACAGAGCAGGGAGGATGAGAGGGAAAGGGAGAGAGAGACACAGGGACAAGGAGACAGGGAGACTGGGAGGGACAGAGATAGAGAGGGAGAGACAGAGCAGGGAGGATGAGAGGAAAGGGGGAGAGAGACAGTGACAAGGAGACAGGGAGACTGGAGGGACAGAGATGGAGAGAGAGGAACAGACAGAACAGAGAGGATGAGAGGGAAAGGGGGAGAGAGACAGGGACAAGGAAACAGGGAGACAGAGACAGGAAAGTGGGAGAGAGAGGAGAGGGAGAGACAGAGCAGGGAGGATGAGAGGGAAAGGGGGAGAGAGACACAGGGACAAGGAGACAGGGAGACTGGGAGGGACAGAGATAGAGAGGGAGAGACAGAGCAGGAGGATGAGAGGAAAGGGGAGAGAGAGACACAGGGACAAGGAGACAGGGAGACTGGGAGGACAGAGATAGAGAGGAGAGACAGAGCAGGGAGGATGAAAGGGAAAGGGGGAGAGACACAGGGACAAGGAGACAGGGAGACAGAGACAGGAAAGTGGGAGAGAGAGGAGAGGGAGAGAGAGCAGGGAGGATGAGAGGGAAAGGCCCCGGGTGACCGCCTTCTTCCGTGACCCTTTGGTCAGAGGGCAGGGGCTCTCCCACGAGGCAGTGATCCTGGGGATGGAGGAGAGCCAGCCCGTGAACCACCTGTCCAGGGGGGCGGCTGGGCTGCTGAGGACCTGGGCCGCCTCGCTTTGGAGGATCCCTTGCAAGTACGATGGTTACCGGAAGCCCTGGAAATCTTTGGGGAAACTTCCCGGGAAACCTTGTAACATTGTTGCAAGCTCCGCGGAGCCCATTGTTCCTAGACACAAAGTAGCCCCGCGGCCACGCTTGGATCCAGTTTGTAACCAAGCTCTGGGCCAGCACAGCAAAGGAGGCCGCGAATGCACCAGGAATACAAATGTAAACAAAAGTAGTTCAGGCCCTTCCGGTCTGACGGGGGAGGGGAGAGGACAAGCGCCTTGGACCGGATTCATAAGGGATAGTCTGAGACACTGGGGTGGGGGGGCGACACGGGGACCCTTGAGGGAAGAGAGGGAGGACGGCAGTCGCAGGTGGGGCTGGGGAGAGTCCCAGAGAGGAGGGACGGAGGAGGAGCCCGGGGGCACTGGTTTGCAGGGTGCCCTGGGAAGCGGTAACAGACATCCTGTCCTTTCCTCCGTCCTGCCGCTGCCTCTCTCCTCGGCCTCTGACTCCCTCCCGTTGGCCTCCTCCGGTTTTTCCAGGGTCTATTAGCTGTCTTTTCTTCTTCTGAGCCGGACATCAGCCGCTGGCCCCTCTTCCTCTCCCCGACAGAAGCCATCAAATGATGGAACGAATGATGTGGCTGCCGTTCGGTCGTTTCCACGTCCGACTCTTCGTGACCCCATTTGGGCTTTTCTTGACAAAGACATTGGAGTGATCAGCCACATCCTTCTCCAGACTCGTTTTCTAGATGAGGAAACTGAGGCAAACGGGGGAGGCCACTTGGCCACTGTCTGAAGTCAGATGTGAATTTAGGAGAGGAGTCTTCCCAACTCCAGGGCTGGGCTCTAGCCACTGCTCTGCCCCCGCTGCTCTTCTCATAACAAATAGGTCGGGATAACCCAGGGACCCCCCTCCCCCTCCCCCACAGCCCTGGTGCCAATCCGAGGCCCATCTTGAGCTCCTCCCCATGCGATGGGCGGAGACCTGGCCCAGCACTCTGAGAACTGAAGGGAAGCTCCCTCCAGGACCCAGAGCTAACCGCCAGGGTCGGGCTGGGAAGAGGAGAGGCTCTGCCCCCGTGGCAGGAGCCAGGCCTGGCAGGGGAGTGCTAGGAGAAACTGAGGAAGGCTCCGAGTGGACTAGGAGAAGTTGCAGTCCTGCCCTTGGGGGGCGGCATTCCCTGAGGGAAGGAGAAGAAAGGATTAGCTGCCTACTGTGTGCCAGGCCCCGGGAAGCCCTTGACAACCGTCATTTTGTCTGGAAGGCAGGGGGCTATTTCCATCCTCCTTTTAGAGGTGAGGAAACTGAGGCAGCCCGGACTGAAGAAGCACAGCTTGCGAGCAGCAGGGGCACAGCTGAACTGAGGTCTTCCTGACTGCAGGGGCTGCTTCTAACTGAAGAAGCCTTTCCTGCCATAGAGGACAGAGGGGCGGGAGCAGGCACACACTTTGCGTCTTGTTAAAGGAAAGATTTTTTGGTTTGTTTTGCTGAGGCAGTTGGGGCTGAGTGACTTGCCCGGGGTCACACAGGTAGGAAGTGTTAAGTGTCTGAGGTCGGATTTGAACTCAGGTCCTCTGGATTTTAGGGCCAGCACTCTATCCATTGCACCATTTAGCTGCCTCCGAGTTTTTGTTTTTGTTTCTCTTCTTTATTATCTTAAATAAATTTTTTTTAGTTTATTTCAACACACATTGCTTTATGAATCATGTTGGAAGAGAAAAATCAGAAAAAAAAAAAGGGAAAAAATGGGAGAAAAAAACCAGAAGGGGAAAAAGTGAATATTGCATGCGGCGCTGCGGATTCAGTCTCCTTAGCTCTTTTTCTGGACGAGAGTGGCATTTTCTCTCCAAAATCCATTGGGATTGCCTTGGATCACTGAAGCCCTGAGGAAAAAAAGGCTTTCATAGTTGCCCATTGCACGATGTATTCCTGGTTCTGCTTGTTTTGCTCAGCATCAGTTCATGTGAATCTTCCCAGGCCTTTCCATAAGCAGCTTGTTCGTCATTTTGTATAGAACAAGAATATTGCGTTCCATTCACCTACCGTAATGTACTCAGCCATTCCCCGGATAAGGAGCATTCCATCAATTTCCAGTTCCTTGCTGCTACAAAAAGAGCTGCCCCAGTTTCGCCCCCGTGGGTCTTTTCCTCTCCTTTATGATTTCTTTGGGATCCAGACCCAGATCAAAGGGCACGCACCCTTTGATCCCCTTTGGGCATGGTTCCAAATTGCTCTCCAGAATGCTTGGATCATTCCCAACTCCACCGACTGCATCAGCGCCCCAGCTTTCCCATACCCTCTCCGACATTTATCATTAAGGAAAGATCTTTTTAAAAGATTTGATTTTTCCAATTACATGTAAAGATCGTTTTTAACATCCATTTTTGGAAAACTCTGTTTCCAATCGTTCTCCTCCCTCCCTCCTTTACCTTCCCCCTCCCCAAGACAAGACGCAATCAAAAATTCCTTTAAACATATGTCACGTTGCCATGTTGTGCAAGGAAAACCAGACCAAAAGGGGGAAAGCACCAGCACCAAACACAACTTAACCGACAGGGGACAAGCCTCGGATCGGGCCACGTTCAGTCTCCGCAGCGCTCTCCCTGGATGCTTCATTCATTAAACAGAGACATTCACCATCTTAAATCTTGAGTTGCCTCTCTGTCTCTCCGATTCCGTTCCCAAGCCGTAGGCTTTACAGACTGGTTGTCTTACAGAGCTTTTGCTCCTCCTCGGCCCTGGTTCCCTTCGATGACCCACTGTTGATGTCCTGCCGGACAGGACAGATGCCCTTGGTATTTCCATCCCCAGTCCATGGGAATTGCCTCGAGTCACCTCCTGGTTGAGAAGAGCCGTTGATCATGACAAGATCTTGCTGTCGCTGCGTCCCATGATCCCCTGCTCCTGCTCACTTCCCTCAACTTCAGTCTCTCGGCCTCTCTGCAATCAGCCCTCTCGGCATTTCTTAAGGAAGCATAACCTTCCATAACCTTCTCATGTGCAAGGAAAGGGGTCCAGCGGTGAAAGGCTCCCCTCCCCTCAGCGATCCGAGGCAATCCCCACCAACTTGAACACAAAATGCCGCCTGCGTCCGGAGAAAGACCCGAGGAGCTGAATGGGCATCGGTACATGCTGGCTCACTATTCTTTCTGGGGGTTTTTTAATCCCTCTCGTGATCTTTCCTTTTATTCTGATTTTTCTCTCCCAACACGATTCAGAAAACAATGTGTATAAAAAAGAAATAACGCCACAAATAAAAAAGGAAAGGTCTTGTTTAAATTTTTTTTTTAATTTTAAAGCTTTTTATTTCCAAAACACGTGCACAGAGTTTTCCACACTTACCCTTGGAAAACCTTGGGTTCCAATTTTTATCTCAGTCCCTTCATCCCTTCCCCTCCCCTAGATGGCAAATTAATCCAATATATGTTAAACAGGTGCAATTCAAAAAGGAAAGATCTTGCAGTAAATCCTTGATGGGCCCTGGCCCCGCAGGCCTAGACTTTCTGGATTTCTGCTACTGCCTGAGAACTGCTCTTTGTGTGGTTAAGTGACTTGCCCAGGGTCACATAGCTCGGCAGTGTCTGAGACCACATGCTGACCCACAGGCCAGTTCTCCCTGCACCGGGCGACCCCCTGATCCTCTCTCTGCAGGCCGGGACTGCCCGGACACTGGGAGGCTTGACGAAGGAAGAACAAAGGGCAGCCAGTGCTTCTGCCCCTGGCATTGGTACCATGGCCTGCAGCTCGCATCCTAAGGCCTTTTTCCCATGACACTAAGTTTGAACCTGCCTCTGGCCAGCTTGGTCTCCCGGCCTCCGTTCTGCCCTCCAGTCCCAAGAGAGACCAGTGCCGAGCCTGCGGCTGGCTCCTGGCTGGGCCCTCCGGTCTGGGGCCTCCTTCCTCTGGGGCAGCTTCTCAGCTGGGAAGGACAGACCCCTCCCCGGAGCCCGAGGCTGTCCCTCAGCATGGTTCGCTCCTGGAGTCTACTTAACAGATGTTGGCTGACTGGGCGGGAGAGCGAGAGAAAGGGGAGATTCAGGTCCCTGGCTCATCAGGCTCCTTCGCTGTGGCTACCACAGGGAAGGAAGAACTAAGGTTCTGTGGGGTGGGCCGGGGGGCCAAGCGTCGATCCTCATGGCAGGTGCTCTTCTTACCCCCATTTCATAGGTGAGGAAACCGAGGCAGATAGGAGTTAAAGGACTGGTCCAGCATCCCAGGACTAGTAATGTGTGAGACCAGATTTGAATCTCTTCCTGGCCATGGGTACGGTGACATTATCTTAGTAGTCTTTGGGAACCTGGTCTCCAGGGACGGAGACCAGAACCTGGGCCGCTTCCCTACCTAATGTCTGCCTTTTGGGCAGCCCCCAGCCTGCTACCGAGGCTCCAGGGAAGAGAGGACCCTCTGAACCTTTTGCCGCATGGCTCAGCGGCCGGGGGGTCCGGCTGAGGCGGCAGGGGAGCGGCTCTGGCTGCGCTGCGGCTCTCTGGCTCGGGCAGTCCCCGGGGGCCACGCGGTCCCTGTTCCAAGCCCCTGGACTTACTTCAATGCCCCTGGAGCGGGGAGGACTGCTCCATCTGGCCTCCCCAGTGCCGGGCACACAGTAGGTGCTTGTGTGACATGGGAGACCTGGCCAGCCTTCAGGGTTAGCATGGCACGTCCTCATCGGAGAAAGCTCTATGAGATCCCAGAAGAAACGCGAGATGCTCCAGGCTAGAGAATCCACCCCAAGCGCTCCCGCCGGTGTCCGACCTGTGGCCGAGCCCCCCGAGCTCCTCTCGGCCTGATCGGCCACGCGGCGGCCACACTCCCACGTCCTGATGCCATCTGGGGCCTCCCCACGAACGAAGGAGACCCGTCACCGGGTGCTTACAACCACCTAAGGAACTGGACCGACTGGTGGGATCTGTGAGACGGCGAGGAGACAAAGGGTCAAGCTCCCAAGCATTTCAGTTTATTAAGCAGCGGATGCCTCTTCCCCAACCTATCGGGGCCGTCGCCTCCCTCAGCTTTGGCCCCGGACCCCAACTACGGGGGGGGGGGGAGAAGTTTATTATAAACAATTCATGAATTAAAATGAAACAATACAAGATTAGGCACTCTGACTTCAATTAGGGATTTTCTTAGTTAGGAGGGGATCGGCAAAAAGTACAGTTTCCTGGATTCAGAAAAGGAGGTGCCTCCCAGTGTCCGTAAATGATCAAAGGACTTTGGAACCGATAACCGATCGATGAGAACGGGGCCAGCTTTCAGACGCGACACGGGGCCCCTGGAGCCGTGCGACTGTGAGAAAACGCTCTGCAGCAACCTCTGGCCGGGTGTCTGGTCAGTGTAATGGAGGTCCTTAGTTATGGGTCTCTAAGCAGCAGTGGGATGTGGTCCAGCTCAGTCACGCGGGGCCAGGTTCACACAGTGCAATAAGGTTTTCGCCCAACTCCCATACTTGAATAGAGTTTTCTCGCTGGACAGAAATTGGACTAGACCCATAATTGAATAGAAAGGAAACCGAGTTGGCTCCAGATTTGAGTCACAAGACAGAATCAATGTGGTCCATTCAGTTCCCATCATCACTTGCAGCTCCAAGCTCCTCAATTCTCTCAAATGCTTCCTTTGGATTCAGGGGACACTGGGCAGCCCATACAGGAAGGAGGACAAGAGGAAGCAGAGGCCAGCCAACCCAAGAGGGGAGACACAGACTTAGCCTGAGGTCTTCTTTGCCTGCGCAGAAAGGCAGGTGCCAGACATATTATAGCTCCTTTCCTATCTGACTTCTGTCCTGGCAAGTCTCACCTTCCATAGGAGCAGCAGGTTCTTCCAGGGAGGAAAAGCTGAAATGTTCCAAGTCCAAGGACAGTACGGATTTCTCACCCAGACTTTCCCTTCCAGACAATTGTGGCTTTTACTACTACCCTTAGGTGCCATTAGTTGGTGCAGTGGATAGAGCACCAGCCCTGAAGTCAGAGGACCTGAGTTCAAATCTGACCTCAGACTGACACCTCCTGGCTGTGTGACCCTGGCAAGTCATTTAACCCCAACTGCCTCGGCAAAAGAAAATACTATCCTTAGAGGGAAGAGCTGGAAAGCCCTTCCAAGTTCATTTTGGGCTTACCTTAGCCCAGGGGAGGGAGAAAGTAGCCTGGAGCTCTCTGGGCTTTCGCCTTGTCGGTAGATAGGGTTCCCAAGAAAGAAAAGTCAGAGCAGTCTGAATCACAGTGGCGAAGTACAGAGTCCTGGGCTTGGCTTGGGGTGATGAAGGATAAGCACAAGCAACAGGGCCTGGTTGGAGAGGAGGCCTAATGGACAACCAGGGTGAGGCCACGGGGAGCCGGCCAGCGGAGTCAGAAGCTTCAGGGGCTGCCACGTTCCCTTTTTTTCCTGGGGAGTGGAAGATGGACTGGGGTGAGGAGACACCAAGGCAGGCGGACCCCTGGCAGCTCTTGTAATAAATAGTTTAGGGGTGAAGTGCTGAGGGACTGCCTGAGGATGGGGGCTGTGTCAGAGAAGAGGAGGGGGCGTGGCTAAGAGATGCTGCAGAATTGAAATCAACAAGAGGTGTTGAAATCAGCCAGAGATGGAGCACAGGTGAAACAGACCAGAGGTGGGGCACAGGTGAAATGGACCAGAGATGGAACACAGGTGAAATGGACCAGAGGTGGGGCACAGGTGAAATGGACCAGAGGTGGGGCACAGGTGAAATGGACCAGAGGTGGGGCACAGGTGAAATGGACCAGAGGTGGGGCACAGGTGAGATGGACCAGAGGTGGAACACAGGTGAGATGGACCAGAGATAGAGCAGAGGTGAGATGGACCAGAGGTGGGGCACAGGTGAAATGGACCAGAGGTGGAGCAGAGAAAAAATCAACAGGCCTTGGCACCATATTAGATCTGGGAGAGAAGAGAGAATGAAGAATCCAGCCAGGATGACCCCTAGGTTGCAAGCCTTGAGGGCCCGGGAGGACGGGGTATCTTTAATGATAGTAGGGAAGTTTGGATGGGGGGTATTTTGGCGGGGAAGATAAGAGACCAATTTTAGCCATACTGAGTTAAAGAGGCCTACTGAACATCTGGTTCGACGGTAAACACGCAGTTGCAGATGGGTGGTTGGAGGTGAGCAAAAAGATTAGTGTAGGAAGGCTCGATGTGAGAATCATTACATTTGTGAGAGCATAGTGGTACGGAGGATGAAGAGAAGAGGGCCCAGGACAGAGCCCTGAGGGACATCCATGGTCAGAGGGTGCGATCCTGAGGGGGATCCAGCAAAGGAGACTGAGGAGGAACAGTCAGAGGGGGAGGAGGAGAATCGGGAGAGAAAAATCAGATCCAAAAGGGAAAAAAACAAAAGAAAAAAACAAGCAACAACAAAGTTGAAAATCCGGTGTGATTCACACTCAGGCCTCCTAGTTTTCTCTGGGTGCAGACAGCCCTCTCCATCCCACGCCTATTAGCATTGGCCTGAAGCACCTCGCTGTTCAAAAGAGCCATGGCTGGTGACCACTTTACCTTGTAAACACCTATTATTTGCCAGTAAGTCAAACACTTTCCAGATATGTCATCGGATCTTTGCATCAGTCCTATGAAGTAGGTATTATTATTATCTCCATTTTACAGAGGAGGAAACTGAGGCAGAGAGAGGATAAGTGACTCGGCCAAAGTAACGCAGTTACTGTCTGTGGCTGTATTTGAACCTTTTTCTTTTTGACTCCAGGCCCAAAGTTCCGCCGCTGCCTTGCGAGAGCTCCAGAATGCTGAGAAAAGGTCGTTAGCTCTGGCGACCAAGAGGGGCTCAAGAACTAAAAGGAGGCGGGAATGCAGGCGGGGGGAACGGAAGGAAGCAAAGGCAGCAAGTGTAGACGGCCGAGGAGGGGAGAGAGAGTGAGGATCGCTGGGGATGAAGAGAGACAGTGACTTGGCCAAGCTTGGAGGAAGCAGGGAAGCAGCCAGAGTCAGAGGATGATGGGGGGAGCACTGCTGCAGCAGGAGGGACGCTGGAGGGAGCACTCTGCTGGCCTGGGCAGGAGGATTCATGGAGGAGGCACTGTGCCACGGCAAGCAGGAGGGATAGATGTCGGGCACTTGGGTTGGCAGAGGGAGGGCCGGGCTTAGGACACGGCCCCCTTTTGACATGAGACAGGGAACAGCCAGGGTCTCTAGTCTTTGACCCTCTTCCTTTCTAGAACAGGACGGGAAGCCAGAGAGGGAAGGGGCCGGCCTCCAGTTTCCCAGTTCAGTGCCCTGTGAGTCAGGCCCCTGGAGCCTCCCCCGGGGCTGTCCCTGCTGGAAACAAAGCTGCCTTGTCCAGCTGCTGCTGCTGCCTGGAGTCCCTGGGGGCGGGTCTGTCCCCAGAAGGGATGGGGGGCTGTCGGGGCCCCTTTTGGGGCAGAGCTGCCAGGGCAGGGCCCTCCTAGGGGCAATGAGGGGCCCGAGGTGCTTGGCGACCTGGGCAGGGCTAGGAGATGGCCAGAGGGAGCTGGCTCTCCCCCTCAGGCTGCCATTAGGGCCGGTGCCTTGGGGACCCATGGGTGGGGGCCCTGGGGACCCGCTGCCTTCGCCCGGGGTGGGGGTGGGGGGGAAGGAGCTGAGCCGCCAGCAAGGATGGGCTGGCAGAGCCAGTACAAGACCCCGGGCAGCAGCTGCCACCTGCAGGCCTTCCCAGGGGGGGCACACGGGCCTTCTCCCTGCTCCCCAAGCCCCCTGGTCCCTGGGCAGGCAGGGAGTCAGCACTTCTCCCTTAGCCTGAGACAGAGGGCTTGGTCACATGACTGGTCCTGCCTGGAGGAGGGGAGGGGGCTGGACCCAGCTCAGCCCACAAAGGATGGGGGAGGGGGAGGGCTGAGGCAGGATGAATCCCCAGCCGATGACCGTGGCTGGCTCACTGTGGGGCCAGGGGCACCCTGGGCCGCCCTGAGGAGGGGAGGGGGGGGGAGTCCGCCCCAGGGCATCAGCTGCAGGCAGTCCCCTCCAAAGGTTAGGCCCCAGGCCACCGAGTCCCAGTTGCTGTTGACCCCCGAGGGCGGCTCCGCTGGGCAAGGCCTTGTGGGCCTCGGGTTTGGCTGCTCTGTCATTTGGAAGGGAGGGGCTGGAGCTGCTGCCCAAGGAGCAGGCCTTTGTCCTCCCTTCCCGGCTGCCCTGGCCCGGGAAGCTGGGGCATCTGGGGGTGCTCCCTTCTGTCCCGGCTTGGCCACGCTCCTCCTCCCCCAGCCCTGGCACCCCCTGTGCCAGGGAAAGACGGCGTCTGACTTGCCAAGGGCCGGCAGGCCCCGCCATCCTCGGGTCCTGAGAGGGACGAGCCCGGGCGTCAGGGCCTGAGCCCCCACCCTTGAAGGCCTTCAGAGATGGCTCCAGCCCCCAGCCAGGCTGGTCTTCCAGGGAGCCGGGCAGGGAAAGGGCTCTCTGGTCCGCGGCTGACAAGGGAGCAGCCCGTGCTGGGCTGCAGGAAACCCGACACTGGGGGCCGACAGAGAGCTGGAGCCCCCGGTCGCCTCCGAGGCCCCCGAGGCCCTGCTCACTGGCTGGGGCCGCTTCCAGGGCCAGGGTTCCCACGGAGCCTGGTTAGCCCCCAGAGGGCCCTGCTCTCTGGAGGGCATCTGCCTTCCCTGCCCCCTCCCATCTCCCCTTCCTCCTTCTCCTTTCCTTCCCCTTCCTCTATCTTTTCCTCCTCCTCCCTTTCCTCTTCCCTCTCCTCCTTTCCTTCCTCCTCTTTTCCCCTCCTCCTCCTTTCGTTCTTCTTCATTTTCCCCTTTCCTTCTTTTCCTCTTCCTCCTTTTCCCTTTCCCTTTCTTCACCTTTTCTTCTTCCCTCTTCTCCTTCCCTTCCTTTTTTTCCTCCCCCTCCTCTTTTTCTTCTTCTCTTTCCTCTCCTCTTCCTTTTCTTTTCCTCCTCTTCCTTCTCCTTTTTTTCCTCCTCCCTTTGCTTTTTTCCTCTCCTTCCTCCCTTTCCTTCCCTCCTCCTATTTCTTCTCCTTTTTCCCCTCCCCTTCCTCCTTTTCCCCTTTCTCCCCTTCCTCCTTTTTCTTTTCTTCCTTTCCTCCTCCTTTTTCTCCTCCCCTCCCTCCTCCTCCTCTGAGGACCATTTCTTTTGTCCTGGAGGGCCATGGTGACTCCTCAGGAAGGGGGGGAGAGGTAGGAAGCCCGACCCCCCAAGGGCAGAGGAGTAAAAGAGGCTCTGGGGCAGGTTTCCTGGGGGGGGGGGTCTGGGAACCTGCATCCACAGCCACAGACCTTGTTCATCCCGCTCCCCTTCCCCCCCTTCCCCCTGCCCCCCCCCAGGACCTAGAACAGGAGGTGGAAGGTGCTGGCGCAGATTTTGGCTCCATGTATGGAAAAACCGAATCCTGATGTGAATAAGCGAAGGCGGTGAGTTCATCGATGTGGAAAACTCCCCCGGCTTCCTCCCCCACCCAGCCCGGGAAGTTGGAGGTAGGTGAGCCCAGGGGAGATGCTCAGGCCCCAGGGCTGGGGGCAGGGCAGCCCGGGAGCACGAGGAGCAGGGGTTTCTGGGACAGGTGCCCACCGGGCCTGACCACAGGACTTTGAAGCGTCATGCCATGGCTCAGCTAATTGCTTCTGGCTTCCCGACAGCCCCAGGAACCTGCCGGCTGGTCTGCGCGGCCCATCCCGGGGGCCTCCCGGGCCCAACTGGGCTGCGCCAGGGCCGGGGAGTCGGGCAGAAAGCTCCCCGGGGACGCCCTGCTTCTTGCGCCCCCCTCCCCCCATGTCCCCTTCGAGCTGGCGTGGTTGCAAACAGGAGCCCTGCAAGGGCCCAGCTCCCGCTGACCCCCCAGTCCTGGAGCTCCCTGGCTGGGATCCTCGCTCCCAGGCTGCTGCACCCCACCCCACCCCCACCCCCGGGGCACCTCCATTTCCCTGGGGGTCCTTCCTGATGGTGAGCAGCTAGGTAGCACACTGAGTAGCTGTGCGACGCCGGACAAGTCACCTCACGCTTTTTGACTCAGTTTCCTCATCTGTGAAATGAGCAGAAAAAGGCAAAGGCCGAGACAACCCCCCAAACGTCCTGAAGCGACTGAACGGTCCTGGGAGGAGCCCCTAGCGCAGATGGGGGGGGCCTAACCTTCATTAGCCTCAGATACAGGGGACGCCCGGGGCAGGCGAGGACAATGCCAGCGGCTTCTTTTCTAGGTCATCCAGATCCCGGCCGCTCCGAGCCCGTCCCAGCCCTTTTCCCAGAGGAAGGGTCTTCAGTCTGGGATCTTCAGG